>NC_091124.1:150719904-151051466 GCF_040183065.1 Periplaneta americana | reverse complement strand
TTAAATCTACACGGTTATGTAACTCCCACCTTGTATACATTAACCTTCTATTTTTAAGTAAATTTTTAATCTTTTAATTTATTTGTTTCCTATCTTTCTTTCTTAATCCGCTTGAACTTCCCTTATATCCGACCTACATACCACTGCGTTTAGGAGAGGGAGATTCATTTGATGGTGCACTAGATATCTCACAAATGCGGACCTTCATGGTTCTGGGATCCACATGGCGCAGAACCACCACAGAAAAACAATCAAAGAACCATAATATCAGACAACGGATGAACATCAAATTCCTTGGAAGGAAGATCATTTTCTTCCATTACCCATACCGGAAGCAGAACTCGGACCGCTTGATTGGTTAGCCACAGCTCATTTACATCCAAGTACATGTTTGCATTAATTTTCAGTACTAATTTTCCACAGTATTAAATAATTACTACAGCTGATATTTTAATGAACTAACATGTGCCACAAGATATTTGCAGCCTGAGTTTCATCTTAAGAGGTTACATACCATTAAGAAATAATACTATTATAAACTTTATTCCTCTATATCCTTAGACCCTACTTTGATGAAATTTTTTATGGTTAAAATCTGAAACTTGCGCTAGGTGATACAGTAATGTCATTAGGAATTTCAAATGCGCTCGTCGAGATCTTAAGGGGTTAGAGGTATAGCTTACAGCAGTAAAATTTTTGGAAATATTCAACATTTTTTCCTCCACTACTGTATCTTGTACAATAATGAAAATTGGTATATGTAAAACACTGTCGTGCTATATGAAAAAAAATATTTTTACAATTTAAAAATAACTATTTATATATATATTTTTTTAAATTCCAAATGATACCAATTTACTGTGCAGTGATGAAACTTTTCTCTCATAACGCACAAACGTGTTAACTTTTTCATGTTCTCTCTCTTTTATTTTATTGCTGAAACTCATATTTACAATATCATGCTCTTTCAGTTACATTCCTTAAAAATAATATATATTTTTTTTTATTTTGTGTTAGAAGAAAATACTGATATTTGATCATTTTTAATGAATTTATTTTTTATCAGACAATCTATCAAGGTAGATAAGTGATCTTGCTTCATATTGTAGATATGACAAGCATAAATACACACAAAAAATATCATCACAGAATGTTGGATAGTTTTTGAGTTATGTGGGAAACGCTTCATCACTACACAGTGAACTGAATTTAAAAAATGTAAATAATTATTTTAATCGTAAAAATATTGTTTTCATATAGCAGAAGGACAGTGTTTTACACATTAATTTTCATTATTGTACAAGATACAGTAATGGAGGAAAAAAATGTTGAATATTTACAAAATTTTACTACTGTAAGCTATACCTAACCCCTTAAGCTGGATCTCAAAAGTCGAAATAGTCTTCATGGTCGCTCGCCTTGCCACAACCTAACTAATTCTAGCGTAAAATGCTGGCTAGAGGTATAGAGTTAACGCTAAAACGAAAGAATATAAATGAAGAAGATATTATTTCGTGCCTTGTTTACATATCTTATTACACATTAGGCATTATGCTTATTTCCTTTGTTATTACAGGTGTCCATTTGTTTATTTATGTAATAGGTATGAAATTACTTCAAGCTCAAAATAATAAAAAAGTTTAATGTAGTAAGGTGTCCAATAAATCTTAGGCCTATTTCAAACAAACACATTTTTTTAAGTACCTACACAAAGTAAATTTGGTTCAATTGTCACTCCATTTGTGTACGGTACTAAGAAAATGTTTCTGATCGTTAGGGACCGTACGAAGATAAGGTTAGTTGTTCACAGACTACACTGTCGTGGCGTCATATTTGGCGCGTGGCACAGGTACTATCAGGTAGCATTTACATTTTGTTTGTGCTGCAGTTGACATTCTATTTACAATTAAATACTCGAAATTGGACAAAGAAATATTTCGATTTGTTTTGTTCTGCCGCAAATTCTCTGCGTGTCTTTGGTCTTCAGAAGATGTCGATGTTGCCACAAGCTGCTTTGATTAACGCTTCGTCGATGTACGTGGTGTCCAATTCAGTGGCAAAGGCTAATTAGTCTCCTTGGTCACCACTTGCACCTGGTGTCTATCTAGCGTCTGATGTACGGATGTACGGTACCCGGATTCACTGTTTAAGCTGATGTAGTGGTGACACGTCTCGCCATTCTACAGCCACAGAGTCTATGGAGCTCACGTGGGCCGCTATACTCTTGTGCTCTTTCTGCTGTCTCTTATACTCCACAGGGATGATCTTGGGTTTGTTTGATTCGTCATGGGATGACCTTTTCTCCTGTTTTCCTCGTTTATACTTATGCATTCACTCAATATTTAAATTTAGAGGCATTTTGAAACTTCACAAATTTTCACGACTACTTCTTTAAAGTTGAGAGTCTAATTTATTCAGGATAATTTTCTTCGCCTTTATTTAGTAAATCTCGTTGCACTCGACTGGTCGACACCTCCAACAATATCTCAGAGTTATGCACACAAAATGACCGCCGGAACGCAGTTTTCGAGGCATGCATTGGTCCACCCGGCCGGCCTTGATAGTCGGACTGGTTTCTTGCATATGCTTTCGATTAGGGAACTCTTCCGTCAACAAAATGGTATACCTTTCGTTTCCATATGTTTATTTCTTCGAAAGGTGTAAGTGATTCTATTGTAAAATTCTTTTTGGATATCATTAGCAGTGGTTAGCGACCTATATTGCCGAATACAAATACATAGTTACACGTCAAGAACCCTACTAGACAATCAGAGATTAGAACACTTCCCTGAGCAGAGTTTCGATGACGAATCCAGCCTAGTTACCACTTAGCTAAAACTGTGGCTTCTGAAAGTCTACATGAATCTGGTATTGGTTTCCTAAAAATTTTCGTCTGTCGACACTCCACTGTTTCCTTAATTTTTAATAGTATATTTTAAATATGATCCGAAGTGTGATAAAAAATAATTTAAAATGCACTTTTCAATTAAGCGTATGTTTAAGTAATTCGGAATTTAATATTAATAGAGTATTGGGTGGTAAAAATTATTCTAAGTTCAATTAACTTGATTTTTGCTTCGTATACTTGATGAAGAATTAAATAACAAATAGGCCTACTTAGGATGTCCTGAGCTACATTTGAGCAAAGCCAAACGCTGAATTTTATAAATACTAAAATTGTTTTTATTCGTATTTTTCTCATCTCTAAATCTGATTACCTCTAATAATTTTAAAAATTTTAAATAGGTAAATGTTAACAGAATGATATACACTACCATAGTCACCATAACACTAATAAATATTTTATGTCTGAAAGTTTCTGAACGACAGAATTATTTATAATAACTGAATCAGGAATTTGCGAAAGGGACTAAGTCCATATGTTTTGCAAATTGAGTTTATACCCGTTTCTGACTCTCCATACACTCTTACTGGATTACGTCTGATGGAACCAAGTCCTATAGAATGTATACATTTAAATTGTGTATCAACATGTTTGGACTGTCATACATCCAGATCCATACAAAAAGTTTTTTGTTGTTTTCTTAAAATTTACTTTTTCGGACTTGGTCCCTTTTGCAAATTCCTGATTCAATTACGAAAACGTTTAGAATATTTCATTAACTACCGATATTTGTTTCCGTTAAAACTTTAAATAACAGCCATTTTGGGTTGGTTGAATATACACAAATCTTCCCCTAGGGTGACAGCCCATAGAGGGCAAAAGTCAACCACCTGACTCCTTTTCTCACGTTCACATACCCCAGCACAGCAAGTCATCATTCAAAGAGTAAGGGGTGATGTGTGATTAGCACGATGATTCTCCCAATCGTTATAGCTGGCTTACGAAACCGATTTTAACTACTCACTGTAGCTCCCCAAATTCAACATGATGCTGGATGGGCATCGGTCCCATACATGGGTCTATCACGAGAAAATTCCTTCTTTTATGAGGACTCGAACCAATATTCATTCCTTAATGCAAGGCCAAGGCACGACGATAAGGCGCGGGACCAAAAATAGGCCTAGATAATAATTATGGTTCGGATAAAGTAGCTATATCAGAATAGGCATCCTTGATCCTTGGGTTTTGTTTACAAACATTAACTAGTTGTCGCGTGTCCTCCCGTGCATAGTAGTGACGTCATACTGTATATTCAATTCCTATCGGCTATACTGTCCATTCACTGATGTTTAAACTAGGATTACGACATGGATGCCCCTTACCACCTACCCTGGTCACCATCTACCTGGAAGTTTTGATGAAGAAATGTTTTCAGAACATGGGTGGAGTAGAAGTAGGAGGAAGAAGAATAAAGTGCATAAGATTTGCTGATGATATAGTGTTGTTAGCATAAGAGAGACAATACTAAGGAATATGCTATAGGAGCTAAATGACAGCTGTGAGCAGTATGGAATGAAGATAAAAGCAAACAAAACGAAGATCATTTGTCGCAAGGAAAATAAAAAAAGGTTAACTTGCGAATTCTATAATTATGAGGCAGTAGAGCAAGTGAACAGCTTCAAATACTTGGGATGTAATAATATAAGTAGTAACACGAGCTGCAGCCAGGAAGTCAAAAGGAGAAGAGCAATGGCAAAGGAAGCTTTGCCACTGCTCTGGAAAGAGAACTAAGGAAGAGACTAGTGAAGTATTTCGTGTGAAGTGTGGCACTGTATGGGGCAAAAACATTACGACGAAATGAAGAGAAAAGACTAGAAGCATTTGAAATGTGGATATTGACAAGAGTGGAGCGTGTGAAGAGGACAGAGAGAATAAGAAATTAAGTTGTACTGGAAAGAGTGGGTGAAGAAGGAATGATGTTGAAACTGATCAGGAAGAGAAGAAGGAATTGGTTGGGCCACTGGCTGAGATGAAACTGCCTACTTACTAGAAGAAGAAGAATGCACTGGAAGGAAGAGTTCGGGGCAGAAGAAGATATCAGATGATACGACATTAAGATAAATGGATCATATGCAAAGACTAAGAGTAGGGCAGAAAATAGGAAAGATTGGAGAATGCTGGGTTTGCAGTGAAAGACAGAACACTTATGTATGTATGTATGTATGTACTTCAATTAGGTAAGAAATTCAGTTACATTGGATGACAATAATATATATTACTAAATGACATGCAACATTGTCATGTATAGACAGTGTCTACGAAACACCCTGTAAGTAAGATTCTTTCCGCAATCGTTACAAAGTTTGGTTCCAATATTGGGTTAACTTTCAACCTCTACTTGGAGCATGGGCGGGAATATAAAGAGGGTTCTAGCCACTTAAGCACAGAGAAGACGTGAGCGTCAGCACAGAATATGATAAATCCCACCTTTATTGAACATCAGAGAAAGGAGCGGAGACCGAAGGAAAGCCTTTCTGCACCAAAACACGTATCCGTTTTGAAACTCCATTGTAAATCAGAATAGAGGAAGTTCACTGCAAAGAAAGTTTCTCTGACAGAAACTCTTTGCTGTAAACAATTCTAATTAAAGAAGATTTAAATGCAGTGTGTTGGAAAGATACCTTTTTAATGCGTATTTTACAGACTTCCTGTCTGCCCGCTTAATGAATTTTTGGAGGCAATGGCTGATACTACCGTAAAAGAACTGGAAATGTATGCATTGAAAGCAGCTAACTCGAAATTAGCCTCCAATAATAACATTTCATCAGCCATCCCATTTAATCATGAAGTGATCTCTTTCTTCTGAACTTAATAAAATTCAATATTTCATTTTAGAATTTAATAACATACGACCAATAATGGAGATTGGCTAAAGTTTTGTTGACTTTCCATAGCATGAAAGAACATAATCACGACTACACAGGATGTTTGAGAATCACTACTCCTAATTTTCAAGTGTGATACAGGATATGCAATTAAACATTACGTCTATTTCTTACTAAAGTTGTGTCCGGAAATACTTCTGTACCGAGGTAATACGGAAGAAACAAAACTCTTGGATGAGCTTCTTAGTTGTCTTTAATTATATTTAAGCTATTTTTATTACCACAGAATAATTGAAGTTGATTTGTTTTCGTTTTATATCACAAAATATCTTGTCATAGGACTGTATTCTTATAAATTTTGAATCATAAAAAATGCATTGATTTAAAAATGTTAAATTAGCAGGCATGCATATAATAGCAATTTGGCGATGTTAATGATGCTGTAATTTTGAAGAGTTTTACAATTTTCTCAATGCCATTTAGATATTATTTTGAATAATTTACTGTATAACTATCAAAATTAAATAAACAACTTACTTTACACTTTTAGACTCTTTCGCTTCGTTGTATCTCGATATGAAAGCATTTCCTGAAACTACAAAAAAAATTCCTTTATGTACCCTCTACTACATCTGAAAATTAGGAACAGTTATGAGGAATTCTAAATTAATTTTCGTATTGCTGAGGTAAATATTACTTCAATTGTTTATCGAAGACGTGGGCAAAAGGGTAATCATGATTACATCCGGTAGCGGGGAGTGTTCTGACGTCACGTTCCTCCCACCAACTTCCACTCCCTCTGTAAGCGACCCTTAGTCGATGTGACGGATTGTTTTCGCCATGTTGAATACTCATAAACGCCCATTCCAAGTAGATTGGGAAGAAAAATTCTTCTGTTGTGCTCATGTAGAAAACGTGATATGCTTACTATGCAACAAAATCGTTATAGGAACACACAGAAGCAATATACACAGACATTATATATATGTTATAAGAATCGCCGCTTAATAAATAATCGTAGTTTGAAGTTTAATACCTACACAATAAACTAAAATAATAAAATTAGCTAGATCATGTGTCTGTTTTCACAAATTTTTAAACGAAATTTCGCTCTGTCTTTTTTATTTCTATTTCAATTTATAGGGCCGGAACATACGGAGCAGTTTGAAAAATTAAAAACCGAAATATTAAGTAACCAGAATAGAGAGGAGGCGAATGTCTTGACTCAAAAACAAAAAGAAATTCTTGCCAATTACATACTTGCATACGAAGTCGCAAAATCATTGAGACCTTTTAGTGACGGGGAATTTGTTAAAACATGTTTAATAAGTGTGGCGAGTGTTATGTCTCCTGAACAAAAGGAACAATATGAAAACATTAGTTTGCCTCGTCGTATTAACTATAGGGAGAAGAACAGAAGATATTTCATATATGGTGGATGAGCAATTGAAATCTATAATATTTCTAAATTCATAGTGCATTCACTAGTTTTAGATGAAAGTTAGGACATTGCTCAGTCAGCATGGATCTTAAGGTAATTATCATTTATTTTTTACATAACCTTCTTGTAATAAAATGTGTACAATTCATTTAATTGTAAAACATTGATGAGAGGATGCTTAACATACGACAGAGATAATGTGTTCTCATACTTCATATTATGTTTCTCTTAAGTTCGCCACTGCACATGAAATTGGGTGAAGTACATTCCCCTACCACACAAACTCTCCTCTGTGTAGCGGTTAGTATCTCAAGATCTGCCCACCACTGGTTTATCGTATTCAAACTCCAACAAAATGTTTTTCCTGCTAAGTATTTTTATATTACTGCAACATAACTGGTAGCTAAATAGATTTTATATCATTGGTGCATATTATCTTTACCTGCAAATTAACGGAAGAAAAGATGAAGACGTCTGCGTGCATGCCACTAAGAAATACGAAAGCAAGGACATGTTTCCTTAACTGGACGTTCTGAAGTAGCGAATCACAAAACAGTCCTGGTTAGCTTACACGGTTGACTGACATTGGCTGCCTAAGACGTTATGCTGGTGGCGAATGATCCCTCCATGTGAAATCTAGTACCCTGCATGATATAAGTAGCTACTATGATCAGCCATTTACGAAGTAGTCCTATTGAATGAATGAATGAAATAGCCTTTGGATTTCCCGTGAAGGGCTATGGCCTCCTAAAAGGGGAGCTCTTTAGAGATCATGCGGTGAGCTAATCCGCATGACGGTAGATTCTGTTCTATATAAGTTTTGTTCGTCGTTTGTGTGTGTACACTTGCACTCTCACTCGATACTGGCAAACTGTAGCGATCTCCATTCCTCTCGGTTCTTGGCTGTTCTGGACCACAGGGGTCCAGCTAGGCTCTTGAAGAAGTCCGCCCATCTGGTCCCAGGTCTTCCTCGGTTTCGCCTCCCGATACGTGGGTCCCACGTGGTGGAAATATGCGCCAATTAATTTCTACCAATTATTGAAACAGAGAATAATGATTTGATATCTTAAGATAGCGCTTCTATTATATAATTACTAATCAATATGTTAAACGTCATCTCGTACTTATTTTGACGTAAATATATTTTTGTTCGAGATACAATTGATGAAAAAATCTAAAACATTTTTTAACGAGTTTAGTAAGAAGTCTCCGCTAGATGTTCTACAAGTAAAAGCGAAAGCGTGCTACCATCTGTCGAGTGTTGCGTATTGTACAATGGAGGATCGAAAAGTAATGCATAACAATTTTTTTACGGAATACTATTTCGGTCCGGATATTCAAAATTGGCATAGAGTTAGTTTGAATCTTGCGCTACAGATAGCAATGGCTCGATCAAATATCATCCTGACGGAATAAGCGGTAACTATTCAGCAAATATGGAACATGTGCTAGCATCGTCTACGTGTGAAGAGCAGCGAGGTATAGTTTGTTTTTTGTGGGAAAAACGAAAATGTCCGAGTGAAATTCACAGTGAAATGTTGGGGATGTATGGTGCTGATTTTCTGGGCCGTAGCAACATCTCCGAGTGGCGCAGATTCTTCGAAGAAGGCTACGGTGAAGCACGTTCCGGTCGACCAGTGACCGCTGCAACACCACCCAATGTCAGAGGCATTGAGGTGGCAATCATCCACTCTACAGTCCAGACCTCGCAACGTCTGATTTTCACCTCTGCCCAATGAAGAAATTCCTTCGGTTCGGATGAAGAAGTGAAATCAGCCATGCCCAGGAGGCTATACATCCAGAAAACGGAGTTTTGTGAACGAGGTGTATTGAATCTGGTGTGACGATGGGAGAAATTTGTCTAGAGACTTGGTTCATGTGTCGAAAAATAGGTAAAACCTTTAGCTTTCTTGTGCATTATATCGTTTTGCCACAAAAATTGTTGTGCGATCCTCCTTCGTACTTACTAGTGAATAATCAACGAACATTATCTAATAAGCAACTAACTATATCTGCATATGTCCGGTTAACGTAAAGAAACTATGAGTTTATGACATCACTGAACGAGTCAATATAATATAATATAATACAAGACAATAAAACAAATTCATATCCATGTAATACTCGATATTCCGTGAAGCACCTGTAACATTTTTACTACATTTTTAGAAATAACTCTAATATAGTTGTCATTAATTTTTGCATTAATGATTACTTTCGTTTTCGGTGATTCTGCTGTTAGAGTGAGGGCCGTTGGATTTCAGGTTCGTGGACTGAGACAGAATCTAGGCGGTGGGTCTGAAAAGGGATATAATCATAAACATGGTTTTCTACGAGAAATAACTAAATTTGGAAGGACCATTTTTACGGTGCATAAGAGAACCCTGCTCCTGACAGAGGGTTCCAGGTAAAATTCACTGGCATTTTCTAAACAACATTGAATTTCAGTGCTGAACAATCTTTGCAGTTGAAAGCATTATTATATAAAAATACGACGATTACGATCAATAATAATTCTCTTCCACGAAATGAAAGCAGAAGCTAAGAGATAATTTTGTAATGAAACTTCTTTAGGCATGGTATGAATCTAACGCTGTGAAACAAAATTCTGTGATATATTTCAGGTGGACTTTGTGTGTTGTTTTTACGGGAAGATCTACGTATTGTGACGGCAGGCCGAATATTCTCGGCGTTCCTGGCCGTTTCGGGGAACTTCGTGCGTGTCCGGCAGAAGAGAGGGGGCGCGAGGAGGCGGCGCGGCACGTGGCGAAGAGAGAGGGGAAGAAAACCGACTGCGAAGGACGTAAAGGAAGACTGGCCGGCGCGAAGCAAGAGGGGGAAGCTGGAAGTTTCGAAAAGTTACTCGAGCCGGTTGTTGTAACGAAACGTCTGGAAATCGAAAAGACGAGAAAGTGTAATTTAGTAATAAATGCAGGACGCGAGGAGAAGCGAGTTCAGTTTTTGGACACCAAGCCAGTCATCTTGTGTAGCAGCAGTGAAGCCAGCTTCGACACCGGAGTTCGACTTGAGGAGGACCGCAACTGTGGGAGTGTCCTGGCGAGTGCGGGGTATCCGGAGTTTTTGGTTCGACGTGCAGTGAACCGCAGTTGGGGGATCTGAGTTCGAAGTTCAGTGGACTGTCTCTGGAAGTCTTGGGTTCGATATTCTATGAACTTGAGTGAATGAGCTGGAAGAACTAGCCAAGGCAACGAACTGTGAACTGAGAACTGACAGTTTTGTTTTGTAAATAGTGCTTTGTGAACATTAGTTGAGATTAGCAGTACATTGTTGTTCTCAATAATTCAAGTGAATTATCATTGTCGTCTGTGGAGTGCAATAACGAATACTGTGTTGCTGTGTGGAGTGGAAATCCCATTGTTGACGGGAGTGTTTAAATTAATTATAGAAAGTGATTATTATTGTGACAATAGAAGTTACATTATTGTTTTGAATTAGAAGTCACAGTAATTTGATATGTTATCGCTTATAAAAATGGTTGAACTTTGCGGGTTTCCACCAATTTACGTACATTAACGCATAAATTGGAGGGAATGGGGCTGCCTTCAGGTAGTGCATCTTTTTTGTAGTGTTGTGACGTTATATAGGTGAAACTAGTGAGTAAAATTAAATTGTGAGTTGTGGTTCGGACGAAGCACTGGCCCTGATACGATTTCTTCAAGAGAATTTTTCTTTGACGATACATACATAATTAACCTGGTGAATCAACAAAATGATTTGGGACAGTTACTGGCGCAGTTTTCGACGTATTTGGTACGATTTCAGAGTGGGGTTTTTATATATTATTTTTAAATTATGAAGAGTATTTAGTACAAAGGTGTTAAATTTAACACTACATTACCAACTCTCATTGCATGAACGTTTAAAAGGTTAACTACTACTCATTGACAGCTTAAGAAGTTTTACTTGTACCACTCATAGACTACACTATCATTGTTTTAAATTGTCGTGTATGAAATACCCCTCTTAAAATATAAAACATCTTGAATTTGCAAGAATATTTCTCGTTCATCTGAACTACTTTACGTAATTAAAAAACGTGTATTCTTCACACGACAAGATCTTAATTTCTTTACATTATTTGTATAACGGATAATAAAAGGTCAGTAATTTCATGTTTCTTTTCGAAATATCATCTAAAAAAAAACAAAATAGTAGTACATCTTCTAAATCGATAGCTCTGGGGTATATTTCATAAACGTTATGAGCAACAAGTTATTGGTATGAGGAATACTATCAACAAATTCTTGTACTGTTTCACAAAAATGTACTGTAAACTTGTATAACTAAGTCATTTGACAAAAAAGCAGCAGTTATTAACGGTTCACAAGCGCAAATTAACATGGCTGCAAAATAGAACGCGAAAGATTATTATCCTCTCAGTTTGTTTGTAATGTCTCTGGAAACGAGCCTCAGTTTCATTATCTTGAATAAATCACTGTCAGTAAGAATCACACTCAGCAACAATCTTCGTCCTTCAGCAACCATTCTATTCCTGAGAACACAAGCGTCGTGGACACTTCCTGGTCAATTAGCATTAGCATCGTAGCGTAAAATTCAGGTTCACCGGCCACCATACACTTAGGCTAATTGAACGTTTAACCTTGAGATCTACAAAATCTGACTCATTTTCAGTCGGCGCAATTATGTTAATTAATGTTCCATCCAAGCAACCACACACGCTTGGCCTTTCACCTAAAGCAGGTAAATGTCACAAAACACATAGCTGCCATATTCTTGGGCCATCTCAATAAATAATGAAATGGAACTCCATTTATTGAAATGTGATATGTATTACTCTGTAGTCAGATGCTTTTGAAAGCGCGCATCTCCCACTGAGTGGTATTGACCTCTCTTGCCAAGTCGATGTACAGACTGGACCAAAAATCATGAGCGGACTATGTACGTATTGAAATAACACATTTGTTGCAAATGAAAACAAACTAAAAATTCTCTGGTGTTCGGGTAAAGCGGGATAAGCCATTTATATGTGCAGTTGGAATTTTGTTCCCCAGATGAACACACGAGTTAAATTATACACGGGAGTGTGTAAAAATCAAAAGAATACTAGCAGTTGATGTGTTTTATTTGTGTAGAACTTTATTTACAACAAGGTTCCGAAGTTTGATTTTCATTTATCCCCAAACTCATTTTATGACTTATCTCCCTTTATCCAAACAACACAGAATTATTCCTTTGGTGAGAGGAATATTTTCCCCTTCATACTCATATATCTTTTGTAATAACAGTTCGTCCCTTTGAGAGGAATATTTTCCCCTTCTTATATGTATCAACAGTCCGTCCCTTTTTCGATATAATTCAGTCAATTTTAATGTTGTGGTTATAGGTCCGATTTTTTCCAGTGTGTATTTATTAGCTAATTGTTGCTTCTGTGATGAGTTGTATTGTCTTTGTTTTATAAGCAATGGCGGATACAAATAGATACGTAATTGAGGAACGTCTCAATGTTAGCGTATGGGTTCATGAAAAAGACCGAACCGGCAAAACATATGAAGAAATCAGAGAAAACTTATTTTATCGCTTTAATAAAGAAGATCTAGCTTCAATTGAAGCTAATCTATGGAAACTGGAAAGGAAGACTTTCTCAACTGCTTCTATATTAGATGCAAAACTCAGTGGAAAACCTCCAAATATGTTGATGATGACGTCAGTGACCGTTTGAATGAATCATTGCTTCGTTCACCAATGAAATCAACAAGGAAGCGATCGGCGGGGATTTCAAGAATTTCAATTTGTCGTTGGATGTAAAAGGAAGGTTACCATGCATACCGGCCCATTGTCATAAATAAATTAAGTGGCAGGGCTACTGATGTGCGACGCGATGCATGTGAAAATTTACTTGCTGCGTTTTCTACCTTAACGGTTCATCGTAAATTCATGATGACAGACAAATGCTCGGTGTATTTCAGCTTCCATTCTCTTATCGTTTATATATGTACCAGGTATAACCCTCATTACTTTGGAGAACTTCAACAATACCCTCCCATGTTACGATATGGGCCGGAGAATACCAGTGAAATTATCATCGGACCATTTTCTTTGATACGTCTATGACTGGCGAATCGTACCTCTAAATGTTGTCTCATTGGCTTATGCCGTAACTTAATACCGTCGTTCTTGAAACAGCATCGGGTCCCAAGGGTTTACTGGACTCCAGTTCGGGAACGGTTGATCAGCAACTTTCCTCTGTGTATCTGCAAAGGTGTACCTCTCCACTGGCCTTCAAGAAGTCCCGACCTCACTACGTGCGATAACTGGCCGTTGGGAGGATTCGGATGAACTCTGTTGAAGAATGAAAAAGAAAGTTTCGCAGTATCTTCAGTACGATCACTCCAGAAATGCTGAAGCGGGCAAACAGACTCCCATCACGGAGCATCCTACTGTGCGCAGAAAATGGTGGTCATCATAATTATGAGAGTTTAGACGATTGACAATGACACTAATATCCCTATGTAAGTTATTATTGCATAATTTCATTCCTTAATGTTGGCGAGTTCAATAAACAGTTTTTGAATGGTTTGTGACATTTTATTATTTAATAAACTAATATATAAAATATCTGATCATAAGTTTTGGGACACTCTGTAGACCATTTTTAATTTATTTTTGCTTGGCAGCAAGGGCAAGATTCCTTTCCGAATTATGTTCCAGGAAAGAGCCTATATCCTATTAGTCGCTCCAACTTCTGCGGAATCAATCTAAATCATTCGGTCATTAAATGCGGATGAATCGGTCATTGCGAAAAGGTCGTAACTCAACTTTTTTTTTTTTACGAAAATGAGTTATGTATTGAACATTGTGATATAGGGGTAGCCCGACCAATCTGTGTAAGATTGTCGTGAATATACTTTCAAACAGTGGTGTAATCGAACCTTGAAATATCCACTTCTCGCAGAAATGTCATGAGTCTTTGACTGGAAAATGCTGAATTTGCAGTGAAAGACTTGCCCTTGGGCAGAATATTATGAATGAAAAATGAAGTGTCTTTTTCCTCAAAATTTAATACTCACTGTATAATTTAATACTCAATTTCAAGGTAAGAATTTGTTTTGGAAAGATATCAGAATCCAATTCTTCAAGTTTTATCATCTAAAATACACAGTCCCCATCTTACAGAGTCTGTCAAGCGAGTTGCAGAAGCAGAATTTATGGTTCACCGTAGAAGGTTAAAAGAATTACATGCCAATATTAATAAAATTTCTGAACGTAGTCAAAAAGAGGATAATGTTTGTGCATTCTCCTTTGATTTTATGCAAAATCTGCCACTGGCAGATATTCCTGTACAGAACATTTTTTTTATTTGAGACAGTTATGGGTTAATGTGTTTGGCATACGTAGTCAAAAATTAATCTCTCACATTTTTTTTACGTATATAATGAAGGCGAAGCACACAAAGGTGCAAATGACGTATACTCATTTCTGTTTCATTACATTCAAAAGCATAATATTCCACAGAATGTAACCGAGCTGCATCTATTCTATGACGGGTGCGTCGGTCAAAATAAAAACAACACAATGATCCACTTTTGTATATCCATGGTATCAACAAAGAGATTCCAAAGTATAAAACATTACTTTCCAAAAGCTAAGAGGTCACAGCTTTCCTGACAAAAGACAGGAATTTTGAAATGTAATGAAACTGATAAAATGTTATGTTAGGGTCTACATACCTGAGGACTACGTTGCTATGATTAAAAAGGCGTCATGTAAGTTCTCAGTAGAAATAATTGATGCTGTGCCTGTACTGAACTTTAAGTTATGGTGAACTATTTATTAAAAGAAGACTTTCTTCTCTGAGTCAAGTATGGGAAAAATTCCCAAGGAATATAAAATTTATTTTTCCTCTTCTAAGTGGATGGCGTTTGAATACAACTCAAACCCTGGTCAAGTGAAAACTGAGCAAGTTCATCGATAGTGCCGGCACAGAGAAATTCAACCTCCTTCACACTTAGAACAAGAATCCTGTACTTCTTACAGAGTTGACTTATCTTTCAAAACAGGTGCCTATTAATAAAAAAAAATTACTGGAAACTTCCTTAAGGTGAAGAAGTATATTCCAGATGAGTATAGAGTTTTAATATCAACTTCAGAAATGGCCAACAGAAGAAGAAAAAGAAGTTGAAAATGATCAGAACGACTAAAAACAAACAAAAAACTTTCCAATCTATCTTCTATCCAAGGTATGTAGATTTTCATCAGAGTTCACTCTCGTTCTAAATAAAATACAGCTATATAATATGAAAGTAATGCAAATAAGTGTTCTCATTTTTTGTATATTGTTATATTAAACAATTTATGTAATTAGAACATTTGCTAAACATATATTTTATTAGTTGATAAAATGTGAACGTTCACTGCGAAAAGGTCATGCATGATTGATTTTAAAAATGTATTTTATACCAAGCAAACAATTTTAAATGAAAAACATATAATGCAATATTTTCCTTGATAACACTTTAATCATTGACAGTCGTATGAGAATTAAAAATTAGGTAGTTTACGCTGTAGGTAGTTCTTTCTTTCTCCTGTAAAATTTCAATTTTCTGACTCATGACCTTTTTGAAATGACCGATTCAAATAAAGTACTGAATTCAAAGTTTATTCTTAACTTATACACTCTACCACGTTGCACTTTAACAACATCAAACTCCTCATAGCTTTCTGACTTACTAGATCATATTCCGGAAAAAAAAAAAAAGAAGATGAACACATGTACCTACTTGTAACACTTAATTTTGGACTAGTACTATTTCAGAAAATATTACTATCACTACTTCTTACAAGTAGTGGTTATTTATGAAACGGGTCACTTGTACACTGTCCACAAAATACTTGTAACGTTAGCTGATATAACTTGTTACTTGTAACGTATAGGAGTAATTTTATGTAACGCGATCTTCTAAACTACCCAAAGCAGTAAGTCAAACACTAGTATTCCAATACTATTAGCTGTTTGAAACGGGCCCTATACACTTCCGTCAATTTTTTTTGCGTTAAAAGCATATTCTGCAATATTACAACACAAAATGTCAAATCAAGAACGTTCAATAACGAATTTCTCACTTACTGGATTGATAATATGAGAGCATGCAACCATGTAAAAGGGAGTCTCGTCAATACGAATGCGGTAGGCTGAACCATGCCGGAAATAACACCTGATACTATAGAATGAGGTGTCCACCGTTGTGGAGTAACGCTTAACATGCCTATCATGAAAAGAGGAGGCCGGGCTCAAATCCTGGGTGGGAGAAGTTCCTGGTTCAGGTTTTTTCCAAGGTTTTCTCTCAACCAATTGAAACAAAATGCTGGGTAATATTCGGCGTTGAACCTCGGACTCATCTCGTCATCATAATTAAATTAATTTTCTCCTCTTTCATCATAATCCTTATCATCATCATCATCATCATCATCATCATCATCATCATCATCTCCGTATCTTTCTTATTTTTCGGGCTTGCTCCGATGTAGAGTCTGCCGCCAGCTGCTACCGAATTGGACTTCTGGTATGAGGTCATTAGTTGTAGGTGGTAGTGCTATGTACCGTGGACTCTTTCCTGGGTTCATGATAGCTCGTGGGGGCCGGGATTGAGGGGCCACAGTGAGTTCTACGTGACGGTTAAAGGGTTTCTGTAGACTGTAGGAGAGTTCGGGGGCGGTCCACGGGGAAATCTGTAGAGCGGGAACCTTAGGCCTTACGCAATCCCAAACCAGTGTCCCTCCCCTCAAGGGAGACATAGATAAATATGATAAGATGATGTAGTATGCTGTGATAAGCAACAGTCACCAGACTTTAAACTTGTACTCCATATTGTTGAAAGTTGAACGGACCTCGAATTCGTTCTGAATGTTATATTGAGGTGAAAAACTCTATTAGTTGGACTTAATCTTACTCTTGACTGAATTATGTGAAACTTTACACACACATATGCCATTTATTATTAAAATTTTCAAGTTAGTGATAGTAATAAGAAAGGAAAAGTTTTGAACTCTGCTGTTAAAATTAAATTATTGCACTCAGGTAAAAGTTACACCAAATATAGGGCGCCATGATAATGATATAACCCATGTTACGTAGCAACTATACCCCTTCTCATGCAACTTACTTCATAGAGGTCTCAGGTTTTTAGCCGCCCAGAACAACACGAGCCATTCTCGCCTAAGCAACGTTGCCTAGTTGTAATGTTAAGATTGGATTTAGGGGAATTCGTCACAGTTCTTTTCATTACTGTTATAACTAGTGACAGTATACCTGGCATCATCTTGCTGGTCACACACAGATCACTCGTCACTGTTCCACTACTTACACATAGTAAATTTTTCACCTGATGAAAGGTCACCAATGACAAATTCGTCACAGCATTTCCAATCGTTTGGAGATAACTCGTCACTGCGATGTTACTACAAATCAGAAATATAACTGTAGTATAATGAGTTACATGTTTATTTTGATTTTCGGTACGTTTCCAGATAGCTAGTGCCCAACGGATCCCAGGTACTGAAGTACCCTACATTTTCTTCTTCTTTGTACTCCACAGAATTTAAAACCATTCCCCAAATTGTTTGAGTCTAAATGACGAGTCCACTGCAAGAATGATGGATGTCACTTTCTTGTCGAAAAGGAACCAAGGCTGTCAATGCATAGCTTAAGACATATACGATGAAAGAGTAGTGGAACGGAGAAAAATTCTCTCCGGCAACCGGGTTTTCAGCTCTACGTGCTGATGCTTTATCCACTAAGCCACACGGGATACACATCCCGGTGTCGGACAGAATCGTCTCAGTTTAAGTTCCAACTCTTGGGTTCCCTCTAGTGGCCGCCCTCTGCACTACGTCATAGATGTCTATGAACGCAGGACTGAAGTCCACACGTCATGTGCTGAGGTGTACTCGTTATGAGTGACTAGTTGGCCGGGATCCGACGGAATGAGCGCCGTCTTAAATCACGAAGTGATTTACGCATATCATATATATTATTTTAATGTACCGAAGTACATATGATATTTCCATGCAGATATTCTGCGTCATCATAAGATGAAAGAGTAATGGAACGGAGAAAAATTCTCTCCGGCGCCGGGATTTGAACCCGGGTTTTCAGCTCTACGTGCTGATGCTTTATCCACTAAGCCACACCGGATATCCATCCCGGTGTCGAACAGAATCGTCTCAGTTTAAGTTCCAACTCTTGAGTTCCCTCTAGTGCAGCGGTTCCCAAAGTGTGCTCCGCGGAGCCCTTAGGGCTCCGCGAATGATTCTCATGGGCTCCGTCAGCGGAAGTTATAGTAGTTTGCGTTCTTCTTTCTACATGGAAGCATTAATATTAGATCTACTGGTCACTGGAACTATCTCGATCTTTCTTGCTTGCCAAGTACTCAATGATTCTCGAAATTTATTTTATTTTTTATATACTGGGCAGGCAGCGTTTGTTATTCGTGATACGTGGAATCTAGAGGGACATCATTTTATTTTTACTTCAATTTTTATTGTACCTGAGTTTTTTAATGTACTTCACTCCCACCCTTCTACTAATGAAGTTCCAGCTGTCCTCTACACACAGATCCAAGACTGCATATAGTAAACAGCACTGAGTTAGTGAGTATAGTACGTTCTAGAAATATGTTCGCGTTTTCCAGTGACGAAAGAGCTTTCAATATTGAATCATATTTTCGCACAGGTACTGTCTGTTTGTCTACGTCGCATCCCGATTTCCTCCACCTGCTTCTGTTCGCCCCTCTGTAAAAGCAGGTCTGTCTTAGTTATTTTCTGAAAACATTAATTTCTGTTAGGAATTGGACGTTTACGTAATATTATACAACTGTTTAAAATAACTTCAATAAAAGGGCCTCGTTAAGTAATTAACTGTCACGTGATTTCCCATTTTTCTACGATCCTGCGGCATAACCACTTGGACGGACAGTAGATAACATGTCTGAGTAATTTTATTTGTGCAGGTCGGGCAGAAGTGAAGATTGAATTTACAGTACGTAAGGTACTCTTTTATAGAGTAGGTACAGAATTATTTCGACATGAGTTACTAGTACGAAGGACGAAACTGGCAATTGGAATTATATGCAATAGTCTATAGTGTGATAATATGCACAAAAGAACTGAAGCCTGTATCGAAATGAACGGCCACCATTTTAAAAAATGTGTTCAAATATTCATATTATGATTATTTTTTAATTTAACTTTCTCTATTATGTACGCTAATGTACTGTAGACAGTATAATATACATTGCATAATGAATACGTTCGCATGGATAACTCAGTTCGTGAGTAAAAACACTTATTCTTAATACAGTACTGTATTTTGATTAAACAAAAACCTAATGAAAATTATCGAACTCAAAATCGGATATTTCCTAGTTTACGTAAATAGATGAACTACTTTTCTTCCCTCCTATACCTAGTAGAGTGATTTGTTTGTGTTTTACGCCAGTATCATCGAACTACAGTCGTGGAAGGGGATAGCAACTGTGTTTCCGGTTCTCTAAAGGCATAGCCAGGTTAATGTTAAAAATGTTAGTAAAAATAAAATGATGTCCCTGTACAATCTATTGACTGTTACGTTACCTCAAAAATATATATACTGTATACCTGCATGTTAATTTGATAGCAGGTATGTTAGCTAAACTTTCGTTGAAGCGGAACTGTGGCTTAAGACGGGCTCCCTAAGACCTTAGAGTCATTTGCCATCAACCAGTGCTCAGTCAAAGGGAGATAACAACAGCTATAACCTTATTTTCAATGAAGATAGTGCGAATTCCTGGGAATTGAGTTCGGAATATGTTGAACAATATGATCCTGTCTCAGAGCCTACGGTGCCTAGTGTAGAGGTATTGAAAGTAACAAACGAAAATATTGTGATTTTTATTTAACGATAAAACACACATGTTAGGTCAATAATACAGTATTCATTGATTTTATGAAATACATTAAAGGTGATATGTTACAGTTGTATGAACACTACTTATTAGTGTTCATGCAACTGTAACATATCACCTTTAATGTATTTCATTGTAATTTATATTTGGATATGGGATTCACTGAGTTTGCTGATGAACGTCCACAGTGTGTGATATGTTCCCAATAGCTGTATGTTCCCTGCCAAGCTTAGACGGCATTTCTCAATTAAAAAATTCACAAATAAAACTGAAGACTACTTCAAAAGAAAAAGTGACGAACTCCATGTAGTTCAGACAAAATTTTACCTCGTGTAAAGACAAACAACGAGAAAGCACTGAAAACGTCGTACTTGGTTAGTCATGACCAGACTCTTGGTGGTAAACTTCACCCTTGCTGAAACTCTTATGAAACCACTATTAGTGAAGGTAGTGAAGTGCATGGTGGACGAGAAAACTGCAAGCTTGATTACCAGTGTGTCCTTATGAAATAACACTGCATAATCGAGTCCAGAATCTATGTAAAGACGTGAAAAATATCATGATTTCCCGTATCAGTTAAACGAATTTTTCGTTAGAACTTGACAAATCCACGGTCTTTGCCGGATTAGCTATGTTAATGATGTTTGTGCGATATGAATTTTCAGGTTCTTTCATGAAATATTTCGATCTGCAGCCATTGCCATCCTCTACAAGCGGTACTGAAATTTTTTCTTCTTCATTGAAAACTCGATACCGTGGGACAATTGCATTGACGTGTGCACAGATGGCGCAAAGGCCATGGTAGGTCCTGTTGCTGGCGCTGTTACAAGGATCAAGAAAGTTTTAAAAACTGAACAAGTAGTCACTGTGTACTACATCGACACGCCCTCGCAACGAAAAAATGCCAGCGTTATTGAAGCAGGTACTAGACAACGCCGTCAAAATTATCAACTTCGTTAAAGCACGACCTTCGCCGTGTAGGCTACTAAAATCCTGTGTGAAGATATGGGTAGTATACACAAGTCATTGTCAGTAATATTACACACAGAAGTGCTATGGTTGTCGCTCGGTAAAGCGTTGTCCCGATTACATGAACTTCGAACGGAAATTTCTTCACTTTTGAATTACCAAAACAGTTTGCTACCAGATTATTTGAATGATCAGGAATGGTTGTGCAAATTATGTTACTTGGCAGACATTTTTCAAAAATGAATTCAGCATATACATACAAGGTAATGGAAGTTTATATTCGATGGTGATGATGACGAAATTGTCGCACTGTAGAAAAAGATAGCGTTCTACATAGAGAGAGTCGACAATAAGGATCTTACGTTTCTCATTGACTTCAAACTTTATAGAAGAAAATAACATAACAATGAATGTCTCATTCATTGCAATAATGAAAGAACATCTTGACAATTTGCTTTCAAATATGAATTCATACTTTCCAAGGGACACTCAGGAATCGATTCTAAAGAAATATGAATGGATTGTAGATCCATTTCCAGTGATGTCAAAATCAGAAGCCGTCACTGCTTCAGATATGACGTCCTTACAGACATGGTTTCGAACAGCCACTGTCAGGGATAATTTAAAAGCAAACCATTTCCCGAATTTTGGGCTAAGTTAGGGGAGGATCTTTTGATATTAAGTTCAAAAGCTAAATTTCTCTCACTGCCTTTTGGTACTGTGTACTTCAGTGAAACGACCTTTACGAGGTACAAAGCTACAAAACAAAATATCGAACTTGTTTGGACACAGAAGACGATATACGTCTTCAACTAACTTCTATGACACTGGACATTGACAAACTCTGTCGCAAGAAACAGACACATTCTTCACATTAACTTCGGGTGTACATGTGGCATTATAACATTTTTTAAATGTCTTAACTACTTGTTAATATCATTTTTTAGATTTAAATCAATTATATCCAGTACTTTTTTACTATTGTTTCCTTTATATATACAGGTAAAAAGGTAAAAGGTAAAGGTATCCCCGTAACATGCCATGAAGGCACTTGGGGAGCATGGAGGTAGAGCCCCATGCTTTCCATGACCTCGGCACTAGAATGAGGTGGTGTGGTCGGCACCACGCTCTGATCGTCTTTTACCCCCGGGAAAGACCCGGTACTCAATTTTTATAGGAGGCTGAGTGAAGCTCGGGGCCTTTCTGAAAGTTTGGCAACGAGAAAAGATTTATATATACGGGGTGCTTCAAAAATACGGGGCATAATTTCAGGTAGGGGAGAGTCGGGTAGTATCGGACATCGGGTAGTATCGGACAGTGCGTTTTTTCATCTACCACCATATGGTAGTACCTGAATGACATGCTTACCTTTCTCTCTGCGACATCACAGAAACGTAACCATGTCAATCAGGTACTATCATCGTGTGGTAGATGAAAGAAACTCACTGTCCGATATTACCCGATGTCCGATACTACCCGACTCTCCCCTATGTATTTCCCACATGTAAAGAATCAAAATAGTTCATTACAACATGTGTCCGGAAATGCTTTATTTCCGAGTTATGGCCTTCACAACATTGAAATTCACCGGAACCTTTTTCTTTCCGCAGGTCGTTGCCGTCAAAGGAGACATTAAGAGGGCACTCTGACAGTTCATTCCGAGGCAAAGGTTACATTCAGAGTTGTGTAGGCGTTAGACTGTGCGACATATATTCAAATCAAGAGCTGGCAGAGAGACACTTCATATACGGTAAGGCGGACGGCAATGCTGCGCTGGCTCGTCGTTTGTACCAGGAGAGGTACCCACAGCGACAATGTCCAGACCGGAAGACATTTGTACGTCTCCATTACCGTCTGTGCGAGTATGGAAAATTTAACTCTCCTGGTTTGGGAAGGGGACGACCAAGATCTACAACTCCAGAAGTACAGGAGGAGATTCTGGAGGCTGTGAACATGACTCCTTCTATCAGCACACGAAGGGTAGCGTTGCAAGTCAATGTTACTCATACGACTGTCTGGAGACTGTTGAAAGAGTATCAATTGTATCCTTATCATTTGCAACGTGTACAGGCTCTGTCACCAGCAGATTACCCTGCACGAGTTAGGTTCTGTCAGTGGTTCTTGCAGCAGTGTGGTGTAAATCCGAAATTTCCTGTCTTAGTATTATTTACAGATGAAGCACAGTTCACACGAGATGGCATAACAAATTTCCACAATCAGCGCATGAAAACCACGTGAAACTGTTCCATCTCATCACCAGGTGCGGTTCTCCCTCAGCATGTTGGCCGGTATCATTGGTGATTGATTAGTTGGACCCCATGTACTTGTAAACAGACTTACGGGGCAGGCGTACACTAACTTCCTGGAAAACACCATATCTCATGTTTTAGAAGACACTCCACTGATCAATCGTCAACACATTCACTTCTTGCATGATGGCGCTCCTGCACGCTTTAGTCGTACGGCTCGCCGGTACTTGGATCGAAGGTTTCCTAATCGATGGATAGGTAGAGGTGGCCCAATTGCTTGGCCTCCACGCTCACCTGATCTGAACCCTCTCGATTTCTATTTGTGGGGCCATTTAAAATCATTGGTTTATTCGTCTCCGGTGCCTGATTTGGAATCCCTTCGGAATCGAATTGTGGCATGTTCTGAGGACATACGCAATACTCCTGAAGTTTGGGATCGTGTTCGCAGGTCAATGAGAGATCGATGTGAGGTCTGTATTCAAGCAGGAGGTGGACATTTTGAACATCTTCTGTAATGACAACGACCTGCGGAAAGAAAAACGTTCCGGTGAATTTCAATGTTGTGAAGGCCATAACTCGGAAATGAAGCATTTCCGGACACATGTTGTAATGAACTATTCTGATTGTCTACATGTGGGAAATACATACCTGAAATTATGCCCCGTATTTTTTTAACACGCTGCATATATATTCATACTTCCGTTTATGTATCGTGTGAAATATGCTTCATAGAACGTAGACAGATAAAACTAAAAATTAAATATTTCTTGGGGCTCCACGAGAAAGTTTTGCTTCTAAAAGGGCTCCGTGGCTGAAAAAGTTTGGGAACCGCTGCTCCAGTGGCCGCCCTCTGCACTACGTCATAGATGTCTATGAACGTAGGACTGAAGTCCACACGTCATGTACTGAGGTGCACTCGTTATGAGTGACTAGTTGGCCGGGATCCGACGGAATGAGCGCCGTCTTAAATCACGAAGTCATAGACATCTATGACGTAGTGCAGAGGGCGGCCACTAGAGGGAACCCAAGAGTTGGAACTTAAACTGAGACGATTCTGTCCGACACCGGGATGGGTATCCGGTGTGGCTTAGTGGATAAAGCATCAGCACGTAGAGCTGAAAACCAGGGTTCAAATCCCGGTGCCGGAGAGAATTTTTCTCCGTTCCATTACTCTTACATCGTATGATGACACAGAATATCTGCATGGAAATATCATATGTACTTCGGTACATTAAAATAATATTTAAGACATATAGAATGTACATAGAGAGTTATATGGCATTAACACTGATAGTCATTGTCCAGTATCGGAAAATCTCAGTTAAGCTTTGAGCGCTAAGCATTTCAAACTTTCAATTGCTTCTCCTGCAAAATGTATTCGAAATGACATCCATCAATCTTGCAGTGGACTCTTCAAATTTAAGTATCGTTTCTTCTTTTTTCTTAGGAGAGAAGCCAGCTTAAGAGTCATCCATTCCTGACATCTCATCTTGCTCTAGCACGTGATACACAGAGAGATGATGCATAATTTTTTATTCCAAGCTTGAAAGGTATTTGTTCTTAGAATATTTTCCAGAGTGCGAGTCAAGCAATTCCAGATATGTGGGGAAGGAATATTGATTCTTGTCTTCCTCTTCCTCTTTTAGGCCCCTTCACATGATATCTTCAACGCAGTCGAAAACTACTGTGAGGCTGCCACCCATAGTTAGATTTCATTCAGTTCATCAAATGCAACTCCAACATCATCTTCCAAAACAAATGTCAAAGAAATAAGATAATGGAACTTAGCTCTAATTTCAACATAAATTCTTCTCTTCTATACTTCTGAATTAACTCCTCTGATTGTAATTGTTCGGTGTTTATTATACACAAAAGCTTGGTGAATCAATTTCTCGCGGCCTTGTCCTATTTTTATAAATCTATGTAAATTCCTGGGCTATCGTGTAGAAAGTTGAACGGGATAAGATTAAATTGTCAAACTAGAAATTTTGAATCTATAAATTGTTGAAATTATAGAAATAATGCATTAAAATATGGACGCTGTCGAAACAATGTAGAGTAGTATTATTAAATGAATTAAATTACGTAATCACTAACTACTGATAGCGTAAAGATTAAGGTGATTAGTTACAATCGTGAATTTCCAATATATACATAATAGTGTCGTGATTTTCTCGATGACGAATACATCGCATAATATGTGACATTGCGTGATGACAAATACTTAATATGTGACTAATTTTGTAATGACTGAAACGTGATAGGCTATAGGGTAAAGGTTGGTGATATTGTGATTCGAGTAATATTGTGATAGTTCTTTCTGAGAATTTATTACAATTTTACTGAGAGAGAGGAGGACCGGTTTTGTGCAGCAACTTGTCCACGAACATTCCCTCAATACATTGACGCAAAAAAAAAACGACCTTCCTCTCGCTCAGTAAAATTCTAATAAATTCTTAAAAATATTACCAACCTTTACCCTATGACAAACTATATTATATAGTGATGACAGTGTAATACATGGCAAATTGTATGATGACGAATATGTCATGTGTGACGAATTCCCCGTATGACCTGTAATTTGTGTCGATTCCACCGGATCCCGTTAAGACTCAGTTAATGTAAATTAAACATTATATGCGCCCTGACAATATGTTTTAGCCACAAAATATGAGACGTAGGACTATAAACTAAGTAGCGTGAAAAGTATTATAATTCATATGTTGGACACTTTATAATTTAATTCCGAGTACCTAATAACAAAGCAGATGACACTTCTCAATTGTTATGTATTAGGCCTACTTGTACGTCAGCGGATTACGTTACAGAAATAATACTCTGGATTTAATAGATTATGAATAATCTTTTCCTTTGTTGTCTACCACAGGCCTTTATAATGACAATCAAGTTAATACCTGTACCAAGAGTTGAGACCAGAGTGATGGTGGAACTCTAAGTAGGATTTTGCCCTTATTGTTTATTCATGAGCAAACGGATCTTTTACATGTAGTAAATGTAATACAGGAAGCCAACGGCTCTATTCACAACCATGGAAGCTGTAATTATGAATTTTTGTATCTAAAAGTTAACCTTTCTTCCCCAGGATTGAACACATGGCACTTGGAAAAAAGGGGAGAGAACAATAACCGCTAGACTACGGAAGATGACTAAACCCATTATTATATTCCGTAATGTTTGTGAAATGAATTTTATGGAACGTTCTTCCAAATCTCATGTTCCAAAATGTACAATTATTGTTACATTGTTCCTATCTCCCGAGTACTTTAAATAAATGACTGTCGACTTAAGATTTCTGTTGTCATATCGTTCGTATATATTTTACAGATTATAAAAATAAAGTTTTGTGTATTGATGAAAGTTAGAAAGATTGCAAAGTAATGGAAAATGAACATACAGATAAACGTACTCGTCGAAAATTATTTACTTGTATCAAAAATGCTGAATATGTAACCTATACATACCATGTCAAAATATCAAGATAAATTTTATAGCATTTCGTGTTTTGTACACAAAATAGTGAAATACTGAATTTAAAAATATATTTACGGCTGAATAAAGAAATAAAACAATGCGAACTTTGGTACATATATTAGAGAGAACAAATATTTTAATATTACAGTATGTAACATTGATACAAAAAAAATAAAGGTCATGTCAAGACGCTATGCTTATAAACTACGCGAAATTCATAGACAATAATGCAACATCAAAATACCCACTTTGAAAATGAAAGTTATTGATCATTACAAAAAAAATATTCAATCTACTCAAAAATAAAAAATGCAAATTAACTCTATGTTGTTTAGTTAACTGGGAACAATTTAATTTTTAATTTTATCCCACTGCAATATATAGGTAAATAACTTATGTAACCAATTATACACAGAACAAAATTAAGAAATTTAAATCGATATGCGAAACACTAGAAAAAAAATTACGAAACATACACATGGAAGAATAAGAATTAGAATTCTGCAAAATACTGGCTGTCCCTACCCTTAGACATAAAAGTGGTAGTAGATTATGGATAAGTAAAAAGACAGTTATTCTAAAAATGATTTTCTTACGGCAATTGAATTAGAATTTTCGTAAGAAATTAATTTGACGTGGAAAAAGAAATGAATGTAACCAATGTAACTCAGATGATATACGAGAGTCGTGCAGAAAGTAAGTTTCCCTGGGACTGTTTACAGAAAGAAAACACAATTTCATAGAACGATTTATTAGAACAGATACAGCAATTACTGAGCTATTTCTCAACATATTCCCTACAGGAATTGAGACAGTTTTCATACTGTGGGATAACTTTTGTATGCCTGTATCGCAGAAATCTGCCGCCTGAGATCGGAACCTGTGTGTGACAGCCGTCTGCACTTGTATGTTGATCCCATGGTATAGAAAATGTCTCAATTCCGGTGGCGAATATGTTGAAAAATAGCTCAACAATAATTGCTGTATCTATTCCAATAAATCTTTCCATTAAATTGTATTTTATTTCAGTAAACGGCCATAGGGAAACTTACTTTCTTGACGCTCCTCGTATTATTTATGATTTTACTTTCTACTGTCTTAATGGAGTGATGTGTTCTTGACATTGCGTCAGTTTCTATGAGCGACGCGCCGAAGCTGTAGTTCTTTTTTGTAGTCGTTGACGTTGCCATGGGTGCATCAAGGGAGGCTAACTACATAGCATCGTATGATTAAGCTGATTAATGGTGTTATATCGGCAGAAGAATCAGGAGACCCCGCGAAAATCTACCACAAGCACCGTCCTTATTCATCACAAAATTCACATGGATCCGCCGGGATTTGAACGCGGTTTACGTTTCACGTATTCCGCAAGGTTTCAATTTTTTTTCATTATCGTGAGAAATATTTTACCGTTTAACGTTATGTACGTTTATAATAGGAACCTTCTTGATTCTTTAAAAAATTCCCAGCATATAATGTTTTAATCAATACATGCAATAATGCAATAAATGTACAACATTTTAAACGTGATATTTATTGTACGACAGCATTATAAAACAATAAGTTTCATACGTAATATATAATAGATACCTATACGTACACACGTACACACGTACACACGTACATACATACATACATACATACATACATACATACATACATACATACATACATACATACATACATACATACATACATACATACATACATACATACATACATACATACATACATACATACAGTGCGATTATTTAGTCCTGACAGTCGCCGGAGATTTGCGCGTGGGACAGAATAGTCCATTTAGTTACGGCAAGGGGTGTTTGGTTTATTCACTCGCTTGCCTTTACCGACTGCTCGCCCTTATCTCTACTCCGGAACTCTTCCTACTCCTCCGATTACTTCCTCTCTTTCGCGTCGCTGAGCTATCAGGACTAAATAATCGGTATTTACATACATACATACATACATACATACATACATACATACATACATACATACATACATACATACATACATACATACATACATACATACATACACACACATTCAAATGCAAATGTGTTACAAAATGTAATTTTGAATCCTACTGAAGAAAGGGACGTAAAAGTGTTAATTTGTTTTCCATGTAGATTGTGGCATCGCAACAGACGTTGAGAGTTCAAATTTCAATTATTATTCCGCTCGAGGTGAGGACTGCGTGCTGTAATACCAATTAGATCTGAGCCAGAGACCACATGACTGCGTGTCAAGTGGCTGACAGAAGAAACGAGAAGGCAAGGCTGAGAGTGCGAATAGTAAAGGGGAGGTATTTGCTAAAACCTCAAATTTCGAGACTACTTTTAAGATTCCCACAACGAAGAAGGATATAAAAAACCAAGCCTTACAGATTGTATCAGTACAGTTAACTGACTGAAACTACTATGGACAAATGTACAATTTATACCGTATTAAAACTACATTAATTGTGATCAAATATATATTCAATTCTATTCGTCATGATCTGAATTTTGTAAATATATGCTGTCCACTAAAGTGGATGAAAGCCGATGAAATAAAGCTCTCTTATACGTCACCGTAGTGAAAAATATGAATGACAATTGATAGTATATTTCCAGACGCTAATATCTTGATTCTATATTTTTTGTCCAAGATTCTTAGGGCCATATTCATAGACATTCTTAGCATGGGCTTCCGGTGGATGATCACGAACTAACGCTTTTCGTATTCATAAACCAGTGTTAGCGATATGATATGATATGATATGAATCCTGTACAAGTAATCAGTCGATAGCCGGGGCTAGTTTAGTACGCATTATGAGACGCAACATGAAAAAAATACTGGCATTATTCAGGAGAAGAGAGAAATAAACTGATTTCGGAATTGACATCGAAGTTAAATTAATTTACATTTGGGTCAGTAGATTGTATCTAGATTCCTTTTATTTCATTTTAAATGTATTGTTGATATTTTATTTGTTGCTTGTTTCTGGATGTTTACTTTTATTAGACTACGCGTTTCTTTAATTTAGAAATAATATTTTATCTTTGATTGCACTTTAACTTATTCTATTACTAAGCTTAAAAAGCTAATTCACTTTTATTCCAATTTACTATTTTCAAGATTTTGAGAAAATATGAACTAAACATTTTGAAAACTTTGATGCAAGGAGCTTTTTTAGTAACGTCAATACAAAATATACTTAAAAAATATAATTTCAAAACTACGAATATTAGACCTAATCGCACCAAATTTTGTACAGATGATATTATTATATATCTGTTTATATAGTTTAAATTTCACAAATTTTGGCCGAAAATTGTGGAAATTTAAAAAAAAATCATACATATCCCCTTAAATGATTGACCCCAAAAATTACGATGGCTCTCAATATCTTAATTTAATCAATTTGTTTTTCTGTGTTACGTGCATCTCACAAATCACTCTAAGAAAACTCATTACATAATCACGACTGGAGAGTAAGGACTACATTTTCACAATCACACAATCAATATACTCTATTTCAATCAATATTGTCTTTATTACTTTTTCAAAAAATGCTCAAAAGTACTTAGAGATCACACACGTCGAGCAGGTAGACCCTATTAGTTTCTCCTAACCAATGAAGTGAAGTATTTACATAATAAATAATTGCTTTTAACGATAAAATGGTTTACATACAATTAACTTTTCCTATTTCTCTTTGTGTTTCTAAAAAACCCTTTCCTTTGCGATTTGTTTATATATGTAGCTATATATTAAATAACTGAGGAATTAGCCCTATTACATAGCCAGAAATTTAGTAACGGAAGTTATTGTCATAATTGCTGCCTTTATTCCCTGCATGTGCATGTATATCCCTGCTGTCCACGTTACGACGCTACGTAGTGGATGCGCTATGCGCTCGTGATCAAGGTCGAGCTCTTCTACCATGATTGGGAGCTAATATCGTCTCATCCCTGATGCACAGTCTCTGGTACGACAGCAGTATGGACAGGTTAACCCGCTCTGGGTTAACGTTGTTTTGTAGTAGTTTCGTGTTTATTATGCGGCTACGTAAAGTTCAATAATGTCAGAAACATCACGTGCTGACACATTAAGTACTTTATTGGAGATAATTAATAGACAAAATCCCATTGTAAATTGGGGATTGTAATCGTTAAAGCAACACCGTAATACTGAAACTAGCTCTACCATAAGAAATGCACAATCCTTTGTTTCAGTAAAACTATATGGAAATGTGTTTTTCATTAAAACACATTCACAGATGTGCCAAAAAACATTAAGAGCTTAGAAACGACAAATATACAAAATGTCTGATACTCTGCAACTTGTAGAAAAGCGGATGGAATAGCTCTTGGGCCTATTACAGAAAAATCGTTCTTGACACAAATCCTGATTATTCTACAATAGTTATAAGAAATTGTGTGTTAGAGTCTCACAAAACACTGTCTACTTTTGAACATGATCTACAATATTTTCAGTTCATTCCACCATATCATGTGGTGTGGAGCGAAGTTCTTCACGTTATAAACATTGTTTACACAACGGGAGGAGAAGCTTCGTTTTTAAATGTAAATATATATATATATATATATATATATATATATATATATATATATATTGCATTGTACAAACTATTTTTATTCAGTAGGTATATTCATATGTTGTAATTTGTTATGTTTTCAAATGATTATTGCAATGTAAACCTACTTTTATTTACTGTAGTCTATATTATACATTTGTTTCACTAGTTAATACTTGTGTTTTAATGTATTTAGTTACTTACACATCCCTGTCCCTATTGCTTATAGTTCCAGTTTACTTGGATTGCGTCCTTCACCACTCCTCCCAAATAAGCTAGACTATAGGCTACTCGCCAACCTCACACATCGCAAGGAACGGGATATACAATAAACGAAAGAAAAGAATATATGGTGAAATGCCTTCTTAAATGAGAAAAAACCACATTAAAATGTATACGCGATGGTGGATGTATAAATCCGTTCTAATCACACACATTCATTCCCATCTTCTCTTAGGAAGCCCCAAATCTTTACGTCTAAAGAGTCTGTACAGCAGTGGCCGTCAGCACTAGCTGAAATGGGTAGAGTGCATGGAGGGTAAGGAACTATGCTCCGTCGTACACAAGGGATAGAGAGACAGCATACCCGCCAGCAGCGACAAATGCACTCTAGGGCAGTGTTTTGTCCGCGGGTAAAAGACGCTAGCCCGAGCGTGCAGTGTTTTGATGACCGCTGCGGTACAGTAAACCCTGCTTAGTTAATCAATCATAGCGCATCTATAAGATGTGATCATGCCAGTTTTATTTCTTCTCCATTATTTTCTCATTTCAGTTAATTTATAATTGTGAGGTTGCTTATTTCGTCTCGTCGATTGTATTCTGCTAGACCTACATATCTTAGAAACCTCATTTCTCCAGACTCGATCTCCCTTCGATTCGATCTATTCATTGCATAATTGACGATAAAATAATCTATAAATAATGTCCTCGATCTATACAGCGACGAGGATCAGCTCTCTTAGAGAGCTTAGCTTCTCCCACTGCGTATGTAGGTACTCATGCTGGTTGCTCTGTTTACAACACGAATTCACAGCTCCTGAACTATAGTAATGTGTGATAAGTAAAGACAGTTCAGAAAAGGACAAAATAAGGTAAGTTAAAAGTAGGATAGAGTAGAGAACGAAAGGGCTGAATAGAATACGATATGATAGTGTATAATACGGTAGTCATCATGTGCAATGAAATGAGGATAGAAAAGTTGTAGGATAAGGTAGAACAGTGTAGAATGGATACAGGATGAGATAGAAATTGAGTAGGATAAATAAGGGTAAAGTGGAATATGTAGTAAGATGGTCTACAATGGGATGAATTAAGATGAATATTGTAGTAAGACTAAGGTAAGATGAGTTAAGATGCAATATGACAGGATAAAGTACAAAGGCATGGATGGAATATTTGGAATAATTTGGTACGGAAAGTTAGAGAAGAACATAGTGTATTCAATCCGATAGAAGAAATGGAAAATTACAGGGAGATATGAAAAGAAAACGTAGAAAAATGGTCGACACAGAGCTCCGAAAAATAGAATAAGTTATACGGGTCATGTGTGGGGTAGACCGATGAAAAAATGAGTGGGACTAAGACATAATATGAAGGAAGAACAAACCAATCTAGGTTTATACTCTGAGGCTCATGATGATGATGTTGATGATGATAATTATGTCTGTAAAAGACCGTGTTAAATCTGTGGAAATGGATGGACTAAGAAGGAATCTATGCATATCCCGTCTACAGAGGGTCATAAATGACACGATTTTGGAAAATTGGAACGTACAAGAATATATGATCGACCGTTTGGAATGTTTGGACATGTTCAGAGGATACCCCGAGGAGTGATGGCCTAAAAAGTTTTGAATTGGTCAGCCCCAGGGAGGAGAAGAAAAGACGACCTAGACTTACATGGAGAGGAGGAGTTGCTGATGCCATAGAAGCTAGAGAGTTGAAAAATGGATCTTGGGATGACCGACAATAATGGAAAAGGGGAATAAAAGGCAACCGCTGAAAGTGGAAACGCCTATAAAAGAAAAAAAAATCTTAGACTGTGTGGTGTAATAAGGTTGTAATTGAGTAGGATGAAATAAAAGAGAGAAAAGGATATATTCATTATATTACTTGGGGAAAAACATTTGGGTTCATGAAGTAAAATAGGTCTATATGAATGAAAGGTAAAATCAACTCCATTACAGTGGATGGCGGGAGGTTAAAGCATTAATAGCAGTAGGGATGTCAGTCATACGTGCTCTCCGCCTTTGTCCCTAAGGAACTGTCCCTTTTATTTAAGTGTATTAGACCCCAGAACCATAGTGCTGCCGAAAGTATTAGATCAATGAAAAAATTCATGACCACATCGAACTCGCGACCTTCCAGCTTTGCAGCGTTACGTCGAAAGGTTCGTTCACATCTACAGACATTGAACATGTCAGACACTATACTATACTATATAACAGGCATGCTCACAAGCAAACGGTAGGGGAAGTATTTGGTGCCTCCAACCCCTCTCATATGTAGCAAAGCAACCGCTTGAGACGACATAGCTATCAGTGGTGGAACTTTGGCTGTAGGTTTAACATACACAATTTTTATTTCAAGAAACATAAGTGAAAATAACTTCAGAACAACAAATAATTTTAATCTTTCAAATTCAAACAGATGGTGTTCCATTTAGATAACAAGGTAGGCCTAAATAACGAAAATGAACTGTTTTTCTTTCTGTCGTAATCAACTGTTTAAAATTTTGTCAGTTAAATTCTGTTTACAAAATAAATTAATCTTCACGACAGTCACTGGAACATAGAAGCCACTTTTTCATATTTATAAGTTTTTTGAGGTTAGTTTCTTATGTTGATACGAAAAGACGGAGAAGATAAACAAAACGAAAATCTGACAGCAGTGTACATGTATCATTTTCAATGTGGTGCATTTGAGAAAAGGCTTGTTCGCAGATATAGGTTGCAGCAAAAACTGACAACACTCGCGCTGCAAAGTAACGTGACATCGGATATGTGATATTTGGCAAAGATTTATACAAGACCCATCCTTCTCTACCGGATCAAATTAAAGAATTATTATTCTGCAACTCAGTTGATTCTTTTTGTAAATCAAAAGCAGCTTCGGACACTTGGAACCTGAAAGGATTACAAAAAAGGCGAAATTCTGCTTGTACTAGCTGCAATCCTGAAAACTGTTTTTCAAAAGAGTGAAGCAGTTCCTTTAGAACACTTGGATAGTCAGTGTTGTGATTAACGTCAACTGATGCCAACGATGAAAAGTAAGAAAAATCACGATTTTGTAATTGTTCTTCCCACATTTTTAGTCTTGACATAAAGTTGTGTATGCTATCATTCAAAGTAACGATATTTTTGTCATTTTTCTTGCATACCTACATTTAAGTCAAGATGTAAATACAAATCTGTCATAAAAGCCAAATCAGCTATCCACTTCTTTTCTGTTAATTGAGGAACGATTGTGCCGTGAAATAAGTAAAAGCTATAATTTATTTCTATACATAGTTAAACAATTTTAATATAATCCGTTGAAAAAAAAATTATAATATCTGTTGTTTGAAGAAAGGATCAAACATATCAGGAAGGGAAAAGAATTGCTTTAACATTAATAACGTTCAGAGATAATAAATTATTAAGGATAATATGACTACACTAACTAGACAGAACGTGACTTCCATAATCACGATCATGCAGTATAAAATGCTTTTTAATTTTGAAACTGGAGAATGATTTCATTAATGCCTTGTATATTAGGCATCTGACCCCATACACTCCTTCCTGTATACAAAAATATTGCACTTCCCACACATTATGGAAATTGTGCCGAGATCGACTTCCCATGATGAATCCGGTACTGAATGTTTATGATGTTCTCCTACTGTTCCCTACATACAACTGCAATGGCTGCGCTGTGATGTTGGGGGAGAAAAAGAGGGGTGGTGTTTGTGATTCAATCGAATTAATAGTGAGCATCCCTGCAGTATATAACGTCTTTGTTCTGTACGTGTCTATGGGGCTACATTGCGCTAGATATGAACGCTACTATACATAATGCACCTTTAACCGTTCCGGTACCGCACGCCCCTTAGATACGGTGCGTTCAACTAATCCCTCCGCAGGTGAAGTGTAGTTCTTACGGTTCATTTTCGCCTGTCCGCGCTGTGTCGAGCCTAGTTCTACAGGATGAGGGTGGAATAAACAGAAAGCTGTATCGTCCTTATAAGCAGGCAGTGCACTGCATAGGGAAAAGCTGAACGAACCATATATGAAGTCAGTTGTTAATTCAAGATTAAGTCTATTTATTTTTAATCGGTTATTTTACGACGCTTTATCAACTCCTATGGTTATCTAGCGTCTGAATGATAAGAATATGATAATACCGGCAAAATGAGTCTAGGGTCCAGAGCTGAGAGTTACCCAGTATTTGCTCCTAATGGGTTGAAGGAAAACCACGGAAAAAACCTCAACCAGGTAATTTGTCCCAACCAGGATTTGAACATGGGTCCGCTCGTTCCACGGCTAGGCATGCTAACCGTTACTTCTACACCTAATCAGGAAGATGTAAATCTTACTTCTCCATCTGATGTAATAATTTTTTATCGATCTATGTTTTCAATTCCCTTCAGCAATTTTTAAAATGTTTTAAAATTACTATGTTATTAAAATAATTGTATTGTTTCCGCATTTCGCTATTATACTAATAAACATATAGGAAGAATAAATGTACGCTAGCTAAAGGTTATTCTCTTCTCTATTACTGTACAATATACAAATTGTTACACAGACAGGTATAGAACGCTGTTGTAATACCAGGCTTATACCACTGTCTGCAATGTCAGCTATTGAGTACAGCGGCATCTATGTCAAAACTGCGCATCTAGTTTAATGTAGTTTTGATAAAGAGAAATTTAACACAACGATGACCTTCTGTAATCCATATCGTCACAATGAAAACTCGTGAATAATGTAGTTCTACGAAATTCTGTATGTGCGCATTTCAGAATCTCTGCGATAGAATGTTATACCTGACGCTGGCCTTTGTTTCAAAGTGGGACTAGTTTACGTAAATTGGGACTTATAATTTAAAATAGGAAACGAGACTCTAATGAATACCTATAGATTCACACATAAATGTTTCAGCATGTTAAACTAGTCTAAAAGTTTTCTTTTATACTCTTTCTCAGGGAGGAAAAAAGTACAAACGTGTGTCTAACTGAATATGTTCTTTCGTATAAACCCTTCAGCTTTTAAAGCAACATCTTAAAGTTCTTTGATAAAATTATCACTGTCTACAATGTCGTGAGTGTTCTTTTCTACTTCTTTTCACGTAATAGCTTTGGTGAAAAAGAGTCGCCAGAGCTTAGTTACCGGAAATTGGAATCCTGTCAGTGTGTGGAGAGATAATGATGATCTGAGGGGCCTTCTCATTTCCTCTTGTATCTTGAAACTTCATCCCTTGAGAGAATTATGGAAGGCATTCGCTTCTCAGTTCCTTTGCCACAGCGTGTCTTTGTGTAAGTTTATTTTAAAGAATTTCGTATTTATTTGACGATGCTGTATTAACCACAACATCTACGGCGTTGGGTATTTCTTTCTCTATATGTTCCGATTGCTCGAAGAAAGTACAATATCAACGACAACAATAATAGTTTGTTTCACACTAAAATTCCGGTAAGTTAAATCATTACTAAGAATTTTTTACTTAATTTTCCGTCAATAAATTAACCTTCATTATTATGTTTTTGTTTTTTTATTTGTTGGACTAACATTTTCGCTCATATAGAGCATCTTCAGGTCCTTAATTGAAATCACACTTAAACACTGAGCGTTCTCAATGTGAGAATATGAAGTTCAATATGAATTGCAAGACATTAATGTAGCTAAAAACATGCGATAAATAATAATTAAACATCAAAACATAAAAAAACAATGAAAGAACGATTACAAAATTTTACATACAATATGAATTAAAAACTAACTACTGTATATCTGCAGTGCTTGGGAAAAGTGACATAAGTCAGTTTCCACAAACCTTTTTTGATAATTTATTGACAACTTACACTGGTTTATGTCGATTTGATTTTCTTCTGTATGAATTATTGTATTGGAAGAAATACTTATGTATTTTTTTCCAAGCGAGCAGATGATCCGTAAGTTGTCAATAAATTATCAACAAAGGTTTGTGGAAACTGACTTGTGTCACTTTTCCTGAGCACTGCAGATATATCATTGGTGATTTTAGATAATAACGTGCAATATTTTATGAATATTGACCAATATGGACTACCATACATTATGAATAGCAGTCGTTACATTAAAATCACTTTTCACAAGCATCAATTTATCATTGATAACATAATCATCATAACTCAATTGTAATTCGAATACTCGTAAAAATTGATTTTAACTTAAGGACTGCTAGGCTATATATTGTGAATTTTATTAGTAACAACAATGTAATTTATTCCTCACAACAATAATTCCTTTCTACAATTCGCCTTAAACGCTCTCGTCAACAATTGGATCTTCACTAAACACAGTATTCGTTATAGCACTCCACCGACGACAATGACAATTTACTTGGACTATTACGCACAACAATGAACTGTTAATCTTAACTAATATTTACAAAGCACTATTTACAAATCAGAACTACCAGTTCTCAGTTCACAGTGCTTCTATCTCAGTCACTCGAGTTCACAGTATCTTGAACCACAGACCTTCAGAGACAGTTCACTGTACTCGAACTCGAGTCCCTCCAACTGCGGTCCACTGCACTCGAACTTAGGTCCCTCCAACTGCGGTCCACTGCACTCGAACTCAGGCCTTCGGCTGCTGACGCAGTTGCGGACGCACACTCGAGTCGAACTCCGGTACACAAGACTGGCTTCCTTGCTCTGGCTTTCTCACTGATTGAATAACCGAAAACTGCTGTCGTTCCTTCGCGTCCTTAATTTATAACCACAGCGACGTAGCCTCGAAAGTTCCACGCGTCTCTAGAGATGGCACTCCAGAAAAATCCAGAGCCCTCTCCTCTCTACCAGCACCAGATGCGCACGCACTCTCTCTCCACTCTCTCGCCGCGTTGGCCCTTTCCCCTCTCCGTCGCGCGCCATCCCAAAGTGCTCCGCGCGATCTTCTCTCTTGCGGAACGCTGGTCGTGAGTTCGAATTTCACGTCGCTGTCACAATATAATGTAAGGTGATCCACATTTTTCATTATTCACAAATAGTATATACATTTGTCTAAAATCACCATTGATACGTCATAGTTAATTTTATAATAATTTATGTTCAATCTAACATTTTACAAGCAATGTTTTGTATTGTTTTTAAAGATATGTAGATTAATGTTCAATTACAATATGTTTTCTACATTTATATATATATTTTTTACTTAGTTCTTTAACGGCACTGCATCAACTACGAGGTTATTTAGCGTCGATGAGATTGGTGATAGCGATATGATATTTGGCGAGGTGAGGCCGAGAATTCGCCATAGATTACCATGCATTTTCCTTGCAGTTGGAGAAAACCTTAGAAGAAAAGCCAACCAGGTAATCAGCCCAAGCGGAAATCGAACCCGCGCCCGAGCGCAGCTGCGGTCCGGCAGGTTAGTAATAGCCGGCAGAGCTACGCCGGTGGCTACATTTATGTCTTGCAGTTCACGTTGAACTTTATATTCACACATTGATAGGCTTAATGAATAGAGTTTAAAAGTATGACTTCATGTAAGGACCTGAAGATGCTCAACGTGAACGAAAAATTGGCCCAACACATTACCAAAACTTAAAATAAAGGATATTTTTGACGGAAACATTAAAAAAAATCCTAGCAATAATAATAATAATAATATCAATGTCAATTTTTCGAAAATATACATATTAATAAAGTAGTATAAAATATCTATCCCATAGCCATTTTATCATAAATCTTTCATAATCTCTCCTTAATAAAAACTCGCGGCAATATTTATGTCAGAAATCATTAAAGTGGTACTTTAAAATATTAATGTTTTCTTTTTCCGGGACTTTTTATCGTAGTAATAGTAGTAGTAGTAGTAGTAGTAGTAGTAGTAGTAGTAGTAGTAGTAGTAGTAGTAGTAGTAGTAGTAGTAGTAGTATAGTTTATAAAACTTACAGATATTTAATTAATGGGATATTCTATAGGTATTACAGTGCAGTTATCAACATATTGTCGAAAAATTGGCAAAGTAAAATCTCACAGGGAAAATTAGGCATATCATTTTGGAAAAAGTATCCAAAACATGTGTGAAGCAGTTATCAGAAAAAAATTAATACTCTCAATAATTTTTCTATTTACTTTGTCGTTTTAATATACAGTAGACCAATGGGAAAGAGGATAATTATTAGAAACTATTACTACTTGCCACGAAGGACTAAAGAAATAAATGCGAAGTTTGTCCATTCTGGACCATTGCTATAGTTTCTTTTTGTAAATGAATGTATATTAGAACACTATGCAACGAGCCTATAATGGTAGTAATTAAGACGCGAGTATGTTTGTTTATGAAACGAGAGCAAGCGAGTTTCATAATTTTCATACGAGCGTTTTAAGTACCATTACAGGCAAGTTTCATACGACTTTTTATGCTCGACCATATTTCTAAATTGAAATTATTCATAAGTATTCATGTTATGGTTATGTAAGTGAGGAGAGGAACTGACCTGAATTGTGAGATGTGCACAGACGCGAAAGTATTGATTTTTTCCGAGGCACGAATGTCATTGACCTTGTATAATCTAGAGAATAACATGAACATTAAGCTTGATATAACCTGGAAATTGATTTAGAATTGAAAAACGAGATGACAAATTGAATTTATTTGAATATTATTTACAATTAGCGCTAATTATTATAGTAACAGAATATAACCTTCTGCGACAATATTGGATTGCCAGCCTCCGTGACGTTTCGCTAATTGTCTTTCGATTGCATATCCGAGAATAATTGATACTTGCGGTTTTATAATGGTACAATGGTGATTTCTCATTGGCTGAACAACTGAATTATATTGAATAGGTGTACTTTAATGAGGTGCATTAAAGGGCTATTAGCAGGTGTATAATTACTACATTTCGGCATGGTCGAGCATAAAATAAATTACTTATTTTAATGAACTAAGGTGAAGAATTAAATAATTCAATAACATATTTTCAAGTTCTTCATTTATTTTTGTTCTGGTTCAAGCTTACGGAAACACAGAGTGTAGCTAAAACAGTTTTATAAATTCTAAGTGAGTGTAGACGAGGGAGAACGAATACAAATTCAGCATACAGTATGAAAAATCATACCTCGATCGGAAGTAGGAACTTATGACCAAAGCTCGGATCTTGGGGACTTGTGTGTCGTGTGCTTGAGTAAGGTTACAGGCATAACGTACACAAAGCTCACGCTGCAAGTGCTCAGGGACAGTCGTTTGTACTAAGAAAGTGGTCACATCGAATGGCAAGAAGACGAACGAATAAACTGTGTCACGTCGAAGCCAATGACAGGTAAACGGTCTGTTTGAGGAATTAGAAAATACGTATTATTCGAATGGGTGTTATGGAAGTTTGAAAATGCATTTCTTAAATTTTAGGTACAGAATTTCGTGGAGGAATTCTGAGGAGATACATTATTTTCTTCTAATGCAGAGTTTATATCTTGTAAGTTGTACCACACATAAACTAGAGCTGGAAACGGGCATTCATTGAAAGACATTGCAGTCCTTTAAATTGATGGAGAATTTGTCCATAGCCATGGATCAAGTCGTAGAGGGACCTTCCCTAGTAGTGATACACTAATTGAAAACTATTTGCGAGAAAAATTTAGGATATACTTATCTTTCTCAGATACGAGATCTGCTAAAAATCGAACAGGAAACAGTGACAGTGAAATATTCAGTATTTTATTTAGGCCCAAGAATTTATAATAAAAGTTCAAACCATTTTCCAAACTTGAAATTTTTTAAAATTGAAACTTTTAAAAAAGAATTTTGTAAAATTATCCATGATATATAATAGTAACAAATGTACTTTTTTTACCTTTTATTTCTATCGACTATATTCATGTTTTTATTGAATATCACTGGCTTCTGTCGGATTGTCAATTTATATTAAATGTGTATTTTTCTCTCGTTCTCCCTTTCTTCTTTATTCTTGCTCTTGTGTTGTACTAATGGTTTGAATTAAGTTAATTACTGTATTTAGTAAACTGTCCTTGTAAATTTTATGTTATATTATTCACTAAGACCACACCGTACACGAGCCTGACTCTTACGGTAGTGGCTAGAAACATTTTTATTTTAAAAATGCAATTTGTACTCACTAGGTAGCTAGTTAAAATAAATAAAATAAAAAAATTAAAGTTTGCTCCCGTCACTTCATGTGACGTGGAAATAAGTTTCCTTCGTTTCAAATCATGTTTAACTAACAGACGAAGAATTTATGGGTTCGAAAATCTTCGAATGCATGTAGTCATACACTGTAATGAAATGTACAGAGCAGATCTGTAAATTTGATGTATTTTGCATGTTTATTTATATATATGCTATAAAATTAGATGTTTCAACCTATCATAATATTATCATTATGTTGTTCCAGCCAGGAACCACTTTTATAGCAGACCTGACAGTACCTCCGTGCTGGAAGCGGGAGTTTGTTGACATTGAAGTCCGGTCGCTTAGCCACGTTCAAAGACACAAGTCCCCAACTTCCGAGCTTTGCTTATGACATTAAATTGATAATAATAACAAATATTGTGTGTTAGCTGGAAGTATCTATGTTCCATGCATTATCTCTACAATTCACACTAATGATCATGTTTCATAGAAGCTGTTGGAAGTGGCGGGCAGCGATATCGATGCAGGAATGGCAGCGAAAGCCCTATGTTTGGTATCAATGTCGTTGGTAGCGTCATTGAATGACTTTTACTTTCATATTATACAAAGAGACTGAAAGGAATTATAGGGTATACTTAAATGAATAGAAAACCTATTTTACGTTTTGTTATTAAATGCACGGTTAATTAGAAAATTGAGTTCGAAGTTTCAGCAGTCTGGCAACATCGCCGCTAATACACGTCTCTTTCTTCTCGAAATGCAGATGTAAGAGATCAATGAACTCAGGTCTGTCTGCCTTAGCGAACTGCATCCCATCTTCCTTTCTGGCTAAATGTTGTAAACTGGCGCATCGGTCAGTGGCTTGAAGTTAATGTTTTAAATTAAATTCACACGAAAACCTTCCACGCTATTGAAATACGCCAGAGGGATAAGTGATTCTTTATCAGATTGCCTATCGATATGGACAAAAATCACGATTCTACTCGCAATAGTTACCGAATAAGAGGGTGTTAAACATTTGGGAAAATAAAAACTTTCTTTACTGAGAAAACTATGAACTTTTCACCAATATGATACTACACTTTTTGTTATATACAACATAAGCTACTCTGAAAATGTGTAGGGTTATTTCACTTTCATCATGTATACAGTAAGCTATTATTGATAATATTATTTGCTTTGGTTTGTGTACAGTAGTGGCAAAAAAACCGGACCGACGGAATAATCAAAGTCCCCGAAATGAGCCACTGCGCATGCCACACCCGCATTCACAAGATAGCGAGTAATCTATTGAAATTGTTGTAGTTTCGACTGCTGACGTAGCCCATTTCGAAATATATTGGAAAATAAGCTGGTAAAATTCATGTTCTGGGAATAATAAGTTAATTAAGTAGTAAAATATCGCTGCAATCGAAAAATATTTGCAATAAATTTGAATAAGGAACAAAAAAAAGTTTCCTTCCCAGGCAGGATTCGAACCACGAAAGTCTTAGTTACCAGTCTATCGTGCTGTCACTGTGAACAAGGCTCTGAAATCAGCTACAAGGGTCGGTCCGATTTTTTTTTTGCCACTACTGTACAGCGATTTGCATTAAGTTTTTGGTCACATTCTATTCATAGGCCTATTCAAAATCTACGAGTCAATTTATTCGGTAATAATGAATGTGAAATATATTTTTACTAAAACCTTAATGGCTATTTATTTATTTTAAATAACGAACACACATCGGCAATCATTTTTATACTTTTCCAATGTTCGCCACTTTCAATAACTCCTGTGAAATATGAGCTATGCCTGTTATTGTAATTAGTATCAAGTTATATATTGTTACTTTCGGTCGAAATATAATTTTTTTCACCGGATACTGTTTACGCGTTCGTTCTGTCTACTGTACAATGCCTTACATTCTGTAAAATTTAATAAACTACGAGAAAATATTACTTATCGAAGTAATTAATTCATCGCCTACAGCTGCTGCTAATCGAGCGCCCTTTCCGGATCTGGTGATCAGTTGTAAACATCGTACAAACAAACAGTAACTGACTGATCGTCTCTACTCGGTATCACCGAAGCTCGCACACTTCACCATAAAGCCATGAAATTATATAAAATGAAGTAAAGAGCAGGGTGAAATGGAGAATGTTGGTGGTATGAATTTTTTTTTTTAAGAGAAACGAGAGAACCCCGACTAAAATTCTCGTCATCCTCTTGTCCACTATAAATATAAATCCAGACTACGCCGGGTAGAATGTAATCCTGGTTTTGTTTCACCCCAGATCTGTGTTAAGCCGAGATTTGTGCCATGTCAATCCCACGGCCGGGCAGTTGCACTCTTTCCTGCAATTTGTGAGGATAACAGTGCGGGTGACCGTACTTAAGAAGATACTGACTTCCATGAGGCCATAACCATCAGAAACGTTTTTCTGCCGCCAGTCCGCGTGCTCGCAGTAGTTGTTGCTTCGCTTATCCGTCCCAGTTGCAATATCCCACTGTTATTTAATTTTTCATTTGCATTTTGCATTGTATTTATTCCTTTTACTGCTTGCAGTTCCCTTTTCTCGAGAATAATATTTATAATGAATAAATTCAAGGGAAAAATTGTTCCGGAGTTGGGTATCGATCCCGGAACCTTTGGCTTAGCGCATCAACGCTCTACCTACTGAGCTACCCAGGAAGTTCACCAGACCCCGTCTCAATTTTTTCCCTTTTAATCCACATAACTCGAGTGGGCTGAAAACCCAGATCGAGTGCACACAAATTCTGTGGGACTTGAAAAATAATTGTGGTTTTCTTTTATCGTACCTCCAGTAACGTAGGCCTATATACAGGGTGATTCATCATTACGTATAAATACTTTGTGTGTGCATTGTAGAGGTGAAACTAAGACTAAAACGTTCTATACAACTTTTTCTCAAAACCTTTAATTCCAGAGTTCCTGTAGATGGCACCTACGTCGTAGTAACTGCATCGGCATTACTGTTTTCCAATACATTTGGTGTGGTATTATGGGGAATCAGTTACTCGGACCTCGAGTTCTACCTCTGAGGTTGACTGGGGAAATCTACCACGCATACTTGGAACGAGAATTGCATGGTCTGCTTCATGATATCCCTCTTGCAACGCGAGTAAACTTATGGTTTATGCACGATGGTGTTCCTGCGCATGACTGCTGCAACGTAAGGGCATATCTCAATGCTGCGTATCCAGATCAATGGATAAGCTGCTCAGGGTCAACTCCTTGGCCAGCCAGATCACCGGACATGAACCCTCTGGACTTCTACCTTCGAGGCCGCCTGAAGTCGTTAGTGTATGCCGGTGCTGTACCTAATGTAGAAGTACTATAACAGCGAATTGAACATGCGTGTGGAATTGTTCGTAATGAATTGAACGGGCTGTGTAACGTTTAGAGATCACTAAGGCGGCGAGCACAGGTATGTTTTCAAGTTGAGGGACAGCACTTTGAACAAGCATTACATTAAGAAATTGTGCAAAAGTGTAAAGTATAGAAGAAATTGCTTTACATTCTTTATTGTGTTTGGTTTTAGTTCACAAAACGTGCATAAGTGGACTGCCGAGGATGTGGGTTTAGTGACTTTGGTTGTTTTTGTATTAAAGTCCAAGTGCACTGGACGAAAGTGATAATTAGTTTACATTTGTTGTGTTATCGTTTCGTTGTTTGGGAGCGCAAGTTCCACGCAAAATTGCGTTAACTCTGGAATTGAGAAAAAGTTGTATGGAACATTTTAGTCTTAGTTTCACCTTTACTTTACACACACAAAGTATTTACAGGTAACAATGAATCACCCTGTATTATGCAAATCTAGCTCTCATGTAAAGCTCTCCGTGAAGCAGACTCGAATAAATTCAAGGCAAAAATTGTTCCGGGGCCGGGTGAAGTTCCTGGGTAACTTAATCGGTAGAGCATTGATGCGCTAAGCCAAAGGTCCCGGGATCGATACTCGGCCGAGAACAATTTTTCCCTTGAATTTATTCAAGTCTGCTTCACGGGGAACTTTACCTGAAAGCTAGATTTGCATAATCTTTATAATGATAATGGCGAATAAATTTATGACGGTGAAGATTTACATTATGATGGTGATATTAATTACGATGATGACAAAGATATTGCGATTATGACCTGATGGTGACAATAATGTATTTGGTAGATAATGTAATCAAATATATAGTAGATAGTGAACAAGAAAGACTCTGCACCCTGTGGAGATGTCAATAGGATCTCTCAATGCTCTGTCTCTACGGAATTTAATCACTGGAAAGCAGGAAGTACATTAATAGTTGGCTGTGTAGAACAGCGTGAACAGCATGCCATATGCTGTACAGATCTTCATTACATACATACGAACTCTCGAGGAGGTTTAATTACGAGAGGCGATGGGTGAAATTTTAATTTATATACACTATAAATTATTTTAAGCAATAGATTTGATTTTCTCTACACACACTTCTATTGATGTAGGCAATAACGTGTTTAATTTTCATGTTTATAGGTTCAGTTGTTTAAGAGTTATTCAAATTAAAGAATAATTTTTCAGATTTTCAAAATGTTATTTCTCCCCGAATTTTAAGCTTAAAGTCAAAAATAAACTCTACAACACCGCTGATCTATTTAAAAGATATCTATGTTCTCATAGTCTTTTAGTTTTACTTTTTAAACACAGAGAAAACAATTTAATCTATTCATATTGAAATTTATCACATTTACAGAGTGCAAGAACACATTTTATTATTTATTAAACAATTGTTTTATTTTAAAAAATGCAACATAACTTTGTTAAGTGTACCTAAAAGAACATGCAGTAAAAATTTCAGCTACCTTGCATAAAACTTGTGGAATCCAATGAAGAGAAGCGGGTAAAAAAAAGTACGAAAAATGAGTTTAAAAGTTTGCACGCCTTTTAAACTTAACAAGAGCAGCCTTTTTAAAGGTGACGTAATTACTGACACAACTGCTGTAGGGTTCTAAAACTTCGTCAAAGTGTAAAGTAGACATCATAGCTTTATTTTTTATCTTTTATGAAAAAATGAAAAATGTTATGTCTGACCAAAAATTAACACTTTTCACCCATTTACACCCTCAAAATCCGCACATACGGCAAACACACGGTACACAAAACAACTGCATCCATATATTGACTGATCCATCCACTATCCACGTGTTCAACTAATTGTCCAACTACTTGGAGTAACGGTTAGCTTGTCCGACCGTGAAACGAGCGGGTCCGGGTTCAAATCCTGGTTGAGACAAGTTACCTGGTTGATGTTTTCTCCGTGATTTATCATCAACGCTTAAAGAGCAAATGCTGAGTATCTTTCGGCGGTGGACCCTGAACTCATTTCGCCGCCATTATCACCTTCATGTCATTCATAACCTAGATAACCACAACAGTTGATAAATCGTCGTAAAATAACCCCTTAAAAATTATGGTACTTGTTAATTTTTCAATTTCCATTATTCGTTTTATCAATATACCATCCGCGAAAAAATTAAACAAATAAGTAGGTAAAAAAATAAATAAATAAATAAGAGACCAAATAAATATATACATTGCAATCAATAGAATCAATGCATTGAAATCAAATAAGTAAATCCACTCAATTATATACAAGAAAATCAATCCAATCCAGACCACTCAAGTAAATTCAATCCAATCCAACTTAACAATGTAATGTAATTCAGCGCATTGCATTCAATTCGATCCAGCCCAACAATCTAATCCAGCTTATGCAAATAAATCTAATAAAACATAATTAAATATATTTAATTTAAGGAATTCAATTCAATGTAATGCAGTCCATTTACCCAATTTATTCAACTCATTCAAATCAGTTTAATCCAACCTATTCAAATTAATCAAATGCAACGCATTCAAATCAATGCAATCTAACTCATTCAAATCAATGCCATCTAACTCATTCAAATTAATGCCATCTAACCTATTCAAATCAATTTAATACAACACATTCATACCAATCCAATCCAATTCATTAAAATCAATCCTATCCAGCCCATTCAGATCAATTTAATTTAAACACTTAAAATATACCAAATCCAGGTCATCCTTATCAATCGAATCCAACGTATTCAAATAATTTCAATCCAACGTATTCTAATAAATTCAATCCAATCAGTTCAAATAAATTTAAACCTACAAATTTAAATCAATATAATCCATCTTACTGAAATCAATGCAAATCAAAACATTCAAATAAATCCGACCCAACACACTCAAATCAAACCAATACAAACAATTCAAATCAATTCAGTCCAACGGACTCAAATAATTTTAATACAATCCATGTAAATTAATTCAATCCACTCGAATCAATACAATCCATTCAGGTCAATCCAATCTATTAAAATTAGTCCTATTCATTCAAGCCAATCTAATCTATTCAAATCGATCTAATTCGCCCTATTAAAATAAATCAAATGCATTGAAATAAATCAAATCCAACCCATTCCATTCAATCAAATTCCAAACACATTAAATTAAATTCAATGAATTCAATTCAATGCAAACCAACACATTCAAATAGTTTTAATACAATCCATTTAAGTCAAATCAATCCCTTCAAATCAATAGGATGAATTAAAATTAATACAATCAATCCCATTCTTTGAAGTCAATCTTATTCATTCAAGTGAATTCAATCTATTCAAATCAATCCAATTCAACCTATTCAAATAATCGAATCCATTGAAAAATCAAATTCAATCCATTTCAATCAATCAAATTCAATACACTGAATTCAATTCAATATATTGCAACCCATCCAAATTAATCTGATGCAACACATCCATTCACGTAATTGAATCAGTATGAAAGACGAATTCACAATGAACATATTCCAACCAACCATTCCGATCATCCATCAATGTATTTACACAACCATCTACCCGTTAATCATTCTCCTTGAAAACTGACGTGCACTTACAATAATCTAAATCACAATTTGTCACATGTAAATGCTTTTACTTCAAACGATATGTATTGTACAATGGCATGGAGATACTGTATACTATGTTGAATTTGAAAATCACAAAGCCTACATTCACATTTATTACCGGATATAGCCCCATGCAGTTTTAATCAGGGAATTTAACTTTGTCAACTTATTGCCATATAAAAGCAGTAAACGCAAACACAGTTTGCAATACAAATTGCTACAGAAATGTCATGCTTGATTGTAAACTAAAAATAATTTATCCGACAGCTACGAACGAGATTTCTTGAAAGACCAACCCGTTGCTCTTTCCTTTGTGATGTTTTACGATGAATTAATTTAATTATCTAGACTAGTGTCAAGTGCGGCAATGGAAGTCGGTTTTAACCTCATTCAAATGTAGCCAGCTTGCGTTCCACACTCCCACACACGTATCTGTTCACAGAAATTTAATTACAGTTTGTTACACTCAGTGCACAATGGAGGGGGAGCAAGCGAACCCAATAGTATAGAATGGACTACATGACATCATCCGCATGTACAGTACTTAATATTCTAATACCTGGTGTAGTTGCATGTGTTTCAAGTGACGGGATGTCACAGTTGCAAAAATACACAAAAATCATGCCAAATTGTAAATAAGATTATACTCAACTGAAATTTAATTAATTGGAATGTTAATAATGCTAAGATACGTATTTATTTCCATTTTATAAAATCAATTCAATTCAGCATACTCTCATGGGATACAATTCGGTTTAATTCAATTGGATTCAAATTTGATTCAATTTCATTCAGTATAATTAAATTAAATTAATTTACAGTTAATTTGATTAAAAAGGTGTACCAATCAGCTTTTATAATTTTCAAAATTTTGTGTAGACCTATATTTGATTCAATTTATACATACTTCCACAGTCATTTAAGAATACACACCCAAAAGATGAGCCGCATCTCAAGCTGATCGCTGCTGTCGGTTTATTATGATCAGTTTGTAGTTACAGGTCTGCCAACTTTCCAGCATAATGAGCGGGTCACCCACGATTTCTGATTTCTCATATTGACAAGACAAACTCCCGAATTTAAAGATAATCACATAACTTTCTTTCTTAATCCCATATTTCCTTTCAATTATTATTATTATTATTATTATTATTATTATTATTATTATTATTATTATTATTACTATTATTATTATTTCGAGATTAACTACTACCCTTAAATCCATATATTACTTAAATAAGATTAATCCATATATTACTTAAATAAGATTCAAATCAATAGAAAATATTGTGTTAGAGACCCTGGCGTATTCTTTGAGAGTGAACATTCTTACCACAAGCATGCATATTATTTATATAATCATGCTTATTATAATGTTTATTTTAATATAGTCAATAACTTATCTTTCTGTACGCCTGACTCACTTTTAATACTTGTTTACTTAACATTAGTGAGACGAAAGTCGAATATGCTTTTATGATCTGGAACTGAGTTATAACAGCTGACTCGGCTAAATTGAAAAGTATCAACCCAAATTCATATCGTTAAATTCGTATAGATTTCTGACCAATGCCTCTAGTAATAGTTACTATGAGAAATGTGATTATTTCGAATGACAATGTTTATATTTCAGTCGCCAAGAATGTGATCTGTTTTATATTCGATGTCTTTAAAGGCAATAAATAACTTAACTTTCGTACTCCAATGAAAAGGACGTATGAGAAGTCACAAAGTTTTCTACAGTAGAAGTCCCAATCTATTTCTCTTATATCAGATGCACTGAAACAGCCAATCTCCACTGCAGTAAATTTAACCCATTTAATTAACAAACTTCGATTTTGCACAAGTATTATTATTATTATTATTATTATTATTATTATATTATCATCATCATCAACAACATTAACATTTTCATTATTATTGTTGTCTTATAACTGTGTCTTGTATTATCTTGTTATTGGCAACACATTAACATAAATAAATAGTATTAATTATAAAATCATTATTATTATCGTATTATTATTATTATTATTATTATTATTATTATTATTATTATTATTATTATTATTATTAAAAACCATTCCATTCCCTACAAAATCCGCGTCTCTCGCATCTCATCTGTTGTGGATTGGTAAATTAGAAAGTCTGATGTTACATGTACTCCGTGATTGTAAAAAATGTCGTAAAGTATTTAGTTCAGTATTTCATCGAAACAACTGGGCACTTGATTGGATAGCAGACTCAGTTTCTTTAAGAATATTTCTCTGAAAAATATGCTGTACGTCTATAATTACTCTCAATAATATTACTGAATACCATTTGAGTATTTTGAATACAAAGATTATCACTTTCGTCGAGAGTAAATATGTAGAAATACATTAAACCGAATAAATAGTTTGTTTTCGTTTGGTTATATTATTATTTAAACTATTTGATTCTATATTTATTTTCCGCGTCATCACGTTAAAAAATTCTAATGTATATATAAAATAAAACTGCATCTATACTGCATTCCATTATTACGGCTTTAATATCTTGAACTGAAAATTTTTCTTATAATTATGAAATACTAGAAAATTAATTAGATACGTAGACTACCTACCTTCCGGTAAAATACAGAATGTCTAGTAGGAAATATTTCCCGCTCAGATAAATACCATCGGAATTTTATTGTTACAGATGGAATGTGACTGTCGAGGAAATATTGTGTACATTTTACGTTGCATAGTATGTCTGTCTGGACATCACGAAAGCGTTTGTTTGTGTTGGCCAAGATCACATAAGAGCTACTTTGGAAAGTTCTCCTGTCCCATCACAACTTACCAACTTGTGGCAGCTCTACAGGAAGGAAACACACACGAATTCAATTAGGTCACACAAAATCTAAGCCAACTGTTCTGAAGAAAGGAATCATGCAACTTTATACAGAGTGAACTGTAAGTAAAGTCATTAATTTCAAAGGGTTATTCTTTGAAATATTTCAAACAAAAAATTACAAATGTAACATTTTAAAATTTCTTCGGATAAGGGAAAGTTGAATTTGTTCAGATCAAATTTCTACACATTTAAAGGACAAAACTAAAATTATGTCAATCTCTTTAGTAGTAGTAGTGGTAGTGGTAGTGGTGGTGGTGGTGGTAGTGGTAGTGGTAGTAATAATAATAATAATAATAATAATAATAATATAGTGCTTTCTTAAATTGATTATCAAATATTTTCCACAACACACTATGAAATGTTTCACATAAAAGAATTTTTAACTCAGAAAGGAAGCAAAAATGGGCATTGTATTAAACTTTATTCTTTCAAATATCTCAAAGAATAGCCCCTAAAATTAATGACATTACTTACGGTTCATCTTGTATAATTTAGCAATAGACTATATTATTTTTAAACCACTTATGCGAACAGACAATAACATCAACTTTTGGATTTGAACTTGTACCAGGACTGCCTCCTTTAGCTGTTCTTGGCTTGCCGACGATTCCGTAATTATTGGTAAAGATGAAGTTTCCGCTATTGAACTGACAATAATGACATATCAATGATTTTAATCCCCAGTCAACATTAAAAGATCTAAATAATAAACTTGAAACTCTTAGCTCGTAACTTTTTCTTCATGCAGACCAAAGATATTGTGTTCTAAAAAAAATTCATCTGCCCTTCCTTAATACATCAATTTCAAACCATCAATTTTAAAGTTATACCAAAAAAAGTTCTTGGACGACACCGACAAATTAATAAAAAGTGCACTTAAAGAGGTACTCAACCTGCCCACAGACATTCCTTGTGCAATGGTCTATAGTCCCAGGAAGTACAAAGGACTACGAATTTTTCGAACAAAATGGGAAGCACTATTACAACAAATTAATGCCCTTCGATGTTTACACAAATCTCAAAATCCATATGTCATACAAACAAGTCAGGTTCATGAAGAGAGCATTAGATGTTCCCAGCATTAGATGAACATTTTCCAGAAGATGCCTTATTTCACAAAAATGAACATTTTCTTAAATGCTACAAAGATTCGTAACCTTCTGAGGAACAGAGAATTATATTTTTGGTGCTATCGTACACAGAAAGTGAAACGCGTAGTTTTGTTTAAACAATATCCTGGTGCAAACAAATGAATTTGCAAACATGAAGGACTCTCCAACAGTGAGTGCTGTGTCGAGTAGATCCCAGGACAACAGTTATAGGTATTGCCACAACGAAGTTGAAACTCTTACACAAGTCCTGGCATCCTGTCCGCACGGCGAAGCTCTGCGAAACGCTAGACACCACCAAGTACGATCGATTATAGCCACTGCCCTTGAAGATGCCGATTACAACACCTTTGAAGATGTACATGGTTTCTCAGTCACTGACAGTACACGGCGCACAGATATAATAGGCCTAGCTTTTTACAAGATCTGGATTCATAATTGACCCTACTGTACGTTTCGAAACGAATGAGGAGCAGCCGGCAGAAGTGGATAAGGAAGAAAAGAATACCTACAGTCCCACCATTCTCTATTACCTCCTAAGTTACCGGCTAAAAGAACTTGAATTAATCGGAATACTGGTTGGAGCAAGGGGTACCACTACTCTCTTCATGAAAGATGTATTTAAGAGGCTTGGAATACCTACATCTATTATTCCGATTGTAATCTTAGCTGCACTGAAAGGATCAATTGCTCTCCTGAAGCATCACTTTATTCGAAATGAAACTATGTTCATTAGCACTCTTTAGTTTTTCGTAATATTTCTCTCTCTCTCTCTGAAACTAGGTATATTTTTAATAATCTAAAAATATATTTGCAGCTCTGTATTTGTAGGAATTTTATTTATCAAAACAAAATCAATGGTTCAATGAACTTGTAAACAATTATATCTTTAAGTACTCTTTGTCACTTGTGGCAGCTCACAAATAGTAAGAATATTTCTTAATTTCAAGCTAAAATACATCAAGATTAGAGCATTAGTATACAGCTGATTTCCATTCAGTGCAGTTCCGTTCTATTCGTGGCAATGCAGTACATATTAAAACAGCGAATCTTCATTTATGATATGTATATTACGAAGGAATTGTGCAAGAAGTGTAGTGCTACAATTTTAGCAGTGGACAGCACTTTTTATAAGATAAGTCAACAAATTAAATTTATAATATTAGTACTCGAAATTCTGTTTCCGAAAACTGACGCTCTGAATGACCGCTATTACATATTCATTTCACTTTTCGAAAGGCACGCATTATAGCTTAAGTCAACATATATTGTTCATGACATCCTGAGTCCTATTAATAACAAAAGCTCATACAAATAGTGTATATTGCTGCAGAAGTTGGAACAATTATTGTCCAGTGAACTTTCCTCTTCAGCAGTCTCTCGTTGTACAATGGATCCACCCACTAAATTCTTAGGCCTATATTCTTCTTTATCACAAGCGAATAACAAGAGCCCAAACTGCAGCAGTTTCCACAAAATACGTGCTTGACATTCGTCTGTTCTGTGTGAATGCAAGGACACATAGAACACTAGACCGGATAAATGTTCGATTGTATGTGCGTTTCCATATATTTCAAAGACCAACCACAGTCGGCCGCTCGATAGAAGTCCGGGGTTGTCTGTAGAAGTTGTGAACTGGCAGTTCTGTAATTGTCATGTAGGCTATTAACAATTTGCCAGCATTCACATGTTGTAAGGGATCTTGTGTGAACAATGAAAGTTGTACGACAGATTCTTTTTTCATATACAGAGTGGAAATGAAATAACTCTGCACATTTTCAGACCGAGTAGCTCATGTTGTATGTAACGAAAAGTGTAATACCATATTGGTGGAAAATCCGTAATTTTCTAAAAAAAAAAAAAAAAAAGTTTTCCCAAAATGTTATTCTCTTCTTCGGTAAATTTTGTCCAAATCGATAGGAAATATAACAGAATATTATTGATCACGCTGACATATTTCAATAGTGTGGACAGATTTAGTGTAATTTTAGTTTAAAAACCACTAATTTCAAGCTATTGAACGATGCGAACAGATTGCAATGTTGTAGTCAGACAGGGAGGAGGAAAGTAATTCACCTAAGGAGACAAATCTGAGTTGTTGACCTCATATCAATATTATGAGAAGAAAGAACAGTGTGTTAGCGGAGATTTTGCCAGATTGATGAAACTTTCAACTTAAGTTTCTAATTAACCGTGCACTTAATCACAAAACGTAATACATGTGTTCTATTAATTTAAGTGTCAGTCTACAATTACGTATGGGACAGAAATTTGGGGTTGGTGAAGAACGGAAAAACTTAACCAGGTACAAAGCGACTTTTTAAAACGGATAGCGGGAGTGGGGAGGGGAACGGCTAACAGCGGAATCCTAAGAGAATTCGGACGCCATAGAGACTCAATAGAATAAAAGATAAAAGTTTTAAAGTACTACTTAAGGATTGTGCATGGAGATCAGTCTCTTATTAGAGCGGTCTGTTATAGGGAGCAACTCGAGAGGAGAGACCAAATAACCTGGGCAGGTAGATTACGCAGAGGGTTGGAGGAAATAGGTATGGGATTTATAATCGGGGAAGATTGCAGGAACAAGAGAAATGTCTGGTTGAAAGTCAAGAAACGCCTGAAGGATATAGACAGGCAAATAACAGAAGGGGAATGTAGGGACAAGGTTGCTCTGGAGATCCAATCGATGATCAAAACAAATTGGGGGACCGAATTATATCTCTATGGAGGGAGCAGAGAAGGTAGACTGGGTTTAATCTGGTTTCGTCTAGGAGCCTGGAGGGCACTTAAAATCGTCAACGAAGAGGGGGCGAGAATATGTCCTCTTTGCGGTAGAGGCTAGACATCACACCACATTTTATCGGAGTGTGAAGCCACAGAAGCTCTGAGGAAACGATTCCTGCCAGAGTCCTTCATTACATCTAGCAGGGGGCACTTGGCGACATACGCTGTATTAAATAACGTTAAATCCTGTGACAGTGTGGGAAAATTTATGGCAAAAGTTCGACAGTTGAGGGGGAAATTTGCCGAGGGGGAGGGAGCCGATGGATAAGGGAAAGATTTATTAGTGTTGCAATCAGTAATATTAACATTGAGCGAATGTGGGTATAATTAGGGGATAATGTTCTTTTTTTTTTGTATTTATTGTGTCTTTTGTATTTTCTTACCTGTGTATGTTTTTATTTATATACTGTATTACCTTTATGTTTATTATTTGTATTATTTGATACAGCTTCAACAAGAAATTGAATTGTTTATACTGTATATATATATATATATATATATATATATATATATGTGTGTGTGTGTGTGTGTGTGTGTCACTGTGTGTGTGTTTTTCATATCTCCCTTGTATTTTATTTGTATTATTTTTGTGAAATTTGGTATAAAGTTAGATTAGTTATAATAGTGGTAATCAATGATAACGGTAGTAATAATAATACTGTCTGTCTGTCTGTCTGTCTGTCTGTCTGTCTGTCTGTCTGTCTGTCTATCTATCTATCTATCTATCTATCTATCTATCTATCTATCTATCTATCTATCTATCTATCTATCTATCTACCTACCTACCTATCTATCTACCCTTTCAGTCTGCAAGATTATTTCGCTTCCACCCTGTATACAAGTTATTACTGTGGGGCTATATATGTCTATCTCATGTACACGAACGTTTAATAGTATTCCCGAAGTCGATATTGACTTGAATTATTACCTTAATACGAGGACTTCGGTTGGGAAACAAAAGATATACTAAGATAGAGAAGGCACTGTAAACTATTGTATAATCATAATATATTCAGCTGGTATGTATAAGCTTTGAATGAACGAACCATTCAGGATAAATTTGAGAAATTAGTTATCATGTCTTATACTTCTGGGGTGACGCATAGACGCATCGTAGAAATGAGGGAAGCAGGTCCTCCTATAAATCAGATACTAAATTCCATCCAGCGCGATATGAGGACTACGGTATATAGGCCTATCGATTCTGACACAGCATCGATAATGAAGAAGGCCGTGGTATAGCATAATTATTAAGTGCAGTAAGTTTGTAATATCCACAGAAAACTAATTCCTCTCGGGAATATTAATGAACGATTCTGCACGGTGTAAGGTAGAACAAATTTAATATTATCAGATGCAAAATTACAGTTCGTTAATTCGTTATTATTTCAAGTCTTTGGAGTAGGAAAATTTCCCAAACTCTGTACTGTACAGGTTGGAGTGAGATACAATACGTCCGTTTCAGGGGACAACGAAGTATGTGTTTACCATTAAAACTAATCAAATATTTTTTTACAAATGGCAGATATTTGACTATTTGTCATTCACTCATATGAAGCCGGTTACGTAGACAAATTTGCCGACAGAGTCATTCGTTGCCCAGGGTGCACCATAGAAGGCTGGTCTACGTTACACCCACGATGAGATGAGATGAAGATGGAGATTTGTTAGGATGCACAGGAGAACCGGACCTTTCGGAAAAAGTCCCTGTATTACCCGGACTACCGGCTTGTTCAACACAAGTTATAAATCGGGGGTATGCCGGGGATCGAATCCGGGTCCAAGGACTATAAGTCCAGAGCTCTAGCCACTAGATCACCGTGGTGGCTATGAATCGAATATACTTACTTACTTACAAATGACTCTTAAGGAACCTGCAGGTTCATTGCCGCCCTCACATAAGCCCGCCATCGGTCCCTATGCAAGATTAATCCACTCTCTATCATCATCAGAGAGAGCATTTGGTGTACGTAAACCGTTGAATTAACTGCTACACGCACTATATCGTAATGTATTAGGAGGCAAGGAAGGGAGGGGGTGAATGTCATCGTGTCGCTACAACAACAACGACTGGAGTATAGTTCCTGCAGCAAATTATCTTTACTATTCAGTAATTTCACTTTGTAATATTAAATAACTTATTGTTTATATTGTGCATTTAATTACAACATATATATTTCTGTGTTATATACATTCATCTAGCTACATAAGAAAAATATATTGTATATAAATATAGCAACATAGAAAAAATAGTATTTTACTTTGTACTACTTTGCTCTTCTCCATGACTGCATTTGTACAGTGCACGACAATATACTTAATTAAGCTTTTCTGCTTTCATTTCGTCAGACCACAATAATCGCATTGATTTTTCAAACAGAGCTGCAATGGTAACATGATTTACTTTCTATAGCTCTTCGAATGTCAATAGAAACTTTTTGCCCACACCTTGAGTTTGAAGTGCCCCAACAGTAACATTAGCAACAGATCTGTTTGCAATATTTGTCGTTTCGTCTATAGATATCCACAATTTTTCATATTTTAAGGTTTCTCTAATTTCACGTAAGACATCTTCATAACATTTTGCTAAATAACCCGTACGCAGAGTAAATTGTCGGGATAGTGTTCTACCTGTATATTTTTGCAAAAATGATCTGACACATGGGTGTTCCAGTTTTTTAAATATATTTGCCCTAACGAACATGTCGCACAAGTCTTGGTAAAAATCACATTCCACAATTGAACCCGTGGGAATAACTTCGACTTTTTTCGAATTCAAGAACTTAAAGTATTCCTTGTGTCTTTTAGAGTTGTAGTGTTTTTGTATATGGCGTGTCTTGTTCCCCAGTAGATCGACTATACATACCATGCATGTAAGTTTTTCACCATCTGTAGTAAAGTGCTGCGATCCGAACTCCTCAACAAATTGCTGCAATTGCTGAGGCTTCTTTTCTTTCGACATAACGTAAACTATATTGTAATGTAAAGGCAAACAAATGCTTTGCATTTACGGTAAACACAAATAGAACTAATTAGGACTGCGATAGGAAAAAAGTGAATACAGGAAATAGTGTACATGGACCAATAAAGTAGAATATGCAGAAAACAGGAAATTCAAATACCCCAGGAAATGCATAGGTATTGAAAACTATCTAAGACAGCGCGTGTAACATCAGAGAGCTCTGCGTGTACAAGGACTGTCCCTCGTAGGTAAGACCCCTTCCCCCACCTCGTGACGAAATCAAAGCTCTCGGTATAATAAACTTGTGTCCACTGATAACGTACCCCATCTGCTCTCTTTGATCATCATATCCCACCTCCCTCAAATCCATTTTAATACTATCCTCCCATCTACGTCTCGGTCTCCCCAAAGGTCTTTTTCTCTCCGGTCTCCCCACTAACACTCTATATGCATTTCTGGATTCGTCCATACGTGCTACATATCCTGCCTATCTCAAACGTCTTGATTTAATGTTCCTAATTATGTCAGATGAAGAATACAATCCGTGCAGTTTTGCGTTGTGAAACTTTCTCCATTCTCCTGTAACTTCAACCCTCTTAGCCCCAAATATTTTCCTAAGAACCTTATTCTCAAACACCTTTAGTCTCTTTTCCTCTCTCAAAGTAAGAGACCAAATTTCACAACCAAACAGAGCAACCGGTAATATAACTGTTTTATAAATTCTAACATTCATATTTGTTGACAGCAGACTAGATGACAAAAGCTTCTCAACCGAATAATAACAGGCATTTCCCATATTTATTCTGCGTTTAACTTCCTCCCGAGTGTCATTTATATTTGTTACTGTTGCTCCAAGATATTTGAATTTTGCCACTTCTTCGAAGGATAAATCTCCAATTTTTATATTTCCATTTCGTACAATATTCTGGTCACGAGACATAAACATATACTTTGTCTTTTCAGGATTTAGTTCCAAACCTATCGCTTTACTTACTTCAAATAAAATTTCTGTGTTTTCCCTAGTCGTATGAATGGAATATATTAAGTTTAATTGAAACAATGAAACAATAGCAGGCTAAATTCAAAGAACGTTTTAGACGAAATCCAGAAATACGTACTAGTAAAAGTATTTCACACTATGAGCCAGAAGGAAGGTCACTGGGAAAATTTAAACTCTGATGGCGAGGCCAGGTTTTAAAGGAGATACAAAGAGCCATGAGGCCTTATCCCTCTATAGATGATGATGATGATGATGATGATGATTATGATTGAAGCAGCGTAATAAAAATCTTCCCAATGACTAAGGTCCACCATTTCTTACATATTTTTATGTTATTCTCAAAGAAAATAATGAGAGAAATTGCAATACCTGAAAACAATGACCGGCGATTCAAACGACTGTACATACCTGGCGATTTAAAAGCAGCACGAATAACTACAAATCTCATTTCAATCTAGTATTTAGTATTTATCTATTTAATCTGGTAGGGATACGACTACAATATTAATAATAAAATTAGAATTACATTTACAATTATAATTGTAACTCTGCAGAATTACATTATGCCCTATTGCCAGCTCCTTCATTGGAATTTAAATTAGTATCATGACTAAATACCGTAATTATGCATACGCTTATACTGAAAATAAATCCTAAGTTGTCATTAGAGAGAGAAAACTATTTCCACAATATTTTATTGGAATATGAATGCTACACAATATTATAATATAGTATATGATATTGTACTATATATTATATAAGTAAGCAGTTTTCTTGACATGGACCAACAAAGTTGGTTCAAGAAGAATTTTTTCTCAAAGCCACAAACAAAATGAAAGGTGCGAAAATATATTTTAGTTTCTTTCGCTTCAACTATTGACCACTATAAACAAATAAGCATAAAATCTCCTTACACTGTCTAAGAAATCGGAGTACGATCGTGGGTTTTATGTGAATACGTCTGGTTTAAATCGGCAGATCTACACAAGATCTTTCGTTTGACAACAAAATCAGCGCGCTAACAAATCGGAGTTGCGAGATATACAGACCTTTCGCCCCGCACGCAAGTCCAGAAGCTGGCTCGGCGACGTTCAGAGGAGAAATAGAATCTCGTAAGCATGTATTCGATCTTTGCCATTCATAGGTTTTCTTACCAGAAAAATACATCAGAGACGCAAGTAAACTTATTAAAGATAAGCAAGAAATAAAGAATGATAGAGTAAATTGTAAATAAATTTATTTAAACAATTAAATTGTTTTTTCTGTAGGTTCTCAGAACCATTGAACGCATAGGACGCACCGCCACTGATTGCTATGCATCTTGTCTCTGGACATGATTGTAACATGATTAATTATTTCCGGAAACAGGAAACTGTGAGCTGACGTCGTCGGATCAGTTGACTGTTTATTGCTATTGTAGTCAGAAAATAAAAGTGTGGCTGAAACCGCAATTAGTGGCTGGCAGTTAACAATAATCCGCTGCGATCCCTTCGGGATTGAAATGCTCATATTGGTCTGCATTCATTTGCTCGTATTTCATCCCACACTGTAAACCCACTATCTGTTGAAAAAACATTAATTAGGAGCCGTTGTATCTAAATCAAATTACTCTTGTAGTTTAATTCGGCGTCTGCTGTTGCCATCTGGAATGTAATATAAATCAACGGTTGACCGCTACGAGATGGTCGATCGGTCCACTTAGGAAAGCCATTAGGCGATCTCAGTGACTTGAATACTTGAGGCAGAGAGTAGCGGCGAGAAACGTTAAATAAATCACCGGAAAGAAAAAGAACGAACATGTAAGATGGAGTTCAACGAGCATGAAGTGAAAAGTAAATTAATGATTGGGATTTAGTTAGCATGCGAATGAATCGTACCAGATCTGTATTTATTTAATGCTTCTTCTCAACTGCAGGGACTATTAATTAGTCGGTGCAATTTTATAAATATATATTAAAACAATGGGCATTGGACAAAAGGAAGAAAATCAAATTGAAACCTAACTAACAATATCTCTGTATGATGCGAGGTTTAAGACATTTACAACGTAGCTAGAGGTAAACTTCCGAGCTGGTCCAGTCTTCCAGTCCTGGAGATTGGCAACAGTCCAGCAGGAAGGTTTCACCTTTTCTCTTTTCCTACTTTCCCTAATACTGAAGCCGACATGTAGATCCGAAACGTTGGATATTTCTATATTTAAGACAATATGCAAACACAAAAAAAAAAACTTTGTACCGTTTTGAATAGCGTGAAAGACGTAAATCATATTGAACACCCCTCTATACCAAAAGACTAGGGAGGTTCCAGTAAAATTATCCGCATATCTCGCATATTTTTGTTATTATTATTGTTGTTATTAATTTTTAATTAATCACGCATATAATCACAAATAATTAATAGTTTTTTTTATTTATTTTGATGTACCCATTCTATTTCTCCTTCAATCCGCACAGTCATGTCACTTCCACCTTGCAGGCTATATACATTTTCTAGTGACTGGAATCGAATTAGGTCCTGCTACTTTTTAGTAATTACAGCTCATGCATTATATCCAGACACTTCCCCACTCTTCCTACAGAGCTGCGCACGAGATCGGATGAGTACACTTACGAATTATAGGGGAGTGGGTTAGCCTAAGCCTTGAACTCGACAGACACACGCCCGACCTTCCCTTCTAGTCCTACCCTCTCAATAGAAACGTTGTTCTCCTACTGCGCATCGCGTCTGACAAAATGCATGAGCTGTACCATAGAACTATTTTCACAATCTCAAAAGATTATAAGCCTGGGGAATACAGTTATGATTCGCCCAAGCCAAGGAAATGACTTCTTTATAGATAAAAGTGAGGCTACCATGCATTCAGAAAACTTTCATAAATTAAATGTCATTTTCATTGTGTTACCATATTGAAAGATCTGCAACTCGTCAACCCCGAAGAGTATCTAATGCTGTAGAAAATGTGAAATTAATCAACTACAAAATCTGTTAATTCATGACTCAATTGTATACAAATGCAAAAGAAATGGTTTAAAATGGTATTTTCAAGTCCTTAATTGGGTAAAACATTGCGTTACTGTCATATTGCAGGTGACATGTCATGTAGCAGGGAGCACCTTTTGAGCGACACCAAATTTTAATGTGTTTATTTAGCGAAAGTCCTTTCCAGCAACTCCGGCTTTTAGTATGGTAATTTTTAGAGGACTGTACAGACTGTCTGGATTGTGCAGAATAACTGTCATTTCACCCCTTCAGTAACGCTTTCCTTGATAATAAAACGAAAAAAGTAGCTAGTCCATTTTAATGCTAAATATAAAAAAAGTGATTTTAAATTTTATCAAAGTACATTTCTTATTGATTTTAAATATGCAACCCATAAAAGCTTAACAAATGCGTGCAAAAATGCCCAGGATAGTTGGATGTATGTTTCATTTATCACAAGCATGGTACAGAAAAATTCAACAACTTAGGTTAAGTGCATTACATGGAGAGTGAAAGCGAATATGATAAATAGGTTAAATATTTATTTGGCCTTCTTTTTTTAGATTTATGTGAAGTTGGATATTGTTTTGCACTTGATTATAATGAAGATTGCCATACTTTTCCTGCGATAACATTTTGAAGTGATTATTTTGTTGAAAATTATATTCCAGAAAAAGACATGGACAAACAAAACTTGTGATTTTGCACAACAAATATAAGAGCATAATTTCACAGCAGATTCAATCTAATTTTCATTCTCCTCATCAAAAAATATGGACTTTTTAGAAGTATTTACAATGAGTTCAGTGCTACAAAAACGTCAGAACTACATAAGCCAATATAACAATATTCTCTCGCTACTAGTACTTTAGACTTATTCTTTTTCAAACAAGCCTGTAGCAGAGTAATTTGCAAAGAAATTCGAGTAATACTGGACAAGTATGCGACTTTTTTTTTATCCACATGAAACAATTTTAATCACACCAATGTTTTTCAAAGTTTATGGGAAGGAAAATGTTGCGCTTAATTCTCATTATGTACAGTCCGAGGCAAAATTTTAATTTTCTGCAGTAAATTATTGTGATTCAAATGAAACTTCAAACTTGGCTCAAAAGTTGCTGTTTTCGGTAAAGAGTACCTAAGTAGCATGCTTTTGAAGTAGGGTAAAGGTGCTTAATTCCGTGATACCCCTAATCACGTTATAAAATTTCAATTGACAGCCATGGAGTCTCTGACTTTTAAGTTTTTGAAATACCTAAAAGATGTCAGGACTTGTCTTCTTTTCAATTGTATTGACTACCGGCCTTTTGAATAGAAGCAGTCGACTGCAGAAGCTTTTGTTCAATGAAAGGTGGTTAACCAGTAAGTTTTTCTTTCTCTTGTGACCGCTCCTGAAGAAACATTTTATACATCTTGATTACACAACTTTTAACACTGTATCACTTCAGAATATGTATGATAAGAACTTTCTTGTGTTAAATTTTAACGTACCTTGTTAACATGTTTCGACCTATTTTCGGTCACCTTCGGAAACATGAGTTCCGAAGATCACCGAAAATAGGTCGAAACATGTTAACAAGATACGTTAAAATTAACACAAGAATGTTCTTATCATACATATTCTGAAACATTTTATATTTGAGGTAAGAAATAATATAGCATTATAAAAATTATATATTACTGTAGATTATAGTCAGCTAAATCAATATGTATGATTATTTAAACATTGTGAGACAATAACAATGTTACAGGAGCTTTCCCATTTTCGGATTTATTTTCATATTTCTCCTTCTTGGCTCGCTCGATCAGTGATTCCAACGTTAAATTGTGAAAATTAATGTCTATGAAAGAAAATAGTTCGTGGAAATAATAATAGAAATAAGTTATAGAAAACAGCAATTATAATTATTATAATAAAATAATAGGGCATATATTTAACTTAATTACTGCTGTTATTAGGAATATAAATAATGACAAATAATTGTGTTATAATTCAATTTATTCAAATTTAATATTTTATTTTATTTAACTTTCATTTTATTTTGTGTATAATATATTAATATGTAATATGTATTCCTGTAGTTACACAAGTATTTTCTATGAAATTTGTCACTTAGGCCCTTTTTCTATGTTGTAATTTTCTTGCTTAATCCATATTAAAACAATATACCATGACTTTAATGTGTTTTTCCAAATACACGTTTGTTTTCTGAGCAGTTAATGAGGATTATTTTAGATTAGATTAGATTAGATTAGATTAGATTAGATTTATTTATTTAACCTGGTAGAGATAAGGCCGTCAGGCCTTCTCTGCCCCTCTACCAGGGAATTAGGATATCACTCACGGAATTAGGAACCACTTTCGCGGAATTTGGATACCTGTCACGGATTTAGGAGCCACTGTATAACAATGCAGAATCATATATTATATATCAAACTTGTGAAGCTGTTGACACTGAATGTTGTACAAACTTAAGCTGAAGGTCCAAATAACGTCATTTAGGCGTTATTTGAAAATTTTTTGTACAATTTTGGCATAAACATACTTTATTAAATATGTCACGGAATTAGGCAGCTTTACCCTATATGAGCTATTAGTTATCCTGCGAATTTATATCAAATGTAAGTGACCCCTTGCACAATGCTTGAAGTGAAAATATGAACGTTTTGCAAACTGAAGAGAGAAGGTGAGTGACAAGCTGTTGGGTAAATTTAAGTGACTATATGGCAATTGAGTAGTAGAGAAAGTTTTAGTGAAAATATAATAATCTGTATCCGAGTTCATTTAATTAGCAATGTCTGTGATTGGTTAAGTGAATTTAATTGAGAACGAAAGCGAGTAACTATTAAGTAACGATTTTGGTTGTTAGTTGTAGAGAAGAATTGAATGTAGATTTAAGTGTGAATTGTGATAGGCCTAATTTGATGAACTGATTAAAGCCAAAATGTAAATTATTTGTTTTTGTGTGAATTTAAGCGAGAATGTATCAGTATTTAAGTGACAGTTTGAATGACCACTTGTTGAGAGATTTTAGATGATATGTGTGACCAATTATTGAGACAATTTAAGAATATAATTATATGCTGAGTGCATTTGTATGAAAATGTGTGGACAGTTTGTGAGTAAAATGAAGTGGAAGTGTATGTGATCCGTTGTTTAGCGAATTTAAGTGAGATTGACTGTTTTAATTAATTATGAAAATTTAAGTGAGAATGGTCAATTTGAACGCAAATTGTTGCAGTGAAATTAAGTGAGGGTATCAGTGGAAAATGTTTGAGCGTATTTAAGTAAAAAAAAAAAAAGGGCGACAATTTGTTCAATGAATTCAAGTCAAAATACGACTGCTGAGTTGACAGGAAGGCCTGCATGAAAGAGAATAATTTGGTAAATTGCTGAAATGTAAATGTAATTGTCTCAGTCATTGATTTCGTTTTTATTATCTACATTTCTGTGCAAAAAGGAAACAAGGTTATGGAAATGAACGTATTTGCTCTTGCTACTGCAAATTTAATGTGAGCTGTACAGTGAATTGCATTCATTAATACCATAAGGCGGTTATTGAATCGATTAAAAGTGAGAACTGAGTCTTTTGTGCCTCAATAAGAACATACTGAAAATTACGGTGTAATAAATGGGGAGAAAAATCCAAGAGAAATTAATTCGTATAATTGTTAGCTTAACCCTTCTGGTAGTGTAGCTTTTTCTTATATTTCATAGACTGAAAATCGATTCTCGGCGTAGAATAATGACAACGAATTATATAATGGATTCATATGAGTGAAATGCACATAAGATTCCAAAGTTATTACATCGCATAGAAAAACAATTGTGTAGTTTCCTTTTCTTTGGAAGAGGATCCCGATGTCTAGCACCATAGCCTTGAATGGATTTACTATACTTTACCACTTCTATACTTAGGGATGAGTACTGATGTAAGAAAGGCGTCTTTCTCTGTATATATCACGACTCAGTGTCATCAGTCGATTCAGCCATGTAGTCTTAAGGTTACGATGAAGTCTCTCTAGACTACCCTTTCACTCGCCATCCTCAGATCGATGTTATCTGTATTTCAGTCACAATAGCTTTACGTCACAACATTTTGGATGAATATTATTGTTATTAGACCTACCTATTATTCATGATTGATGCCTTATAGGTATCACTTTTGAGGTTCCAACTTGTCTTCGGATGCTGACTAAACATACATACATAGTATTGATGAAGGTAACGAATACTGAAATGGAATATGCTGATGAAATGATGGAGGGAAACGGGAGAATCAAGAGAAAAACTATCAGAAACCTTAACTTTGTACACCAAAAATACGACTTCGCTATCACAGGATTCAAACACGATTTCGCAGTGATCTTAAGCCAGTGCTCTGTCAAATGAGCTCCAAGACGACAAAATGAAATCGAAAGCCATGGTCAGAATGTTTTCCAACAAGTTTCCTGAATTGACTTAGGGAAAAATGAAAGAAAAAAATAATAAAGACTAAAAATAAAAGATAATAATAATAATAATAATAATAATAATAATAATAACAACAATAATAAACATATAGCATGTCCATAGGGGGGCAACTCGTGCTCTCAAACTGTCACCACAACCTCAGTGAGGTGGAACGAACTCTGTTCTAGCTGTAGTGTCTGTACGCGGTTCTTGCAAGACGTAAGTTGGCTCGAGTCTGCAGTAAGCGGCGGCTAGTTATGAATGAAACTCAGTAAAATCCGATCGGATCGTTTCCACTTCATTCACGACTGGTTAGAAGCAGGCCTACTACTTTTTTTTTTGTCAACAAGGAAGGTATCTTACATTATGTTGTACTGCACATTTTTATGCATTTTAATATCAGAAGACATTTTATAAATAAACATGACGAAAGTTTTGGTAAAGTAATACTGTATGGATCTGCAAGAGAGAAAGTGTTAGAAGAGCTAAAGGGAAGAATGTGATATCAACAAGATGAGACCGATATCACATGTCGTCAGCACGTTATGAGTGGCAGTTACAGAATTGCGCGACATATGATCGACCAGCTAAGAGTATTTGTAGGTATATTTAAAATGAAGCAGTATCAAGCGGAACATAAACAACTTTCCCACTTTCTTTGACTAGAAACTGTCGTGAAGAGTGATAAAAAATGTCCTTATCAAATATAGGGCTCTTCTTCAAGACGTTACGACAGAATTCGCTGGTAGTTTGGAGAGACAGTGACAATGGACAAGGAATGGAGTGTTTCTGCAATCCTTTTGGCTTGCAGCCGATAGAAGCTCCTGAAGGTTTGGAGCTTGAACTGATAAATCTACGGAACAGTACGCCATTTAGAGTTTCGGTGAAATCAGGAATCTATTGCTCGCTATGCTGTCTAAATCAGAATTTCCAAATCTACGTTATTTGCCTCCTGTTTAGTAACCATATTTGTTTCCTAATTTGAAACAGATTTTAATGCAAGAAAGAAGTGTCAAAACTCTAAACATACAAAAAGATCTCAGGAGTAAGTTTATTTCATTTTTCGAGACATGTAAAACAATTCCTTTCTTGAATTTGTGTGATTCTTTAGAAATATAGGATATCTTCTGAAAATAGAAGCCTAGCTACTTTTTAATGTACAAACACTTGTAAACTTTCACGTTCTATGTTTCAAATAAGACAAATATGAACAAATAATGTAATAATAAACAAGTGCTGCAGTTTCCAGTGTATTTGTTGTAGCTTTAAAAGGTTGTGTTCAATTTATATTTTCAGTACTACATAATATCGTATTCTAATTAAGAAAGCTTGGCAACAACAGAATTTTAGTATGTGTGTTTAGCTACAGTTTGTATATAACGACTAGGCCTACAAATATTGCACCAGGCATCATTCTGATATACACATCATGGATTATACGTCACGACCACCTGCATGAACCAACACAGCACACAGTGGCAGAGGATGCGTTTGCAGCTTAAATACAAACAACTTGTAACTGGTACGGCTGGATCCGTTTGTCTTTTTTTGCGTCAAGGTTTTTAGCACTTCGTGAGCACGAGTTGCCCATCCATGAGCATGTCAAATAACAAAATTAGAAATGTGAACCAGCTAGTTTCGTAGCCAGACATACTGACCTCTTACAGCGATCGACGTGACAGTCATAATATTTTTACGTCTTTGAAACATTATTAAAATATTATAGGCCTACACTTTACATAAAATCAAGACACCACTTCTTTCGCATATAAATAGGGTATAACTTTACCATGCAACATACAAGTTTGCTGGGTTTTATTTCTGTCCTGTCAACGAGTTTTTCGGACTGTAACAAATTAAAGCTATTTAAGCTATTCTCTCGTTAGATACCGTACTGTATTTCCTTTTCAGATGTGTTATTATTATTATTATTATTATTATTATTATTATTATTAAACAATATTATCTTACGTATCCCGTCGAAAGATATGAAAGCCCACAAACTTTTCTATAATAGAAATTCAAAATTTCTGTCACCAGTCTCCAGATGCATTAAAAATGCCAACATGCATGGCTGCGAATTTGATCCTTTCAATGTATAGACTTAGTGTGCTCTTGAGAATGACTTAGCATTTATATATTCTTTCAGAAATTATAGCTACTTAATTTTCATTGTATCTTCACTATTATTCTCAAAGTATAATATGTCATAAATTAGAGAAACTTGGAGTCAGGCAAAAAGAGAAAAATACTAGAGGAGTGGGATTCGATCCGATACTGTGGATTAAACTTCGGCGTAGCTCAGTGGTTAGAGCACTTGGTACGTAGAACCAAGGACCCGGGTTCGATCCCAGGTGCCGGAGTGAATTCTTCTCCTCTAATAATAAAAAGTTTTTCGTTCAAGATTGTTTATGTTTATTTTTATTTTATTCTTATGCTTCATTTTATTTTTATTTATATGGATCCAGTGATTAACATTACAATTTAATTTACTTATTTAAAATTTATTATTATTATTATTATACATTAATTGTATCAAAAATTCAATTCTGTTTATTCTGTATTATTATTATATCATTTGTGATGGGCTATCAGTGGCCCATGGCTGTTGACCAGCGCATTAATATTACAATAAATAGACGAACTGACAAATAAAATAAAAATTAAAATTAAAGCTGCTGCTACTGTTACTGCTACTACTCCTCTCAGTGAAACATATAGTAGAGTCCGTATAGGGAAGTTTCTATCTGATGATTTTGAATTCACTGCGGGCTAAAGCAAGGAGATGCATTATGACCTTTACTTTTTAAATTGCTCTAGAACAGCGGTCATCAGCACAGAGCACCCTGGGGCTAGCGTCTCTTACCCACGGAGAACACACTGCACTATGGTGCATTCGTAGCTATTAGCGTGTATGTTCTCTACTTCTTCCTGCTGCACGACGAGGCACACGGGACGGCTCCGCTTACTCTTTACAAATTTCAGCGAGTGCTGACGACCACTGCTCTAGAATATGCCATTGAAAGTACAGGATTACAGAGAGGGTTTGGAATTTAAAGGGTTACTTCAGCTGTTCGTTTATGCGGATAACGTCAATATGTTAGGAGAAAATCAACAAACCATTAGGGAAAATACGGAAATTTTACTTGAAGCAAGTAAAGGGATATGTTTGGGAGTAAATCCCGAAAAGACAAAGTAAATGATTATCTCTCGTAACTAGAACATAGTACGAAATGTAAATATAAAAATTCGAAAATTATCATTTGAAAAGGTGGAAAAGTTCACATATTTGGGAGCAACAGTAATAAATATAAATGACACTCGGGAGGAAATTAAACGCAGAATACTGTAAATATGGGGAAAAAGCGGTTATATTACCGGCTGTTCTGTATGGTTGTGAAACTTGGATTCTCATTTTGGGAGAGGAACAGAGGCTAAGGGTGTTCCAGAATAAGGTGCTTAGGAAAATATTTGGGGCTAGGAGGAATGAAGTTACAGGGGAATGGAGAAAATTACACATCGTAGAACTGCACGCATTGTATTCTTCACCTGTTATAACTAGGAATATTAAATCCAGACGTTTTAGATGAGCAGGGCATGTAGCACGTATGGGCGACTCGAGAAATGCATATAGAGTGTTAGTTGGGAGACCGGAGGGAAAAAGACCTTTGGGGAGGCCGAGACGTAGATGGAAGGATAATATAAAAATGGATTTGAGGGAGGTGAGATATGATGGTAGAGACTAGATTAATCTTACTTAGGATAGGAATCGATGGCGGGCTTATGTGAGAGGGCAATGAAACTCCAGGTTCCTTAAAAGCCATTTGTAAGTAAGAAGTATAGCTTCATATGCCATAACATTTCTTCGACGTCAAATGAACAATTGTATTTACTTCCATAGGTTTCTATCGTCACAAATGAACTTTCACTGTGAATACCCTGAAATCTTCGTTATTTTCATTAACACTGTCCAAATGTCGCAATCATGATCGCCCTAATGGTCGTTTTCCTTCTGGAATTTCAATTGCAGCTTGGTAAATTATGCGTGTATTGTTCTTTCGTGATTTCAAACGAAATTGTTCTTAAAATTTGTAAAAATATTTTGAAATATTCTTTGCATACGTTACATAATCATTTATATTCTGCTTAGATTTCTTTCACTTAGTCTATTCTTCAATCTTAGATTCTTCTTTTATTGTTGTTTTAATTGAATCTTTCACATCTAGGTATTATGTTTTCCTTCTTTAAAGTGATTTTTTTTTGTTCTATAGTTCACCTAAAATGCCAAGGAGGCGACTTAAGTATTTCTCTCTATACGTACAGTTCATTTGATTGCGTTGATTTAATGTTAGCACCATATTTGGTTCTTTAAGTAACAAATTTTGTGATTATGCCGAATATATCTTTGTTGAGGTACATGCCTCAATATTATTCCAAATCCTTTTCTATAAACCATCTTAAGTATATACCGGTTCGTGTTTTATTTTGAGGCATTTAACAACCATAAGCCATATAATAATCAGTGATTCATTAATAAGTAACTCTTTGCTTCTAAAAGCAATTTCCTCTTCAGTAAATTTTGTAGTGAATAGTAACATCGATTAGCAATCTGAATACTAGTATTTGTTAAATTTATACCCTTTTTATTTCTTTAGACGAGAATAATTGCTTCTATTCAGTGCCATCGCTACTGAAGCAGAATATCTTCCAACTCTGGAAAATTTCAAGAGACCATTTGCTAAGCAAATTGAAAAGTTTTTATAGAAAAAATTGTAAAATAAATGTAATTGCTGGAATGGTTTCATAGTAACTCTAAGAAATGAAAAATGTACAACACAATCGTTAATCTACGAACAGCATGGTGTATTTTCAGATGACAACTGAAGCCATATCCTTACAACAAGAAAATTATCTCTGACCGACAGTTCAGTGCTCTGTAAGCAAAGTTAGGCTCTCGGAAAAAAAACACTTAGCGAAGCGTGTTAATTTTAGTTAATCGTGTTACAGTATTAAATAAGCTCTTAGAATTAATCATGAGCTCCAAGAAAAAAAAAAGAACACGGAGGTGTTCAAACAGAACAGTCCCTCAAATATAAAGGCAAAAAAAAATAGCTAAATTAGAAGCACATGTTCTGGAAAAAAAAAAAAAAAAAAACTGACGACCTCTATAGGTATTCTACAAACAAAACTCAGCTCGGACTTCTCGCGGCGCGCATGCTATATCCCTCTTACTCCCCTGCAGTAGGCTTGAGAGCATGCTGGAAACGGGAGCATCTGCGCGAGACAGTCACGTCCGCTGGTTTCTGCGCACAGAGTTTTCCTTGTTGGATTCCTATAGTAGTACCAAAAGCGTCAGTATCTGCGAACTTTTGCTGTGCCCGAAGAAAACGACGAGGACACAGACAAGATCATTATTGATACGGCGAAAAAAGTTGGTATCGATCTGAAGCCAGAGGACATTGACAGGAGCCACAGGGCAGGCAGGAGAATTGACGGAACTACGCGTCCTGTCATAGTTAATTTGTTAGCTACAGGATGCGAAGCGAGATCTTGAGAAAAAAGAGATGTCTGAAGGGCAGCGGTGTGACGGTCCGTGAGTTAATGGGGTTTAAACAGGACGCGTGAGCTATTTTGGCTATTTGAGCTCTTATCTAAAATTCTTCAGAAAACAAAAACACAAACAATACAATAAGCTGAATGCTATCACGAACTAAAAACGATCCGTGAGATTTGACGCGGCTAAGATACAACCTGCTGCAACAGTATATCACCAGATATGGCCTTACCAATGTGTGGACTATGGACGGTGTAATACACTTTAAAGATGGAGGTTCTATAATCGAGACATTACCCGTGTCAGTGATAGATTTTAAAGTAGGCCTGTACAGACGGCGCTCATTGAGCGCGATGAGCGCGGTCGTTCCTTCGGAGTGGGAGAGTCGTCTAACAGCTCGCCGGAAAGGTACGGAAAGTCGTAGGCCTGCTATAGATAGAGGATAGTCTACGCAGCTATCTGGTGTACTGTGTATTATCAGCAGCTGTTTCACTTTGCCTATCTACGACTACATAATTGAGGAATCTAAAAGACGGAAAAGTGATCATCAGGCAAATTCTTTTAATACTGCATGGGAAAATCCTTATTTTTTCACAGCATCTGGAATCAGTACTCAGTGCCCCTGCCACAAAAGTTTGAAAGAAAGAGGAAAACATAATATAATGCGTCATTACTAGTCCACAAATACAGATACGATGGTTTTGTTGGTGAAGATCGCAATAAAAAGGTTCAGGATTTGAAAGTTGCATTATTACATGAGGTAGAGTACGTTAGAATTTATTAATCTTCAACAATTTAAATATCTCTCTTCAGGAAAAGGCCAGCTCATTGTTGATATGTTGAATAAATTAAGGGATTTCAGTCGTAAACTTACACTTTTCGTAAGTCAGTTTCCAGAAAGTAATATGACTCACTTTCCAAGAAAACAACTGCTCGTGATGAAGCCATGTTAAACGATTGTGCAAATATTAAATGAAATTTAAATTGAATTTAATTCTAGGTTCCTAGATCTTGTCTTATTTGGAAAGAAGTTTAAATTTATCACAATAAATTCCTTCAACACCAGTTGAAACAATGACATACGATTTACAGCTTGAACTTATTCATCTTCAATGTGACCTAACGGCTAAAGACCGTTTGAATAGTACTACTAGCCTGGTTGAGTTTTACAAGACAAAACCTCAGAAATAATATCCACGACTACACAGGCCGGCTGTGAAAATGATTGCTATGTTTGGCTCAATATATATATTTGTGAGCAACTGTTTTCTATAATCAACTTTAATATAGGCAGGCATCGAATATCTGTAACTGATGTTTCATTACGATCAGTATTGTTCCTTTCAGCTGCCAAGAGCATAAAACTCCGTTTTGATGTACTGATAAATAAAAATATAAGAACATCATGAACTCTCGTACATCCTTCTATTCATCATCTTTCAGCATAACGATTCCACGCCTCTGGAATTCTCTCCCTGACCATGTCAGAGACTGTCGGACAACATCAAAATTCTAATTTAAATTAAAGAATCATATTCTAGTTCATGGAATTGCTTGTTGAATATCTGTCCGGTTGCGCAACTTCAGCTTAACCCATGACATATAATAAATATTGTAATTATGCTCTTGTAAAGTTGACAATATGTAATGTATTTATTATTATTATTGTTATTATTATTATTACTATTATTATTATTAGTTATCACTATCATCATTGCTATCTCTGTTTTTCTTTCTTCCCCCCCCCTTGTATTAGCTCGATGAGAGCTCTATAGTGTCCTTTGACCCTGTTGACCCTCTATAGGGCTTTAATTCAATTTGTATGATTCTCATCAATGTTTGTATTTCTTTTTTGTATTTATATGTGCTATCTGGTAGGATGGAAGAGAAGGCCTTATGGCCTTAATCCTCTCAGATTAAATAAATAAATAAATAAACAAATAAATAAATAAATAAATAAATACTAGTACTTCCTTTCGTGTACATTTTGTACGAGTTTACCCCTTCTTTCAGTCCACCCTTATACAGAGCGCAGCAAATATCTGCATTCCGCTCACGAGCTGTGAGCAGACTCGGAGAGCGCAAACCTTGTGCAAACCTGACCTAAAGCGTGAGTCAGTGCCACATAAACTTTGAAACAGAGGCATTCTTATTGCAACTTATTCTACCTTTGCGATTATTGTCTTTTATCTCTTAACTGTTTGAATCTCGGCCTATTATTAGTCATATAATCATAATTATAATTTCGTACTTTTAGAATATGTTTGTAAACTTCAGCATTGAGGTAAATGAATTGTCGTTAAGTTGGCAACATTAACAAATTACAATAGAAATCCGACAGACTCAGACAAGGAGGCCCTATCATAGACACCCAAAGCTCAGTATGAGCTAAAAACAGTTCCTCTGAATATCCTTAGTCTCTTAAAATTGCTCACGTTAATACTCCGTGCTTAGTTCCTCATACTGATAAAATTCACGCAATATTTTCACCTCTAAATACCCAAGTTATATTAATATCTTAATCCTGGATAAAACTGTCATTAACTAATGCTATTGTTCACCTGAAAGGGTGTAGATTAATTCGTAATGACAGCTTAGGCCATTACTTTTTACGCTTTACATAAATGATGTAATAAAGATCTTAAAATATTCTAAACACCACTACGCTGATGTCTTACAACTTTACATTCACTCCGAACTTGTACAATCAGTGACTCTGTGACCAGAATTAATGAAGTTCTAGCATCTGTAGCTCAATGGACGCAAAAATTTGGACTCAGACTAAATTCAGACAAATCGCAAGCCTTAATAATGGGCCACCAACGAGCATTAAACAAAATATACATAGCCACTGTATCGAACACGAAAATAAACAATACCTCAATTACATACAGCAAAACAGTAAACAATTTAGGAGCATATTTAGATTCAAATTTAACTTTTCAAAATCAAGTGACTTCCTTATGTAAGAACATTTTTTCTATAATTCATTCACTGAAATGCTTGACAAACGTTCTACCCCTTAGCCTAAAATAAATCTCATTGAAACTTCGATTATTGCGATTATCTATTTACGAATGTAAATATTGATCTTGCCCACAGACTACGGCGTGTACACAACATCTGCGTTCGTTTCGTTTGTAACATTAGAAAATTCGATCATGTAATACAGTCACTAGAATTGTTGTCTTGGAATCCACTTACAGAAAAGAGATTCTTCAACTCCCTCTTATTACTATTTAAAATCATCCACACTTCCACATCCTCTTATGTAGCATCTCGTTTTGTTTACCTTTCACTACTTCGCACCAAGAACATACACCTTCTCTCTATTCCTATGCACAGGACATTTTTCTACTCATTATCTTTTAGGACATCAAATTCCACTCCTCTGGAATTCTTTCCCTGACCCCAACAACAGAGACTGTCGGAGAATATCAAAATTCAAATTTAAATTAAATAATCGCATTCTAGTTCTGCTGTTTAGCACCTGTCAGGTTGCGCAACTTCGGCTTAACCCAGGACATATAATAAATATTATAACTACGCTGTTGTCAGTTTTATTTTTAATATGTAATGTAATGTACTTATTATTATTATTATTATTATTATTATTATTAACACTATCATAATTTATATTACCATTATTTTAATTATTTTTTTCTTGTATTAGTTTAATAAGAGTTCTATAGTGTTCTTTTGACCCTTTAACCCTCTGTAGGGCTTTAATTTAATTTGTATTTCTATGTGCTATCTTGGAGGATGGAAGAGAAGACCTTATGTCCTTGATCGTGTCAGATTAAATAAATAAATAAATAATAAACAAGTAAAGAATCAAATTGGGCCAACTTAGCCACAAGTATTAACAGAAATCCTAATGAACTCGAAATAGCTAGATAAAAATATCTGAACGGAAGAGCTGTATTTGAATTAAATGGGGTTGTATATACAGGAATTGCTTGGGACACTGGCTGAAAAGAAACTGCCTACTGAAGGATGCACTGGAAGTAATGGTGAACGGAAGAAGACTTCGGGGCAGAAGAAGATATCCGATGATAGACAACATTAAGATATGTGGATCATATGCGGAGACTAAGAGGAAGTCAGAAAATAGGAAAGATTGGAGAATTCTGGGTTTGCAGTGAAAGACCTACCCATGGGCAGAACACTTATTTATGTATGTATGTATGTATGTATGTATGTATGTATGTATGTATGTATGTATGTATGTATGTATGTATGTATGTATGTATGTATGTATGTATGTATAACGCTTCCTAGGATTTTATCTCTGAATATTTGCAGTAGGAAAGAAAAAATCAAATCTTTAAAAACATAATGCATATAATATTTTGAACTTTTATTAATAACTTTTACACAATTACATTTTTATGTGAATGAAATGATTTCATTATTGTTGTGAACATCACTAATAACCTTTCTAGTGTCCTAATATTTAATAACTCACGTCAGTTATGAATAACATCTCAGAATGAAGGATTTACTTCGGGATTGTCTGAACTCTCTCTAAATATTTCATTCCAGCAAATACTTAATCTTATTTCTCTATTACACTTTCGCTATTTTCTTGGACGTTTAAACATACAAAAATTGACACACAAGGTCTATCTGCAATTTTTCTCACAATAAATGAATTCAGAAAGAGTAAGATTAATTATCCGGCTGGCATTTAAATATAGAAACGTGTATTTCAAGTAACTTTATAACTGATCACGTATATACCAAAGCTGACTTTTAAAAAAGAGTACAGATATATCAACACTGTTTGTATAAAAAGTTCGAACTTGAACCAATGGGTACACAATGCGCTTAAGTTCCCGAACGGAAACTGTCAGCAGTCATTATTATAGAAAAAGCAAACATCTGGACTAACAAATGAACTGTACACACTACGCCCTCCCACATTCCTCGCTGAATCCCATGTTTCAATGTGCCTTATATCAATTACGAATTCCTAAAACAGGCAGTGGGTGGAGTACAGTCACCGTCCAACTAAAACACATCAAACGATCTCCACAGAGTGGAATCCGAGTCATCGCGTTATTAGCGTTTTTGTATTATTTAAGCTTACCACGAACTTTCAGTGGCGCTGTTGTACGGGGTGAATCAGAAGTCTGGAGTCATACAAATATCTCCCATATGCTTGATTTTCGATTACTATAGGTGTTACCAGTAAGTTATTTGTAAGATCAAATGCTCTGCCAGTGACACATTCGATTCTAGCGCTCAGCTATCTCAAAAGTCGCCATTTTGAATGCAACTTTGAAATTTTAAATAGAAAGGGGGCCATGTATGTACTCAAAATAATGTGAAATTTTGTAAAAAAAAAACAATGGTACAATCTGTTCTGAGATATCGCTAATCGTTTTCAAGTTATTTAAAAATAACTGTCAGAATGACACAAACATTAGTTACTGCATCTACAGATATTTTGTAACACGGTACAGTACTAAGGAGGCTTTGGAAAAGGTATTTTTATGCAATTCTGTGACAGTTGCAATGCATTAACAATGGTGCAATCTGTTTTGAGATAGCTCTAATTGTTTTCAATTCATTAAATGATAACTGTCACAATGACGCAAAAAGAAAATTCTACAAAATGTGTTCAATATGTTGTCCATTTTCGACGATGCATATTAATTTGTAGACGGATATTCCAGTCAGAGAGAATATTTCGTAGCATTTCCGGGGTTGACTGTAGCACAGGCTTCATTGACACGGTTTTTTAAATGTTCCACATTCTCAATTTTCTCTTCATATACCAAGCTCTTTATATAACCCCAAAAGATAAGATCAAGGGTTGTTAAATCTGGAGACCTGGCCGGCCATTCTACTGGTACACGCCGAACAATCCAATGTCCAGATAGTTTCGAACAGCAAGACCATAGTGGGGTCGAGAGCCATCTTGTTGAAAAAAGATGGAAATTCACCTCCTTCTTTTAGTAAATCAGGAAATATGTTTTCTTGCAACATGTTCAAATAAGAAATGACACTTAGATTCTCCTCAATAAAATACGGTGAAACAATACGATTTCCTCAAATTCCAGACCAAACCATTAATTTTACCAGAACCTTGCAACATTTCTGTGGCTTAAACCACCAGAATGAAGAATGAAATCAATTCTTTCCTCTTTCGATAATGCTATCACGAAAATCAAGAAATTTGTTACAGAAAAACTTCAAATAATAACAAAAATGCATTGAAACTGTCACAAACAATAAAGCAGGAAAAGTTAATTACCAGAATTGCATAAAAATACCTTTTCCAAAGCCTTCTTAGTACCGTACCATATTACAAAATATCTGTAGATGAAATAACTAATGTTTGTGTCATTCTAACAGTTATCGTTAAATAATTTGAAAACGATTAGAGATATCTCAAAACAGGTTGCACCATTGTTTTTTTTCAGAAGGTTTCACATGATTTTGAGTACATGATTCCCTTTCCATTCTACAACCAAAATGGCGGCTTTTGAGATTTCTGAGGGCTAGAATTGAATGTGTCACTGGTAGAGAATTTGGTCTTACAAATATTGATAACACCTATAGTAATCGAAAATCAAGCATATGAAAGATATTATATGATTCCAGACTTTTGATTCAGCCTGTATTATTCATTTCATAAGCCTGAAAGTTACACAATCTAGTCTAAAAATCAAGGGGTAACCATGATGATTCATAATCCAGTTTACTACAGCGCTTTCAAATAAAGAATTTGTCCATCGTCGAAATTCAACGACACAAAGAAATGACCGACAAATTTTGACTAGATCTCTCTATCGAGAACAGGATTCTTTTACGTGTCGTTAAGTCCACATTACACGACCCACAGATTTACATCCCTTCTAGAGAATGCCACACGAAGGATTATAAAATTATTCACTTTAAAATTAACCAGAATCGGCCGGATTTGAACCAGACGACATCGGATTTAACGAATAACACGGTATCCTGTAAACAATACTTTTATTATATTTTGTAAGCATTGTAAAAATAGGGTTATGAAGAAATATTATTTATAAATTTGTACAAACGAGATGAAAATACTTGATTTCCTAAAATTAATTTCTGGGAGAACTCAAATTCCATTATTTTATTAAATTAAAGGCAATATAATCATATTTTAAAGAAGAGATGATAGCAGGGGAAAGAGGAACAAAGTGAATAAGATTTTCTGATGACATATCGTCGTTAGCAGAAGAGAAGACGATACTAAGGGATATGGTACTGGAGCTAAATGACAGCTGTGAGCACTATGGGATAAAAATAAATGCAAATAAGACGAAGACTGGTTATCGGAAGAAAAATAAGTGCAAATAATGATATAAATGGCAAATGAAGCTTTTAATAGTAAAATGAGCATCTTCTGGGACCTCTGGACAAAGAAAAGCTCTAATTTATGTTGAATAATTTCCACTGAATACTTCATTTCTTAACAATGCAATGTTTTCCACATATTAAGGACAATATGTCACCCTCTTGTCCTATACATCGCTGCTCTACTTAACCTAAGCATAGACCTATGCATCGCTGCCCGTCTTTCGGTGTGTTCTAGTAAAGGAAGAAAAGTAACCAGTGAGCAGAACAACCTGCCCACCGCACCGCGCGCTTCAGCCCAAACAGGTTTGAATATGCACCGCTGTGCTGCAGGGACGGCTCTTATCAGAGCTCTTTGAAAAATACTATTTATTTTTCTTTAAGAACAAACTATAACTGCAAGTTTGTTAGAAACTATTTTTGTCAAAAAAGTTATAGTTTATAAAAGAGATAAAAGAAATTGTATTTTTGATATACGAGATGTAATTTGTGTTTGGTATTACAGTAAGTGTTACTTTATGTAACTCTGCGTAGTTATTTGTACAGGGACATCATTTTATTTTTACTTCAATTTTTATTGTACCTGAGTTTTTTAATGTACTTCATCCCCACCCCTTCTACTAATGAAGTTCAACCGTCCTCCACATAGATCCAAGACCGCATATACAGTCATAGTAGCCTTACGGTCATAGTAAACAGTACGTTCCAAAAATATGTTCGCGTTTTCCAGTGACAAAAGAGCTTTCAATATTGAATCATTTTCGCACAGGTACTGTCGTCCATTTGCCTAGTACGTCGTATCCAGGTTTCCCCCCCAAATTTTATTCGCCAGCTAGTGACTGGGCTGTCTTAGCTCTTTTCTGAGAACATTAATTTCTGTTAGGAATTGGACGTCTATGTAATATTATACAACTGTTTAAAATAACTTAAATAAAAGGGCCTCGTTAAGTAATTAACTGTCACGTGATTTTCCCCCTTTCTACGACCCTACGACATAACCACTTGGACGGACAGTAGATAGTATGAGTCATTTTACCTTTTCGGATCGGGTGGAAGTGAAGATTGAATTTACAGTACGTAAGGTAGTCTACTCTTTTATAGAGTAGGTACAGAATTATTCCAACATGAGTTAGCCTACTAGTATGAAGGACGAAACTGGTAATTGGGATTAGGTACAATAGTCTATATTGCGATAATATGCACATTAGAACTGAAGCCTGTATCGAAATGAACGGCCACCATTTAAAAAAAAAAAGGTGTTTAAATATCCATATTATGATTATTTTTCAATTTAACTTCATTCTCTATATTATACGCTAATGTGCTGTAGACAGTATAATATACACTTCATAATGAATACGACACATGGACAGCTCAGTTCGTGAGTAAAAACACTCATTGTTAATATTGTACTGTATTTTGATTAAGGGGAGTTGGTCATTATCGCATGCAAAATAATGGTAAAAATAGCCTCTCTTCAAGCAGTCATAGATAAAATACTATTTATCACAGCTCTTTCATTTTTTAGTGATATATGTATACACATTAAGCTTTGAAATGAAAAAGAATGGTTACTCTAGAGTAAATCTTTATCCTTAAATTAATTTTTTTAATTAAGCACAATTTTTTTTATAAATCCACTACATGTCTGTGATTAGGTACACCCTATTCACTTATTATAGCACATATTGAATTGAAAATTTGACCACTTACTGCTAATGGATACTAAAACATACCCTACTAAAATTATTCATGTATCTATAATATTATGGGCACAGAGCTTATAGCAATCATCACCGTCAATAAATTAAAAATGAATTGAAGATTAGTGTTAAACCGTGTGCCCATAATATTACAGATATTTTAATAATTTTAGTAGGGCATGTTTTAGTATCTATTAGCAGTAAGTGGCAAAAAATTTTAATTCAATGTGTGCTGTGATAAGTGAATAGGGTGTACCTAATCACAGGTATGTAGTGAATTTATATAAAAAATATGATTAAATTAAAAAATTAATTTAAGGGTAAGATTTACATTAGATTAACCATTCTTCTTTCATTTTAAAGCTTAATGTGTATACATACATCGCTAAAAAAATTAAAGAGCTGTGATAAATAGTATTACAATTCTGACCGCTTGAAGATAGGCTATTTTTACCATTACTTTGCATGCGATAACGTCCAATTCCCCTTAAACAAAAACCTAATGAAAATTATCAGTCTCAAAATCGAGATATTTCCTAGTTTACGTAAATGGATGAATACGTTTCTTCCCTCCTATACCTAGTAAAGTGATTTGTTTGTACATTATGCCAGTATCATTGAACTCCAGTTGTGGAAGAGGGTAGCAAACGGCGTTGATCCAAAGGTAAAGTCAGGTTAATATTAAAAATGTTAGTAAAAATAAAATGATGTCCCTGTAGTACTATCGTGTTTATAGGTCTTCTCCTAGTGCGCCTTCATAACTGCAATGTAAGTAAGGCAAAACAGGTGGGCTTTTTCTGTGAAGAATTTATAAAGAATTGGAGTTGTACTGTACGTCATTTTGTAGTCAACCATTTGATATTCGTCAATTCCTCTTTACCTTGGTTGGTGTTAACGGAATGAAAAAGTTATAGTGAAATTATATTATAGTTTTTGTCTTCACAACCTGGTTATAATTTGAGAAAATAATACTTTTTATAGTAATATTTGTTAAGAAAGACTGTACGATACCAGAAAGATGTAACGCCTCAGCCATGTCACAAGACTGCTGTTTCCGCATACTTATACGGCAGAATTTGTTGTAGGCTACAGCCGTTTGTCATAATCATAAATTTACTCTTAGGGCAGCAAGAATATAATTTTGGAGTATTAGTGAGGATTTCGGTTTAGACTTTTATATTCCTGCTGAAATAAAGAAAATTAACGAAATTTAGAAGGTCCGAAGAAAGAAAGGAATGAGAGGTACAAGAACAAGACAATTAAAGACCTAACATTCTAAATGTGCTTACTTACTTACAAATGGCTTTAAGGAACCCGCAGGTTCATTGCCGCCCTCACATAAGCCCGCCATTGGTCCTTATCCTGTGCAAGATTAACTCAGTCTCTATCATCATATCCCATCTCCCTCAAATCCATTTTAATATTATCCTCCCATCTACGTCTCGGCCTTTCCAAAGGTGTTTTTCCCTCCAGCCTCCCAACTAATACTCTACATGCATTTCTGGACTCGCCCATACGTGCTACATGCCCTGCCCATCTCAAACATCTCAATTTAATGTTCCTAATTATGTCAGGTGAGTTATGTGTCAATCCATCTGGAGAAGTCCAGGTATAATTAAGTATATCCTTATGGGGGAATGTACTCTTGACAATTAGATTTTTTGATCTCGCAAAGATGACTAATCTAACTCCGTTATCATTACTACTGTAGTTACGTGTAGGCTCTCTTTTTCAATAATCGGTTTAAAAAATATCCTCTCGTCCTACTTTAGTATTGAAATCCCCCAATAAAATTTTCATGTGAGATGTAGATAACTGATCAAAAGTGTATTCCAATTCCTCATTGAAGCTATGCTTTATATGGTCGTCTTTCTCTTCTGTAGAGGTGTGAGCATATAAAACTATGATATCGCACCATCTACCCTTAAGTACTAAATACGATAACATGTCAGTGATAAATTCGACCTTTTTTATTGCTGATTTTAGTCTTTTATGAACAAAGAATCCTGTTCTTAATTGATGATTATTGTATCCTTCCCCATAATACAACAAGTAATCTCCTATTAGTGATATGCCATTCCCATCTAACCTAACCCCTTTTACTCCCACGAAGTCTATTCCATATCTCGGTAGTTCTACTGTTACTAATGTTACCTGCCTGTTCCATAAAGACTAGTTACATTCCAAGTTCCAAATCTCATAATCTTACTCCTTTGCTGTGGTCGTGCTAGAGAATCAGTCCCATTCCGAGGCTTATTGTACGGTTTCGAAAGAAGCAGTTTTTTACGGTGATGGGTTGTTAGCCCTTCGCCCAACCCCAAGCTGTAGGGCCACCTCTTATCAGCTGTCCACGACTGCTTATTCAATATATTCGCAGTTACCCTTCACATCTGGAGGCCGTCTCCTCTATCCGCAACCTGAGGACGCTCCAAGCCGTGGTGATTTCTAAATGTGTTAAGTGCCAAAAACAACTTTCTGAGAAAAAACACTGCGCAATGCATGTTGGGATACCTACAACACCGTTTTTGGCACATGAATGGGTCACATACATTTCACCTATAACGAAGACAATTTAGTATGATATTCCCATATGGATGTTCTCCCTTAGATTGAATAAAATGAAATCTGAAAAATATGACACTTAGTATATTTAGAATATTAGGTTTTCAATTAAGAATGACTAAATTAACTTGAGTGATATGTCCATCCGAAGACGAAGGTAGATGAAACTTCGAATCGTAAGAGTTATAGAGCCTATCTGTAGGCCTATTTGTTGGGCACTGCGGAAATTGAGCCTAAGTCTTCTTTAATCTTTCACCATTGTTTCCTACACAATTTAGAAGAGAAATGATGAAATTATTTGAAATAAGCCTTCGAAGCATTGCGATTTCTAGACTTCATCAGCATTTGAAAATACCGATACAAACTCTTCGCTATTAGTCCATCATTGCCTTCTCACCAATTAAAAAAGAAGATTAGGTAAAATGCGAGAATTTTTATTTTATTATACATTACGTAATTTAAGAAATTATGTAAAAAGGAAAGAGATGTACTTCAATAAAAGATATTTAACACATACGGCGTCTACACTCGAGTGTTGTGTACGGAAAAGATAAGAGAAGAAGGAAGGAAAAAAAAAAAAACAAAAATAAATAAGTACATAGGCTACATAACATATTATACAATCGGATAACACAACATTGTTTAGTATAGTATTTTCAAATAATGATCACAAGAAAATAATAAATTATTATGATTATCGGTAACAATCTCACATCATTCGTACTTGCGTCGTGTTAACTAATTATTCTCCTGTTAAGCCACGCGTGTGTGCGACATTTAGCCAGAACATGAGCCTTTTCCACCGCTGTAGGACTTGTAATATTCATTTCGTGTGAAACAGAGCTTTCTCTACCGCAATTGTCGAGAGATAAGTCTCCCAACTGCTGCCGACCAATCTACATTTCTGCACTCACACATACGTAATGTAACTTCCTCCTGGGATTGTATTTAACACAAAAGCCATTCCATCTCTCAGGTTTTTTTCTGTGATTTATTTCCTACACTTGTCATAGCAGCCTAGCTCGACCTCAGGTCGAGGATGGGGATGACTGCTTTCAAGCTAGAAAGGAAACCACGAATGTGTTCAAAATTCTGGCGAGGACATCCGGCAACGCGACGTGGTGTGAAAATAACTTCTTCCGAAGGGGGAAAAAAAAATTCTCAATGAAGAAAGATACGGCTTTATATTTTTGAAGTCGGCATTTATATAATTTTAAGAAACAAAGGAGCGTACATTTTAAGGCCAGCTAAACGCATTAATCTTGAGGTTAACAAACTACGTACTACGGGGTACTTACTCCCTCCTTTTCTTAGAAACGCTAATGGTTCAAGAGTATCTCTAAGATCCATTTTTCATGTGACACTCGCATTATCATTTTTGATATCTAAGGTTCTCTTGCCTGTAGCAGCTACATTTGATCACTTAGCACGTAGAAGATCTTCCTGTGTGTATCATTTGCTTGATATTAACAATATTAGTGTCACGTAGTTTCTTACTTTATGCTTTACGCGTATCGCAGAAATTAAGTTCTTTCATTGTTATACCAAAGATAATACTATTTACAGTTCATTTTCTTTAACTATAAATTTAAATTGAAAGAATACATTAATTTAAAAAAAGTACAAATAAGTAACAAATCAAGAGAATAGAATTTCGTTTTCTCGACTACACTCGAGGGATATATCATATTATCCAAGGAATAAAATTGATTTACATATAGTACGATTTAATTAGCTTCTGTGAGCAGACGGATTTTCAGTAACAGCATTTACACCTGTGAAAAATCACTCATGGGTAAGAGAGAACATATGGAAGTAGTGACTCTTAATTAATTAAGAATATGATTTGAAGATATGACTTAGTAAATTCATAAATGAAGGAACAAAATAATTAATTTATTTACGAAACAGATCAAAGAAAAAAGAGAAAAAATCCCTATTTTTCCGTTCCTAAAACTTTACTTTTCTGGGCACGAAGTGGCAAAGTCTCAAAATGTATATTTATTTTTCAGTAATTAAATGAGACCAATATATCATCTTCAAACATTTTAAATACTTAGATAGATACTAAATTTGCGATTCCAGCACATATCCGGAAATAATCCAAAACCAGTTAACAGAATCATTAAATGAAGAAACAATCCAGCCATGCAATTTGCTATTTGTCATTCATGAGGGCCGAGATTATTCCTATTTAGTAGAGTCCACAGTAGGCCTATATAGTAAGAACACCATAAATAGTAAAATTATACACATTTTTTTACATGAACAGAAAAACGAATAATATATAACATTATGTTATACAACATTTTTTCGTTATATGTACTGTAAATTGGATGACAATCATAAGGTGTCAGCAAAGTTCCAAAGAAGTTATAACTAGAGAACGGATTTCAAGTTCATCTTGTTTGCTACGTCCTAGACTATGTTATTAAGATATCTATACCTTTCATGTACACAGGATCCCCCTATTAAAATTCTGTACGACCTAAAACGTCTAAACGAACCATAAAGTCTTATAAATACTTAAAAACTATGGTTGTGTCTAAAAAGCTGTTTTAATATTTTGGATATATTTAAAATAAAATTACAGCTACTAAAAATGCAAAAATGCGAAAACAAATTAGGGGAGGTCGGGGCAAGTTCGGCATTAGAGGCAACTTCGTCATACCATTTGTTTCGAAGACCTGAGAAAATAGGAGCTTGTTTAGAGGGTAGCTTATTGAGATAACATGGCCGTTTCCTGTGAATAATGCTTGTGTAGTATGGAGAGATATTTGCAGTTCTGACAGGTAAATATATTTTTTTAACTCATGGCTTCTTATAATTATGATATTGAATGTCTTAAAGAACGCGTAACGATAACATTGACGATATTAGTGACTGGTATGATTATTTAGAACGACTGAATCTGTATCAGACTATGAGCTTGGCAATCCGGCTTGCAAGCCTCTAATAAGAGCACTGGTTAATAATTTTTTTCCTGGGAATTGGGGCAACTTCTGCAATAAGCTGCCGATCTTGCCCCATGGAAAGAAAGAAGTATATAGGGTTTCTGTATTTTTTGTTAACTATATAAAATAAGTAATTATGATATTTAAAGTAATTTAAAGCAATTAGAGAGTTACTCTAAAAGTAATGCACAACATTTATTAAAAAATTACATTTTTATCCTAGAGCTACTCCGTGTTCAAATCACGGTGCCGGAGAGAATTTTTCTCCGTTCCACTCATCTTTCATCATATGATGCAGCAGAATATCTGCACGGAAACATCATTATGTACTTCGATACATCATAATAATATTCAGAACACTAGCTAATTAAAGAAATGATACTTCTGAATAGCTCATTCTCTATTTGTAACATATTTTTACCCTTAAAACTAAAGATAAAAGGTATTTTACTAATAACTTCAAATTAATGTAACTTTAAAAATACTGAGATTAAGACAAATGTCTATATGACATTTTTTGCTCAGAATGTCTTCAGAAATAAGCTCCTTAAGGGACGGTAAATCCTCGTGAATCACTCTGTATATAGCCTATATTTATTTAACACATTTATTTTTACTGGCAGAGTTAAGGCCATAAGGCTTTCTCTTCCACTCAATCAAAACAATAACAAATATAAAAGTGACAGCAAAAAAGGAACAATGCAAATTAATAATAATAATAATAATAATAATAATAATAATAATAATAATAATAATAATAATAAGAACAAAACAAAGACGAGTATAGATACATGTACGCGTACCTAGATAATTCTGAGTCGAACAATTACAGCAATGTGGTCGTTTATATGTTAGCCTAATTAGAATTATTATGAATTTGAGTACTACTTTATAGTTATTGTTGTTATTAATATCTTTACTATTGTTTTCTTAACTCTTTCTCCGTTATTATGGTTTCTTCGTTTTTTAACTCTTTCTTCGCTGTTCTGGTTTCTAAGCCGTATTGTAACATATTTTTCAGTCAAGAATGAGGGCGTTCTTTGTAATGTTGCCTATATGCATTGCATCTCTGGCAGATAAAATGATTTCAGTAATTACAACTTCTTTTTGCTTACAAATTTCCTTAAATTCATTTCTCAAAGCTCTTTACTGCAAAACTTCAAGCCTATCTTCTGCTTTACTCGTATTTAAGTTGGTATTGAAATGGGAAGCAAAACATACTGTATGAACACGATCCCCTCTTGAATTTTTTCAGAAAGATGGCATTATTTCACATTTAGGTCCTTTGAAATATTAACTCTGTTTCATGCTTAATTCCATATGAAAGCAATTTAGTTAAAAGCAATTAGTACATTGAACAATCAAACCACCACATTAAACTTATTACATCGTTTCATGTTGGCAGTTTAAAACCTCCATGTACAACTGTGTGTTTTAAACGCAGTTACAACGTTGCAAATAAAAGTAGGAAGAAAATAAATGGCGTCCTCATCAAATTAACGTAACCGTAACGAGTGGTGCTTGCTTTGAGCGTACTCAAACGTCCTGACTTTTAAAATGGAGCAAGAACAACGAAACAAGCGGCAGGAATGCAAATGAAGGAAAGCCCAGAGCATTCTACAGCGGGATAATGTCTTGCGCTCTTCTTGTGAGGTGACATAGACATAACAAAACCCACACAATGCAAATGGCTTTGGGCTCGCATAGAGTTAAAGGTCAGGTCAGCCGCAAGAATTTACACATTCCTCAACACGGTGACAAAGCGTTCAATGGATGTAACTGGTGGTGTAATAAAGTAAATTCAGGATCCAATATGAAGTGAGCGGAGATACTCAAGTGGCACGAAGTAACAAGAAATCTTGACAGCGGGCGCTCGCATCTGAGTAATTATTTGGCCGGTCTCTCAGTCGGTCAGACAGGCAGTCGTTATCATCGCTTTAATAGTTATCTTTCTAGGCATTTTATTGACAATTTTCCTTTTCATAAATACGACTTTACATACAAAATGAATAGTAGTAGAACTATTGACGTGGAGTATGATTATGTCTCGTGATCAGAATATTTTACGAAATGGAAATATAAAAATTGGAGATCTATCCTTTGAAGAGGTAGAAAAATTCAAGTATCTTGGAGCAACAGTAACAAGTATAGGATGACACTCGAGAGGAAATTAAACGCAGAATAAATATGGAGTAAATATGGTACATGACTGATATTATACGGTTGGGAAGCTTTTGTCTTCTAGTCTGCTGTCAAAAAATCTTAAAGTTACAATTTATACAGCGGTTATATTACCGGTTGTTCTGTATGGTTGTGAAACTTGGACTCTCACTTTGAGAGAAGAACAGAGATTAAGGATGTTTGAGAATAAGGTTCTTAGGAAAATATTTGGGGCTAAGAGGGATGACGTTAAAAGAGAATGGAGAAAGTTACACAACGCAGAACTGGACGCATTGTATTCTTCACCTGACATAATTAGGATCATTAAGTTCATAAGTTTGAGATGAGCAACGCATGTAGCATGTAGCGAATCCAGAAATCCTTTGAGGAGGCCGAGACGTAGATGGGAGGATAATATACCACGTCTCTGGAATTCGTTACCTAATGACGTCAGGGACTGCCGGACTTTATCACAATTCAAAATTAAATTGGAAAATTTTGTCTTGTTTAATGCTTTTTAGGTATTGCTAGAAGTGTTGATTTGTGCTTTTGCTCTAGATTAAAATCGCAAGTTTCTTGTTTATGCTAGTTAATTAGGATACAATTAATTATACTTAATCACTCATTTAAAGTTTGTGTGACTGCAACCTGTGTATATTTTTGTGTGACTTTACTTTGTTTATAGTGTTTTTTTTTCTTTTTATTTCTGTTATTGTATTTGTATTTCTGGTGGTGTGGAAGAGAAGGCCTGATGGCCTTAACTACACCAGAATAAATAAATAGATAAATAAATAAATAAATAAATAAATAAATAAATAAATAAATAAATATTAAAATGGATTTGAGGGAGTTGGGATATGATGGTAGAGACTGGATTAATCTTGCACAGGATAGGGACCGATGGCGAGCTTATGTGAGGGAGGCAATGAACCTGCGGGTTTCTTAAAAGCCATTTATAAGTAAGAAAGTAAGTATCAACTATTAGGTTATTTAGCGTCAATGGGATTGATGATAAAGAGATGTTACTTGGCGAAATAAGGCCGAGAATTCGCCATACATTACCTGCCATTCGCCTTATGGTTGGGGAAAATCTCGGAAAAAATCCACCAAGGGAATCAGTCCAAGCGGAGATCGAACCCATGCCCGAGAGCAACTTCAGATCGGCAGGCAAGCGCCTCAGTCGACTGAGCCACGCCGGACGCATCGACTTGGCAGCAGCTTTCTCATTCCCATATAGAAGCATTTGTGTGTGTAGTCACTGTGTATTTTTATGTGTCTGCTTCCCGTAATACTACGACAAATACTTTCCTAAATATTTACTAACAATATGAGGCGGCCTGGTCGATGCGTCTTCCATAATTATCTTTACTGAAATTATGCAAGAAATACAAATTTTAGAAAGGACAATGAAATAAGGAAAGCTAACATACTCGTAGTACACGGTGTCCTATAAGCTTTAATGAACCATCACATTTGTGCTACTTTCCTCCTTGCGCCACTGAAAGTCAGATTTACTGTAGCGCTATATAGTCAAGTATGAATTATAGACTATTTCTGTTTTTAAGTTGGCACCATATGGAAACCTCAGGGTATAATATCCCGTACCACTTTTTCAGACCGTGGATTGATAGATATGTAATCATATTCTCATTTGATGTGGTTACGAATTGTGCTCTACGGGCGTGAAAACGTCGATATTTCAATATTTATTCAAAACATATTTAAAACTAAAGATTGTTTTTGGAAAAGTTTGTTTAGATAAGAAACGTGGATTATAAAATCAAGACGAGAAATTGTATTTTCACTGTATGGGTATAGTTTACCATGTGTAACTGTCTGTTTTCAGTTTTCATTCTCTTCTTATTCGGTTTGTTTTAAAGTATGCGATTCAATATCATTAATTTAAGATCTCTCTTGAATAAAAGTGTAACGAACAAATTCATATTATACGTTTTAGGAGAAAAGAAAATAATTTCAGAGGCATATTTAGTTAGGCCTATATTTACTAGCAAAACCATTTGACTAATCAAGAATACAAATTTATTCGGCTATTGAATGCAATCATTTGTTGTTAAAAATGAAAACTTAAAAATTACTGTTTCCACCTAAGTCACATATTTCATTAATTTGATGTCAAGTGCTTTTTTCCGGAGAGGTCTTTAATTAATGCTGTAATGGTTTTACAAATACCAGGATGTGAGCTGAAACAGGACTACTCAATTTGCTATGAAATGCTTCTCAGGCGTTGGTAATGTAAAGCCTTGGTTTTTATGAACTGAAGGATGTGATGTGAGAGGCGGGTCTCGCATCTCGCATGCGTTGGTTCAGAAAAACCAAAGCTTCAGAGGTTACAACTGAATATTCGGCCCACATTGTAAATGTTAAAATGTTATGTTTTATTTAACGACGCTCGCAACTGCAGAGGTTATATCAGCGTCGCCGGATGTGCCGGAATTTTGTCCCGCAGGAGTTCTTTTACATGCCAGTAAATCTGCTGACATGAGCCAGTCGCATTTAAGCACACTTAAATGCCATCGACCTGGCCCGGGATCGAACCCACAACCTTGGGCATAGAAGGCCAGCGCTATACCAACTTGCCAACCAGGTGGACCCCACATTGTAGGAGGCAATATAGTCACATAAGTGGTAAAATAATCTACAAGATTATCACAAAAAAAAAAACAAGTGAATTTTGACAAGTTGGCTTATCCTCAGCCATATCGAATACAGTCTACCTACTTCTGTTGGAGGCAAATAAGATAAACCGATGCAGACACACCTATTTCGACATTAGTTGTCTCATGTCTGCTTGGGGTAATGCCAGTTGTACCAAAGAAATCTAATTTATTAAGGCAGAATGCGTCTGGCACAAATGAATTCTAGTGCACTAGTGATGGAAAAATTAAATAGCAACTTTGGCGCAAAAACAGTGCACCCAGCTTTTAGCTCGAACGAGTAGGGAATGAGTCATTGCCAGGCAGCACTGTAACGAATAGAGTTGAGACGAGCTGGGCTACGGGCAGTGGTGACTCGAACCATGTGATAAAACGCGATTCTGTTCTGTTCAAATATGTTTATGAGCACAGTATGAAATTCAGTGTTGAAGGACGAGTGTTCATTAATAAGTCAACAAACGTAGCCTATTCGCAAAGTACAGATCGAGGGGAAGAGTGAAAAGAAAGTATCGTAGGAAGTATCCAAATTCCCCAGTGTCATCAAGGGCAAAATTCATAACATAGCGAGAAAATTTTGCACCACAGATTCCGTATTAGATAAGAAGCAAGTAAAAAGAAGGATCCCAACTGAAAAGAAACTACACAAAATCGGGTCTCGATTAAAACATGTCCTAGAAAGTCATTGCATAAATTTAGTATACAGAAAGGTGTGTCTGAAACTTCATTTCATTTCAGTTGTTCACAAACTATCTTTTATTTTATTTTATTTTAAACATTTCATTCCAAAGACTGTACAATGCAGCATAGGAAAATGTCATGATTTACAAGTAAGCAATAAGTTCATAAGTTACATACAATGAAATAATTACATTATAAAATATCACATGGACAATTCTCCCTAAAAGTTATACAACTATATAGAGTTAAAATATTCACCAATATTGTATAATGACAAGTCTATTAATTTGTTTTTAATTTCTTTCTTAAAAAGCCTCAAGCTTAAATGTCTAATATTGCCGGGTAACACATTATATAACTTTTTACAAATCTCTACAAAGCTGCTATTAGTAGTAGTGTAGTTACATTGTCCTTTTCTTAAATCATTTTTATGTCTTGTAGAATAGCTATGTACTGAGCTATTTGTAGTAAAATTATTAACATTTGTTTGTACATATATTAAACAACTTAAAATATACAAAGACGGTACAGTTAAAATTTCAAGTCTCCGAAATAAAGCTTTACAAAGTGTACGGTTATCAATATTACAGATTACTCTTACTGCCCTCTTTTGTAGTTTCAATAACTTTATTATTTTAGGATCATTACTCCAAACTATTATTCCATACGTCAGATGGCTATGGATATAAGCATAGTATACGGATTTTAGCACTTCAACACTAACATGTGTTTTTAATTTCCTTAACATAAAAATACCTTTGTTGAGTTTCTTAGATAGTGTGTCAATATGACAGTCCCATTTAAGTGTAGATTGTATATGCACTCCTAAAAATTTGACAGATTCTTTACAATTGATTCTATTGTTTAAGGAAAACTCTAAGTTCTGTATCTTCTCTTTGTTTAAGCAAAGAGAATTAGCTGAACACCAATCTTCTATTTTTCGGTTGATTGCATCAAGATCATTAATAATTTTCAATCTATCATATCCAGTAATTGTTATAGCAAGATCATCCGCATATAAATATGACTTTATGTATTTGCCATCAATTATATAGGGTAAGTCATTTACATAAATAATGAATAAAATCGGTCCTAAAATAGAACTCTGCAGTACACCAATATTAGTAGTTGTGTATTCAGAAAAACTGTTATTAAAATATACCGTCTGTTGCCTATTGTTTAAATAATTCTTAAAAAATTTTAAAGCTAATTCATTAAAACCATAAAACTTCAATTTCATTAAAAGTATTTCATGAGAGATACTGTCAAATGCTTTTGACATGTCATAAAATCGACTTAAAACATGCATTTTACCATCAATGTTTTCAATGCATAGTTTAACAATATTCACAACAGCATCACAAGTTTCCTTACGAGCCCTAAAACCATACTGACATTGGGAAAACAAATTATTATTTTCTCTTCCGATTGTGACACACGAACTCATTACAGCAAATGATTTTTAATCCGATGACGCTTGATTAACTTAAGTGGTTCTGTAAACCGTCAGAGCAGCATAAAAGACAGGTCCTACTAGAGCTCAGAGAATCCTCATGTAATTCACGAAATTCCCTCACATGATTTACAGCAAAAGTTGGGAGTTTGGTGGCGCGTAGTTAGTGCAGTTTTCTAGGAAAAATTAATTCTCATCGGTGTGAATTTCTTTTTGACATATTTATTTTTTTTATATTTCACACAAGAAAAAAATAATTTCTTATGCAAAACAATGTCACCATCCATATAGCGAACGAATCTATCAATATAATAAAGATTTTGGTGAAAGTATGATTAGTCGAGGGCTTGGCCTCCTATTTCTTACGATTTAAATCTCTGTAATTTTTATTTATAGGGTACTAACTTTGTTTCGAAATAGAAGACGGATACTTCAAGACGCTGATGTAACACGAGGTACGTTCTACTTCACGAGACAACAACATAGAAAATTATCGACTTAACTTCAGCACACTATGCGAGAAACGTGTTGTGACAAGTGCCTGTTGAACACTAGCAGGTAATTATATACCCGTTTAATTTCAAGCGGGATTTTATTATTATCAAAGGACTAGAGGAAAATCTAAATCTATTTTAGAAGCAGGGGTACACACGACTATGACAGACAAGAATCTGAACCGTATGAAATGAGGGGACAGACTGGTTTGAATGTTGAGAAAATCGGTAGATTTTATGCCATTTAAAGAATAATTGAATCGATTATTATTGAAAGGTCACTTGTCCACTTTTTGACAAATTGAGTTATGACCACCATCATATTCTTCTTAATGTAGCGCACCGTTTGCTGAAGAAAAGGGACAAGTAGACCTATGTGCACTCTACCGAATGTTATAGTGTAAAGAAGTTTCCATTTAGTATTGAAAGGGCACGTGTTCAGGACATGTGATCTATCATTAACAAACTCTCTTCTTTTCCCATCATTCTTTGCATGATGTGCAATATACAATCCCATGATTCCATTTTTTGTTTACAACAGTTACAAAATGGCGAGTAGTTGAATCATTAGGAAAAGGAGTGCCTAAAGATCACACAATATATTTTTCAATTTCACAGTATTCAATTATGGTTTTTGATGCTAAGTCCCCTGGTAGGCCTACAGTGGTTGCATATGAATATATTGATGGAATAATAACACACACATTAAAATTACTGCATAGAACTAATGTGATGTATCGTAATGACTTGAAACTACTTTAAAGTAAATCATATTATGGAAAAGTTTCAATAAATAAGAATAAAGTTGAAGATGTCAGCCAAATTATGCAGTATGTACTTCCTGAACATCTTCAATTTTCTGAAGAAAGTCCCGTGTAGCCGATAGAAGAAAAAAAAACAATGACGATGACTGACAACTTCAGAGGAAATGTATAATGAAGAAATTTAAAAGCTTTCGTGCTTTAAATTGCTTTATTTCAGAAATAAGATATATTGTAGTAGCAAAATAATGTTCTTAACAGTTACATTCTTAAATATTTGTTAGTCAATAATAGTTAAAACACATTTAAGAACATAAAAATTCATTTCATTACGTTTTACTTATTGTTCATTATTGAAAGGGCACAAGTCCATCATACATATTATTTTTTTACAGTCACGTTTTAATCATGTTACCATTAATTTATGCATGTAAATGTAAATTAACACCTTTGTTGTCGAATAAAAAATATCTGATTACACTACAAAGTATCATTAGCAAAATAAACAGTTTTTTGCTTCTGTAAAATTAACAAAAGTGGACATGTGACCTTTCAAAAATAATAGGTTCAAGTGGTTTACTTAAGTTGAGACCATGTGACAGTACTGATATCTCATTTCACGCTAGATAGCGTGATGTCATGGACATATGTACTGGTCAGGAAGAAAGTAAATAATCTCTTGAAAACCGAAGTGAGATATATTACTCCCGGACAATAATTGAAACGGCAATAAATCACACGTGGACGCTCTGTCACATATTCCATTGCACTGTCAGATATCGGGAAACCGCGATTTCATTAATGCAAGGAAATAAAACACGTTTTAAAATTAACTGCCTTGTCGGTCCATTGTCACAAAGCGGATTTGTGGGGAATAGGGGCTTCGAATCCAGAATAATCCACCAATAAGAGAGTATTGCTTCACCAGACATTATTTAATGACGGTGAAAAAATTTACTTCAATCATCCGATCCGTAAAATTTCGTACTGGAGAATTCCACTGTTGAAACTATTCCAATTATAATATAGCGTAATGTGTCTCCATTAAAGTGACTGAATTTATGTGGTTTCTCTATATCTTCTAAATTTTATTATCGCACTTCTGATCCATAGAAACTAGTTTAATTAAACACAATACAATAACTTGTACTATTCATCATCCTCATTCCATGTATTAGGTCTGGTGGTCTGTTACGGTTCACACCATCTTTTTAATAGTCTTCCTAGAGATCTCTTTCCTCTGGAATGGTAATTAAGAAACTTGTGAGGGATATGGGTTCGATCCATGCGTTGAACATGTTGTTGCCAGACAGTCCTGTATGTAAGTGCTTATTCTTGTATGTTTCTGCACTAACGAGGGTTTAAACCTCCAATAATGATTCCCATCGATCTATTATTATAGTTTTGGAGTTTGGCTGGTATTCTAAATATTTAAATGAGAAGACTTATTCAGTATTATTTTAGACACAAATTTTAGTATGAGCAGATGTTGTTCTTTTAAAAACTATGACTTTTGTTTTAGTTGTAGAAATTTTCATATTGCACTGTTCGGTTAGGAGTTATTGAATAGAGTGCTGTAAACCATCTTCTGAATTTTCAAAGTTACTAAGTCATCAGCAAATAAAAGTATATTCAAATTTGAATGCCTGTTGACATAAATGGTGTCTCTGCTTCTATTAGTATTACAGCATTCGTGTATATTATAAATAATAAGGGATAGAAGCAGCAACCTGGTCTTACTCCCTGGTTAATGAGTTTCCATTCGGTAACTTCATCTTTCATTTGCACTGCAATGTAATTTTATTTATAGATATTGAATATGACTATTATTAATAGATTATAAATATTATCATATTGTCTTAAAATGTATGTTAATTTAATTATGTTTACCATACCAAAAGATTTTTGAAAATCAGTAAATGCAAGATATGTCTGTATAATGAATTCTCTATTCTTCTCGATGAGTAATATGATTGTAAAGTACTATCTGTAAAAGATCTGCCCCGTCGAAATCCATTGTTCTTCAGCCAATAGCCTATATCATTGTAAAATATGTTTTACTTGTTTATTGTATATAATATATACACATTTGTAGGCTGATTGTGAAATGACCCTGCGGATTTAAAGGGACAATAGGGTTCACTTGAATGAATAAAAACCATACATTATGCTTTGTGATTAAATGCAAAGTTAATCAGAAAATTAAGTTTGAAATGTCAGCCGTCCGGCAACATCGCCGCTAATACACTGCTCTTTCTTCTCGTAAAAGAGATGTAAGAGGTCAACGAACTCAGGTCTGTCTCCCTACTTTTCGCCTTCCTCTCTGATTACAACGTTGCAATCTGTTAGCATCGTTCAGTGGCTTGAAATTATTGGCTTTTAAATTAAATTTACACGAAAACCGTCCACGCTATTGGAATACACCAGAGGGATAAATGATTCCTTATTAGATTTCTTATCTATATGGTCAAAAATCACGATCCTACTCGCATTAGTTAATGAATAAGAGGTTGCTAAACATTTGGGAAAAACATTTTTTTATGAAAAAAACTATGAACTTTCCACCAATATGGTATTATACTTTTTTGTTACACAAAAAATGATCTATTCGCTCTGAAAATCTGCAGGGTTATATCACTTCCACTCTGCATATATTGTAAGTAAATTTTACTATAGGCAAGATCCATTTAAGAAAAAAAAGTATATTTCCTCTCCTCGCCACTATCTGCACAGCGAAGTCTGCCTCGTCTCCTTCGAATCCAGAATGCATTCCACTTCTCCCATCTACAGATAAGATAGGCTATTATGCCCCAGAGAGGGAGATCGGGTGGTAAACTGCTAATCATGTTTATCCTTCCACACAATTGAGGGGCTTAGAACAAAAAGCAGGTAAGTGACGGAAACCTAGCTTTGAGGAAATTACAGTTAAAGTTCTACATGCAATGACATATTATACACTAGTTGGGTGAAATGATGCCCATATAGCAGCACTGCACAGTGTGATCACTTACCTGATTTTATCCCAAAGAAACATCCATTTGGGCTATCACAACACGCACTTACCTCATTTTTTTTAATAATGTCACTTACCTGCTTTTTGTTCTAAGCCCCTCAATTGAGACATCACTTTTCTGATTCAATTCGCCTTAGTTGACCTGACAATAATATCCAGCTTTCGCATCCATAGAATAATGACAATGTGATGACTTTGCACACTTTAGCAATTTTTTCTTTCGCAATTTATGGATACATCAGAAAAGTTAACATTATAGTCAACAATCGCAAGAGAAATCAGGCTGTTTTAGATCCCACGGTTCATTTCGAAATAAATATCGACCAGGCTAAGGAAATTGATTTGAAAAAAAAAATAAGAATTTAATACCATGTATTCCCGACTTAAGCAACAATTACGGTATATCTCTCAACAGTCATGGGTTTACTTTTTGGCAGTAGAGGTGATAATTTCAAAATTTTCTTGGTATTTACTAAAATCTTTTGGAATTCACCACCAAACTGTGGAAACTATTATCTTAGGCATCATCAAACACTCTTTAAGCATTTTGAATCATCACTTTATTTCAATCCTTGATTTCTTACATGTTATTTTAGATTTAAATTACCCCTTGTTTGATATACATGTTGAAATATTCACTCCACGCATGAATAAAACCACTCCCTAAAAGCCAGGTACAGCATATTGGTTAGATCTACTAAGTCAGATGTAGAAGGTGATATGGATTTGAACAACATAGAACAGAGGAAGCAAGCAGAAATAAAGCAAAGATGGATATTAAACAACATACTGTATAATGAAATATAATTAAATGAGAAATATAAATAAGTGCAAATATTTAAATGAGATAAGAAAACAGCAGTAATTAATTAAACTATATAAAGAATATAAATTGAAATAACAATAAGAGTGTAACGGCCGATACGCACAGCACTTTCCTAAAATTACATTCAACTGTGCCCATGCGAATACAATATCAACTCGGCTCGTAAAAAAAAAAAAAAAAAAACATACAGATCCTATGTCTGTACAGAAATACAACACTTCAACTATCAAGTAGATAAACGAGAGGGGAAGTATTCCTATCAATTTAATAAGAACAAACTGTCTATATACTTCCGCCAGACGAATCTCGAACTACGCCCGTATCTGTGTTCATAATCTGGAACATTCTAAGAAAGCAAGTCAATAACCGTTCCTAGATGTATATCTCGCATACTAGCAAAGTTCCGAATATATGTGTATCCAATGATAGTTAAGTTGCAACTATGTACCTATCTCCCACACTATCGAACTTCCAAATATGTGTCTCCCTTAGTACCGAACTTCCAAGCGTGTGTGTCTAACAATTTAACTGTCCAGGAAAACTATTTCCCTCTCGCTAATATGTTTTCGCGGGATATCAGCCGAGTTAAGATTTTGGAATGCTCCAAGCTTCCGACTGCTATCTCTGCAGCCATCTTCAGGGAAGTGATGTCCGAACAGAAAGTCGAAAGTTTATATAGATTTTAGGCTGTCTCAGGTGAAACGGGATTGGTTGGCGGATCGGCCAATCCGGGGCCGGGAATTGTCATCGCTCGTAAGCTCCGCCCCTCCCGGGATTCCTGCGTGAAGTTGGCGGGCGGCGAGCCCTGTTCCGCCGGTTGGAATCGGTTGCCGTCCTCGGTCCGTGATCTTCATGACCTTGATTGTAAGAGGGCCTGAGTTGGTCTAAGGCCGGTGTCCATGCCTGACTGAGCTGGAGTCCACTGTCTCTGTTAAAGTTGTTTTTCTCCTGCTTGATCTCTATGGCCTCCTTGATTGTACGATCCCAGTAGTGGCTTGATTTGTTAATGACCTTGGTGTGGTCAAACAGAATTTTATGCTCCTTTTCTATGCTGTGTTGTGCCACTGCTGATTTTTCCGGGTAATACAGCCTCAGGTTCCTCTTATGTTCTTTGAAAGGAGCATAGAAAAGGAGCATAAAATTCTGTTTGACCACACCAAGGTCATTAACAAATCAAGCCACTACTGGGATCGTACAATCAAGGAGGCCATAGAGATCAAGCTGGAGAAAAACAACTTTAACAGAGACAGTGGACTCCAGCTCAGTCAGGCATGGACACCGGCCTTAGACCAACTCAGGCCCTCTTACAATCAAGGTCATGAAGATCACGGACCGAGGACGGCAACCGATTCCAACCGGCGGAACAGGGCTCGCCGCCCGCCAACTTCACGCAGGAATCCCGGGAGGGGCGGAGCTTACGAGCGATGACAATTCCCGGTCCCGGATTGGCCGATCCGCCAACCAATCCCGTTTCACCTGAGACAGCCTAAAATCTATATAAACTTTCGACTTTCTGTTCGGACATCACTTCCCTGAAGATGGCTGCAGAGATAGCAGTCGAAAGCTTGGAGCATTCCAAAATCTTAACTCGGCTGATATCCCGCGAAAACATATTAGCGAACCAACGCCGAGAAAGCCTCAAATCATACATATTTCCCTCTCGCCTCCTTTATCCATAAATCTATGCTACTATGACCTAATGATATAGCAGAAATGCCAGACGGAAAAAATGGCGCTGATGGACGCGAGCCGACTTTGCTATATTGTTAAAAAGAACTTTCTATGTTTTTACATTCTTACTAAATATTTTACTATGTTGATTCAAAACGCTGATCTTCTATTTTATTCTTTTTACTATAATATTGATTTTATTTCTTATTGAGAATATTCTGTTTTTCAAAATTCAGGATCTTGAAGTATACCAAAATTGTTTGTCTGATGTTTTCAATAAACATCTATCTATGCGTTATATTTTCCCTTGAAACTGGACTTATTTGATTTTATCTCGACACCAACTGATCTTTCATAGCAAAATGGTATTCTAGATAACTGAACTCACACATCTGCTCGATGACTGTCCCAGACAAAACTAAATCTGAGCCACCGGCTACCTCAGGTGGCATGAGCGTTTGTCTGCTCATCTGAAGCTGCGCTAGGGCTTTTCCCCAAAATTAGGCTAGTGTCAGGCAATCCATGGCGAATCGTCGACCTCATCTCGTCAAATACAATCGCCGATATCATCGGTGCTAAAAAATCTAATTCTTGATACAGTGTCGTTAAATAACAAATTAAATCAGAACCCATAAAATAGATAAATACGGAACTAACTCGCTTTAACATGTACGAAGAATGGATAGGTATAGAATTCCGCAGTTAATTCTTAAAAGCAGGCGCAATGTTTACACGACAAAACTCTTTGACAGCTTTATGACGACGATGACCATCAGGCCTATTATTATTATTATTATTATTATTATTATTATTAGTTTGTCACAAATGAGATTTCTACGATCACTGACAGGAGTTACCTTGCGGGACCGCATTAGGAGCGAAGACATAAGAAATCAGTGGGAAGTTGAGGGGGTGACCGCAGACGACCAACATTATCAACGTAAATGGAGAAACCACCTTCTTAGGATGCCTGAAAAACTTTTACCAAAGAAACTATTGTATTACCATCCACGAGAACGAAGAGATTTAGGCAGACTTCACCGACGTTGGACGGACCAATTCTATTTGTAGTTCACAGACGGGAAACAACCCAAAACTGCGTATTGGCAGAAGAGAAGATTATTATTATTATTATTATTATTATTATTATTATTATGATAAGGTGTGTTTTATTGTCAAGACTATGCAGAATACAAACTTGTCACGATTTTATAAAAAAGAAAACAATATTAAAATAATGGTATAGACCTAATACTTTTCAAAACAATTGCCTAAAAATAATTGTTATAATGGAGCATTTTTTAAATATTTATTTTTTCAAATCTTGATATTGTTAATTTTTAAGGCATAGTAGGAAGCTTTTTAATAATATAATGTATGAAACATATTGGAAATAGGCCTATATGATTTTACTTTTTAATATATTAATTTTTCTTCTTATATTAATCATTTCTTTGGTCCAAATCATCTTATTTAACACTAAATTGTAAGTGTTTAACTCTTATAATTATATGTATCTAGACATATTTACATTTTGCTCTTATTATTATTATTATTATTATTATGATTATTATTCCACTGTTTTCTGTATTGGTGTTATTTATAATGTTTGATATGTATTTTTATATTTTTTATACTGCTTGAGTGGAAGAGAAGGCCTAAGCCTCCTAACACATTAACTCTGCCAATAAAAATAAGTAAATAAAATAAACTGATAAATAATTTAAATTGTAGGAAAGATCATCGTGGTATCATTTATTATGACTAGAATGCATTATAAACAGTCAGTGGTGTCTAGGTTTGAATCATGAATAGAATGTCGAATACCGGTAATTACATAACAAACAAGACGTAAATGTTCCCTAACAGTACTCGTGTTGCGCTCGAAACATGACGTCACGTCAATATAGTCTATGAACAACTAACCTTATCTCCGCAAGCTCTGGGATTTCTCTTTCTTCACTAATAGGCCTATTGTTTAATTTTATGGTAGGTATTCATATTTTGACTACTATTACTGTCTATTTTAATCTTTATGTACATTAGATTAGTAATAAAAAGTTAATTTCTGTTCGTTATTTCTAGTTTGCCTGTTTCATTTAAACTTCATAAGTGGATATCGATTATATCATAAAGTTTGAAATTGTAATGGTTTTATCCCTTTTAATTACTTATTTTATCCAGATCTCGTCGCGAAGACATTAAGATATTCTCGCTCCTTTCATATTAGTACGTGTATGTACGGTATACTTAACAAAGATTCTCTAATCATTTTATTTGCAGATTAATCCAGAGAAGAATTAATTAAATACTCTTTCAAATACATGATTGTTTCTGATCTCTCATAACGAATTTGAATGATGTCAAGAATCACACCGACAGCTGAATTGCGGCAAGAGGTGACAGACCAGTAGTAAGTGAATTCATAATCAGACTGCACGGTGTATCACACTAGCAATTCCAAAGAAAATCGAGCCTTTTTGGGAGGGATACATAACAACTCTTTCCGATGCCAAGTACAGTTACATAAAAATCATAGAAGTCTGCAAAATATGTGGTTTCGTTATTTCCAAGAAAGACATCTTGTGTGCATCTAATAAGACTGGCAAAGCTCGGATGGAATTAATTCCAGAGTGGAAAAAGCAAGCAAATCCACCCTCGTCACAAGTCGCCGCACCCCACGAGATGATACAAATTAATTCCATTCGAGCTTTACCAATCTTATTAAGTACACAGAAAATGACTTTCTTGGAAATAACGAAACCTCGTCTATTGCAGGCTTCTTTTATTTTCACTTAAATGTAGTGTACTAGGCATTGGAAATGGTCGTAATGTACCCCTCCCAATAAGGCTCGATTTTCTTGGGAATTTCTGCTGTAAGTCGCCGTGCACTCTAACTATGAGATCACTCACTACTGGTCTCGCGCCAAAGTTCAGCTGTCGTGTGACTCCACCCGTACATGATGTCATTCAAATTCGTTATCAGAGATCGGAAACAACCCTGTACTTAATTCTTCGGGCGTCTATACCGCATTTCTCTGAGTGCTGTAAAACAAAAGAAAATATTCACAAACAGTAGTGGCGAGGATAGTGAAAATTCACAGCTTAAGAGAGCACATTATAAGATGAATTGAACAAGAAACAAACACCCAATGCCAGTGGGCAAAAGCAGATCCTTTCCAGGAATTGAGTTCGGGCGCGCTAATTTTGTAGCCTAAAGCGCTATCACTTGAATCAAAGTGCGTGGCCTGGAAGTAAAATGAATTTATAGAAATCTGGGGGACTGATAGTGATGCTGAATGAATCGTGTTGTTTAAAAGTCCATCATTCAGGCCAGTAGTCTCAGCATTTCGATCATATTATATCCGCAATCGGGTCACAAAAGGTCCAATATTTTCGAATTAGAGTAGAATATGGCTATATGGAACTCACTCCCTTGCACAATGCTATATTATATGTGGTATCGCATGGTTGCACCAACATTTACACCAACCTGCTTTAATGTCTCCATCGCGTAGACTACCGCAAGCCTGTTATCCACCCTTTCGTAATAAAGCGCCAATATCAAATTTCATAATTTGCATTAAGCTAAAATCAATGTGAAAAAGTCCGCCAAGCTGTTCACTGTGCCATACCTGAATACTGGGTTGACATGTTCAATGCAACCCACTTACAAGCATCCAAAACTGCTTGTACAAAAGTCCCCGTCACCGTTTTTGGAGTGTGAAATAAGTAATGGGAACGCTAAGTGCTAGTGTCTTACCTTTAGCGTAGTCAGTCTGACAACTGTGTTTGGCATATGGCTGATGTGATGGTATAGGAAGTGGTACCATTCTCAGCTGCACTAGCAACATGCTCACAAACTAGGCACTATACTCTAGGACACACGCCAAAAACGCTGGCGCCAGGCAAATGAATCTAGGCGAAATTTTCCTGTAAGTGTGACCAGACAAGATATGATCAGAAGCGTTTACTTAGTATATCAGACTGTAAAACATTTGCAGGTCATAAACGACGAATATTCTATGGAGCTTTAGGTTGAATTTCCAAAGCGACTAAACTATGCTTCAAAATTTAATCTATTTCTCCAAGCACATCCTGTCCTGAGGAGCAAATAATGAATTCAGACCTACTGCAGTCATGCATAGCAAGACACTAGAGGCTAAAATATTGTCTCATTTAGCTGTGAAAGGAGCGACGACATCTGGATGATAGGCTACATGTAATTAAAAGGGATAAAACCATTAACATTTTAAACTTTATGACATAATTGGCATTCACTTATGTAGTTTAATCTCCTGAATCCTGAGAATGTTTGTTTTTTCTTTAAGTTCAATATAATTCTACACTTCAAAAAAGTCACTGAAATGAGGAAAAATGCTGAAAAAATTCTGCAGGTTACAGTTAGGGCACAAATCCAGGTCTTCATGTCTCTGCACACACATCTTATATCATAATTTTTTTACCCTAAAATAATTATAACGTTTACTGTGTACTTACTTCGAAAGAATGTCCTATGGTGCCTTGGCGTTGAGCTGCTGGTCGCCATTTTCATTTACAAATAGTTTTTTTAGAACACCAGCTTTGTATTTGCCAGACTGGAACCAGTATTTAACCTATTAATAATACAGAGTTCCAAGATTTGTGCTCCTATAAGGCTAAAGGCTAAGACCTATCAATCTGAGAGACAAGAATGAGAATGGACATTGTAAACAACAAACGTCCAGCCAGGGACGTCGCTAGGGGGGGGGGTGCGAAAGGCTGCGCAAGCACCCCATAAAAAATTGGCACCCCTTTCCGCAGTTGAAAAACGCATTGCAATGATTGAATCGATCTCCTTGTGCTTTCTGTAAATCCCAAGAGATGTCAGGAGCTTGACAAGCACAGAAAAAAGTGATCGATTACAATTCCACCTAGTGGAAAATTTGAAACTAAATGCATGTATGAAGTATAGTATACTATACTTCAGGACCCAAGAGATTAAATGAAACCAGCAAACTAGAAATAACGAACAGAAATTAAATTATTATTACTAATCCAATGGAAATCAAGATTATAGTAGAGAGTAATACAAGTAAAAATATGAACGACTTTAAAATCAAACAATATATATCGTTAATTAAAACAAGAATGGCATAGTCATAAAACTAGATTTATGTTACTATTAGAATAACTAAGTCAACAAAAGCTAAGATGTCAAAGGGTGAAAGAAAACCAGAAAGGCTATACGAATTATTAACAATAGGTTCATCAAACATAAACGTACGTCTAAATGATACCATAAGATCTATCAATACTATTAGTAATAATAGTATTTTATAGTATAAAAGAGTAAAGTTGGATGTTATCAGCGAGTGGAAAATTTAGCCTGGGGCGAGAACTTCCATTAGCGTATAAAATCTGTTTACTCTCGTGTGTTATACATTATTTTATCCATTACTGGTGTCTAAATTTAATTACCGGTATCTACAGTATAATTCATTTTAAATTGTATACTTTTTCTTTGTAATGTATTGTTTGTGAAGAAGTTATAAATGAGCGTATTGCTTTTTATGTTGGTGATGTGTTGATTTCCAAGTAAAGAGTAATTAAAAAAATTTAACTCACAAGAGAGTTAACAAGTTTTAATTTAGTGCTGTTACAAAGCTATTGTTTAAGTTGCTGAGGACGGTGAAATACAGTACATGTATCTGGTAATTTCATATTGATGTACAGCAAGCTTTATATTTTTTTCTCGTTATTTCATTTCCTCTCAGTGAAAACATACATTTGAAAGTCGACTTGGTTGGCGAGTTGGTATAGCGCTGGCCTTTTATGCCCAAGGTTGCGGGTTCGATCCCGGGCCAGGTCGATGGCATTAAGTGTGCTTAAATGCCACAGGCTCATGTCAATAGATTTACTGGCATGTAAAAGAACTCCTGCGGGACAAAATTCCGGCACATCCGGCGACGCTGATATAACCTCTGCAGTTGCGAGCATCGTTAAATAAAACATAACATTAACATACATTTGAAAAGTGCAGCGAACCCACACATACTTTTCAGTATCACAATTTTTATATAATTGTTCACTTCGGATTATAATATGTACATGTTGTACAAGTTACATAATATGTATTATTATTACTGTGTATACGAATAGTTGGCATGTAAAATTATACTTAAAAACAGTTTAAAATAGTACACGAAATTATTTAAAATTGTAACCAAAACTTCGAAGTCTAAATATAAAGAGATCATACGAATTCTGCCTATAATATTTATAAATGTTTACATATTCCATCTGTTGTGCCCAAGGATTATGATAAGCAATATATTTCCACTTTAATTTAAAGTAATGAAATCGTATTATTAATACATGCATACATGCTTTACATGCGAAAGAGCTCGCTTCCTGTTTCGACAGATTACAGAGCACAGTTTAGTTAACGTCAGCAACTCAGCACAGTCCAGTCCTTGAACATGCAGAAATGCGTACGCTTGCATTTTGCATTTTTATCACGAACTCAATTTAGCAACAGCTGACTTAGGCTATAGCGAAGATACAGCGCCTCTCGCGAGACATTTTAATTGGCGATGATTCCGAAATTCTGAATTTCCATTGGTCAAGTCAAAAACAGACCCAGTCGTGAAAGTTCCTTGAATCCATATTGTTCTAAGTAACGACCGGAAACGCCGATTTGAAAGGATGGTTAAGAATCAGAAGCGTGGTGTTTAGTGAATGCAATAGGCCTACCGTTTTTTCAGAAGATTCGCGGGTAAAATAGCGTCACTCTGTTAAGTCACGCGGTTCGAGTTTATAAAACGACATGAAACGTCGAAAACGCGGTCATTAGTTATTGGTCAAGACAGCGGTCATGAAGTAGAGCTCCCGACGTCCAGGAAGAAACTCACGAATATGGCATCGAAAATGGGATCAACTGGAACCAGCATTAGGGTTCGCCCTACTATTTATTATAAGTAAAATCATCAGATCATTCTTTAAACTTTTCATTTAACTAGTTATATTGGTACTTCAGAATAAACAGAAATTTTCATAGGTACTTTCCAAATCGTTCAATACTCAATATTTTATTTGTAGTAAATTGATATTTTTATTAATAAACTTAGTAATAGTGAATTTCTACACTTGTGATTATTTCGAAAACCTGAGATCACATTCATAGTAGGAATCCCTTCTATCCATAAGAAAGAACAGTTTATAAACTATAACGCAGTGTCTGATTCGTTTGTGTTATCTTGATAGAGATTATAACTCGCGATTATCTCGAAGATAAGCCATCCGCCCTTGTCGCGGCAAGCGCCACGTCAAATTACTGGTGTCAGATATGATAGGGTTTAACAATAAATTATGGTGACAGAAATGGTATAATAAATATTGGTGTCAGAATTGATATAGTATAACAAAAAGTTGGCGTCAGAAATGGGATCAACACTTCCGACCAAGTAGGAAAGAAGGGGGCACATTTGAACAGTTTTTCTATTTACTTTTTTTATTCACATCCATCATGCATTTTTGAACTTTAAATGGCACAGAATTATAAGACATTGCTTAATAAACACCTCAGAATTTTATGCTTGCACAAAGTTACATAGGCTATATTTGAAACGTAAACAAACTCTTATATCATTTTGAAGACTTTGCCATGTATGGGGTTCCTTTGAACAGGTCTGGGACTCTGTAGAATAATGTCCAAATTATCTGTTAAAGGACTAATTAACGCTAAAATATGTAATCTAAATCGCACTACTATGGTTACATTTCTTTCTTTAAAACTACTGAAGTCCACATCGAAGTGTTTCATTGTCATAGTGCGAGCTACGAGCACTTCCTCCTGAATTGTCCGGTTGCGTGCATTTCATGACAATATCACTTTTCTCCAATGTACGAGTTAACGGGGGGATGGGGGCATTTCCCCACTGTTGAAAAGTTATCTCTTGCTGATAAATTCATATTAACATCCTTCCCATTGATAACTTCTATCCCCCCTTACAAAATGTAATTGTTGTAATATAAATATATTTTATAAAGTACAGTATAAAGTAAGCAAAATAAAATAATATTGATGTATTATCATCACCGGCAAGCTGATAACAATCAATAACTTAGAAATTACACAACTTATCTTAAGCCTGCTCATGGATACAATTACGAGTAATAAATAATCAAGATGCAAGACTAGCAACTCAGAACAACCAAGCGTTAAGCCGTATCGAATGAGGATAATAATAATTTTATGTATGGTATTCTCTATCTAGGTTTCTGACCCCTCCTAATCAGAAATCTTAATTCGCACCCTGCTTTTCTGTGTCTTGTGCAGTCTTCAGTTTTAGGATATGTAAAGTTCCACGTTTGTCGGAACGTCTACATATACATGATATTCTCCATCTACCTCTTCCATTCCTTCAACGTGGAGAACTTTAGTTTCCTTTGTTGCATAATTAGTTCTGCCAAAAATATTCTTTGGTGTTATTTCTTTCTACGGCTATTATATCTGACATTATAGCTGTAGTTCTTGACAGACTGCTGTTCTCAGTTTCTCATTCTGAGTTGTCAAGCAGCTTCATGAAATCCTAAAGTCAATAAATACCAGTAATTATGTTATTATTCTATGCTTCGGTATACTTGCAAGCTAAATGACGAGCATAATCATACGCTAATTGACGTATATTTGTGTAAGTCATGCCATAAATAATTAATCTTAGTACTTTTAATATTTTAACTAATTCAGAATCCTACTCCTTGCTGAACGCCTGTTGTTTAGTGTATTGCGAACCATATTTTCCCTCTATATCATAGATTTATTAAACGTCATTTGGTAAAATAATGGCGTGTGAGACATGTCATACTTTGAAGCTTCAGCTCTCAATGACAGTCTTCCTTCACTGGTATACCTTGCTGCTTCCGGAATAACTTCACTGGATAATTGAAGGGCTCAGAGCCAAAGGCAACCAAGCCACAATTTTGTATTGTTCATTTTTAAGCCTTTTTTTAAAAACTATACATTGTTGTTATAGATTCATGATATTTTTTTTTTGTATTTATTCAATGTAGGCCGATTAAAATAAATTGTGAAACCAATCAATTTTGTCTGGACCCTCATAATATCAACTCTTATTTACTCATTTTGTAATTGTGGGTTAGTCGCCTTTGGCTCTGAGCCCTTCAATACGCTTGTTCTTTTCTTTACGTATGTCCGAACAATTTTATGACCTAAAAATAAATACGAAGTCATCAATAAGGTCCTTATATTAAACTTTTAAACGCTGTTCATAGTATTATTAAATTAATGTTGTGGAGTACTTTTGAATATTGTTCAAATGTTCCCCAAGAAATTGTTCAAATGTGTCCGCCATGACCTTATCAAGTACGACCATTCATTAAAAGGAAGTAGGCCTAAATATTACAGATCTACAATAATTTTCTAACAGTGAATATATTAGGCTATAATATTGCATAATGAAACTCGCCTCTGAAACGTTCATGTTATCAGAATATCCTTACGAAGTTCGAAAAAAAAAAAATACTTTCTAAGCATTTCAACAGAGTTCACACCAATAAATTAAATTCAAGGAAAATGACAGCCAGTACATAAAAAGGGCTGCCTTTTGCTGTCAGTATCGGCAACTTAATAAAAATTATGTATTGAGGTGAGATTTTCAATTTATTCTAATGTGTCCCTTGTTCAAATGTGTCCCCTTCTCCTCTACTTCTCATTTTTACTTTTTCATTACATAAAGTGGGGCAGAAATATATTGTATAGGAGAATGCGTATGCTTGAAGTCAGTTCATTGGAGTTTTCTCTAGCAGAAATGAGGCGCTGGAAAGTGCAAAATTACAGCGCCAGTAGACCTAATTATAAAGTCAAATTCGGTAACTGTAACTTAACGAAACTTGAGAATGTAGTTTGGAACGTATAATGTATACTTTCACAATGCAATATTAGGCTGGATTATGAAGGTTTATACAGGGCACCATGTTCTACATAACCGTGCCGTCACATCTGAGAATTATTGTTAACTACATTAACGCAAAGCCGTGAAGATCTTTGAGGCGTCATTCTGAATATCTCTCGACGAAGTGTGTGACGAGTGTAAAGAGGAAGGAAAGTTACGTCGCTAGAAGAAGAGTGAGCGCACCAACTGTACTAGACTACTCTTATATCTGAAAATGTAAACAGATGAGAATTTTGCCGAAAATTTCTGCCTTTGATCGAAGTATAGGGTGCGGCAGTGGGATATGACGGTTTTTATAATCCTGTTGTGAGACACTCAGGACGAATTAAAAGAAAACACACATACTGCAAGTGACTCAGTACAATGCAATTTATTAATGTCTGATTACTTTTTAGAAACTACAATTCGTAAGTAGCCTCCACGGCAACGAATACATTCCTGCAATCTGCTATGAAAGTTCTACATAACTCTCCCCAACAAAACAGGTTTGATGTCACTAATTTCGTTCCTTGTTTTGTTTCAGCTGGATGATGGTGCGAGGCTTGTTGCGATACACCCTACTTTTGAGATAACCCTATAGGAAGTAATCAACTGCAATCAGGTGTGGTGTAATGTGAGGTTTTAGTTCCTCACCACTAGATGGCACCTCGTATTAGTTATTACGCATTTGTTAGATGGCGCTGTACATTTTGTTTCGCGTCTATGTCCACTAGGCGGCATAATTATGCTTTGCTTACGATTGGGTCCGAGATTAATCAGCCTTATTAGTGTTAAGACGAGCTATTTCATTGGCCAGTTCAAAGTTTAACCGATTTTCTTGTTTGGCTTGGCGAGCTCGTGCTTGGACGAGAGTTGACCAGTGGAGTTCATGGAGAGGTGTTCATCAGTGGAGTTCATGGAGGAGAGTTCACCAGGGGAGTTCATCGAGGAGAGTTCACCAGTGGAGTTCATGGAGAAGTGTTCACCAGTGGAGTTCATGGAGGAGAGTTCACCAGGGGAGTTCATCGAGGAGAGTTCACCAGTGGAGTTGATGGAGAGAGTTCACCGTGAGGAAGAGTCAGGAGAGAGTCAACGACAGTACCTCTGAGAGAGGAGTTGGTTGCAGGACGTCGCAGAAGAGAGTTGGTTGGAGTTCCTCTGGGAGAGGACTTAAATCCAGGACGCGTCAGAGAGAGTTCGACTACAACACGGGGTGTTGGAGAACAGTCGACTGGACGTTTCCGCAGACTGGTATTCCTGCAGTGGACTTTGAGTCTGGAGATATCCACGCGTGGGGAACGGGCCGTGAGCGTGCCCGCTCACATTGGAGTTCGTGCATTGCTGAGTACACGAAAGCACCGGTTCGTGTATACGAGAGTCTGCTACGTACTGGAATGGATTGGTGTATCCGTTCAGAGTGGAATCCGTTGGGAGTGAAGCACAACGTTGGAAGGAACGCAGCAAATTGTGATTGGGAATCACAATGTCTACGGGTGGTGTATGCTGATGGTATACAGACTACGCGGCATCGGCACGCTGAGGACGAGTTATCCACGGAACGTCATACACCTGTGTCACGAGTCGTTTATGGATTGTCCGAGGTCCCGAGGTATGTGCTGCGCATAGGGCCCTCGGTACGTTGCAAATATGCTCCCAGGTAGTGAACTTCTACTAAAGCCGCAGTGGTACATTTTGGGTTTGTTACGGTGCTAATGATACCGAGGTATGTACTCAGTCTGATGGTAGAGGTCAAAGTACAGTTACTCCTTTTAGTGGGAAAAGACATGTGCGTCAGTGAGACAAGTATGTGCTCATTGGAACTATGTGATCGCCTCGCATGGCGCAGTCATCAGCAAGAATGGACCTCTTTTCTAATTGTAGCGTTCGCGGGATTTTCCCCAAGACTCATTAATCATCTTCTCACTCATTATAGTATAGTAAGATGCATCTCTCATTTTACTATAGTAACGTGTATCACACTTTTATCATTGTTAATTTTTAGTTTCTCATTTAGGTTAATAAATCATCATTTAATTGTTAATGGTTTATTATTAATTGTAATCTATTCGCTCCCTTGTGACAACGAGACAACTCGAAGGTGCTTCGACAGAAGCACGATCCACGGCCTTAGGGAAATAGGAATATAGTTAGTTATATGACGTCACGGAAGAGAGTTTCGCATCCGTGTAACAATGATGCAACTCAGAGACTTTCGTCACAACAGAGAGTTTCGTCACAACACAGGTCAGGAGATCTTGACGGCCAGGCAATACTTCCAAATCATAAAATTATTCGTCCTGGAAACATGTTTCGCAGACAGTTCATGGAACCATGAGCAGTGTGCGCTGATTATTTCCTATGAGTTATTTTAAAAGTAGAGTGTATCGCAACAAGCTTCGCACCATCATTCAGCTGAAACAAAACATAAGGAACGAAATTAGTGCTACCGAACCTGTTTTGTTGGGGCGAGTTATGCAGAACCTTCATAGCAGATTGCAGGAATTTAATCGTTGCTATGGAGACTACTTACGAAATGTAGGTTCTAAAAGTAATCGGACATTAATAAATTGCATTTTACTAGAATGCTTCCAGTATGTGTTTTTTCTTTTAATTCGTCCTGAGTGTCCCACAACAGTGCTATGAAAACCGTCATATCCCAATGTCGCACCCTATAGATTCCAATATTGTAAACTCAACTCATTTTATTAAAGCATAATTTTACCTTTCTAGGTTTGTTAATAAGAAGAATCATCATTATTTGAGCTATAAAGTGAAGTGCGTGAATTTCCTTTCCATTCCGTAAAGGCAACAATATTGTGTATTTTTGCTGCTCCTTGTGTACTAGTATAGATCTCGCAAGCACGGAATATCGACGGAAGGAATGCGAATGAAACACTGCGATAAGGAAGAGCTGGCGACAGGAAATGTCACGTGATAGCTTGAAAGATATTCAAGAGTACAGTCGGAAGACATCGATAGAATCAGTCTTGCGTTGTGTTAGTTACATTACGACTTCAGTTTGTTCCATTTCATGTGAATACGTGTCTTGTATCGCACGGTATTATTATTTCATTCGTAAACATATGTTCCACGTTTAATTAGCTTGGAATTTTTTCTATTCCTATGTTCTTTATTTTCACAGCCATGTCCTTATTTGTTCATCTTCTTGGAAGAGACATTACTTCCATCGGCCCACACCTCTCCCCCTCATGCCTTCATACACACGTCAAAACAGACAGCTACGCCACCACTGCTTTTCGGTAATCATTCCTTGCTCGAGCTATACCATAATTTTTAAAATGAAAACATAGTATACTGGAATTGTATAGACACGTCAATGTAATGATAAACTTCCTCTATCCTTCATTTCAACAAAGTGGTTTCAACATCATATACCTAAAATCGGATCATAAATGAGCCAATATTTCGAAATAAGGGTAGAATGTCGTTATTTGAGACTAATCCCTTTGGCTGTGCTGTATTATATACGGTATCTCATAACTACACTAATATTTACATCAACCTGCATTAATATCGATAGTGTTTAGAATAGTGCAAGCATGCTATTTACGGGTCTTTCGTAATAAAGCGCCAATATCAAATTTCATAGCATGCATTAATCTAAAATCAATGTGCGAAAGTCTGTCGAGCTGTTCACTCTACCATACGTCAATGCTTTATTGACAATTTGAATTTATGTGGATTGGGTGGGTTGTCAGGCCATTCGTTATCTCGTGGAGTGAAACCTACTTGCGCGTCAGGGTGAGAAGAAAGTGGACTGATAAGTTTTCCTCCCTCGCTACGATTTCACTTGTACCTACCGAGCTCACTTACCCCTACCATAAGGTACTTGGTATGAGGTACGGCGCACATAAGCATTTGGTTTCACGAGATAACGAATGACCTATACAAGCATCCCAAACTGCTTGTGTAGCATATGAACTGGGTCGAATTCTGCCTAAAAGTTTGACCAGACAAATTTGATAAAAAAATACTAAAAATCTGATTCTGAAACATTTGCAGCTCATAAAAAACTATTAATATTCAACCTAGTTTTAGTTTCCAGGCCGATCATCCTCTGCTTCAAAAATATATCTTTATCCATACACAACTACTGTACTGAAGAGTAATTCTGACCACAACCCCACCGCAACTCGGCACAGTAAGCCACTGCATAACAAATCCACAAACGAGAAAAGCAGTACAATATTGTATGAGAAATTTTTTAACAGAAAAATGAATTGTTACATATTGGATTATTTCTAACTTTGATTCAAAATTTACCAAAATCCATACTACTGAAAATCTACCAGATAAAGTGAAATCTTTTCCCCATGTTAGGAGGATTAGAGTTTCATGTGAAAACATTTCTTATGCGTAAGTGAATTCTAACACAAGACATTAAGACTCATTATGAATTACTAATATACAGGATGGAAGGGGACCTATTACATTAACTCACAGTGGTAATAGATGAAATCAATGCGAACAAGTTTTGTCAAATAAGTTCTTTGATACGTCCGAAATGTAACGTGTTGCAACACTGCAACGTTCCTTGAGATCATTGTTCCGCTGTGGGAGTGAGTGTAACTGCAATCATCCACTCCGCAAGACTTGCAACAGGAGAATGTAAACAAAAACGTCTCATGAAATACATTTAAATAAAATTACTGGAAATGAACACACAATGAATTAAATTCATTAATTTCGCAAAACGTTTGGCGTTTAACATTCTTTATTACGATATAACCACTTTAAATCCAGATTTAATGCAATGAAACTTTTTTAAAATTCACAGTATTTGTTGATTTCTTCCCTTTTTACGTAATTGTAAAATAATTAACAATACATTCTTGCATGCTTACGGCTTTTTTATGGACGTTCACTGCCGCCCTCCCGTAAGCCCGCAATAGGTCGGTAATACCCTCCCTATCATCATATCTCACTTCTCTCAAATCCATTTTTATATTATCTTACCATCTACGTCTCGGCCTCCCCAAAAGTTTTTTTCCCTCCTGCCCCAACTAATAGGCTACTCTAAATGCATTTCTGAATTCGCCCATACGTACTAGAAGCCCTGCCCATCTCAAACGTCTGGATTTAATGTTCCTAATTATGTTACATGAAGAATACAACGCGTGAAGTTCTGCCTTGTATAACTTTCTCCGTTCTCCTGTAACGTCATCCCTCTTAGCCCCATATATTTTCCTAAGACCCTTCTTCTCAAACACCCTTAATCTTTGTTCCGATCTCAAAGTGAGAGTCCAGGTTTCACAACTATACAGAACAACCGGTAATATGACTGTTTTATAAATTCTAACTTTCAGATTTTTTGACACCAGGGTAGAAGACAAAAGCTTCTCAACCGAATAATAACACGCATTTCCCATATTTATTCTGCGTTTAATTTCTTCCCGAGTGTCATTTAAATATTTGTTACTTAGCTCCAGGGTATCTGCATTTTTTGCACCTCTTCGAAAGATAAATCTCCAATTTTTATATTTCCATTTCGTACAATATTCTGGTCATGAGCCATAATCATATACTTTGTCTTTTCGAGACTTACTTCCAAACATATATCTTTACTTGCTTCAAGTAAAATTTCCTTCTTTTCCCTAATCGTTTCTGTATTTTCTCCTAACATATATTCACGTCATCCGCATAGAAAAGAAGCTGATGTAACTCGTTCAATTCCAAACCCTCTCTGTTATTCCGAATTTTCCTAATGGCATATTCCAGAGCAAAGTTAAAAAGTAAAAGGTGATAGTGCATCTCCTTGTTTTAGCCTGTAGTAAATTGGAAAAGCATCCGACACAACTGGCCTATACGGACTCTGCTGTACGCTTCCCTGAGACAAAATTTAATTAACCGAACTAGTTTCTACGGAAAACCAATTTCTATAAAAGATATTATGTAAAACTTTCCTCTTAACAGAGTCATACGCCTTTTTTGAAATCTACAAATAACTGAGGTACTTTATCCTTATAATCCCATTTTTCTCCAATATCTGTCGAATACAAAAAATCTGCTCTATAGTCGATCTATTACGCCTAAAACCACACCACTGATGATCCCCAATAATTTAATCCAGATATGGAGTTAATCTTCTGAAAATAATATTGGACAAAATTTTGTACGACGTCAACAAAACTGATATTTCTCGAAAGTTACTACAGTTAGTATTGTCCCACTTCTTAAAAAAAAACAAGTACAATTGTGGACTCCTTCCATTGTTCTGGTATAATTTCCTTTTCCCAAATAGCAAGTACAAGCTTATAAAGTTTGCTAGATAATACGCTTCCACCCTCTTGTATTAATTCTGCTGGAATTTGATCGAGCCTGGAAACTTGGGCTTTTTCAGATTTTATATCGCAATTTCGACTTCAGAGAGTGTAGGTTCGGGTATGAACAACTTAGCAGTTTGTATTTGAATTTCGTTCCGATCATTTGTATTTGGCCTATGTATATTTAGTAGCTGTTCAAAATAGTTGTTCTATCTGTTCAGGATTGAATGAGAGTCTGCAAGAAAGTCGCCATTATCATCCTTGGTCACGTTTATCTATTCTTAAATTCATTTATGTCCTTATATAAATGTGAAATGTTTTTATTCTCACTATTTGTTTCTACCTAATCCAGTTTTTCCTTCAAGTAATCTCTCTTTTTATTCTTAAGTGTTCCCTTTTTCACTGAAATAATTATCTCTATTCGCCTCAACTGGAACGTGTAAGAATTTCAATTTTTCTTGTTTCCTTCTTTCAACTACTATGCAACAATCTTCATCAAACCACTGTTTTCTTTTATTAGTTTCATAATAAACCTATGCTTTGCTCAGCTGCAATTTTGATATTATCTCGGACATTTTTCCACACGCTATTAACATCTAATTCTTTCTCAACTTCGGCGGAACTTGCTAAAGCGGCATACCTATATGAAATTCCGACCTGATAATGTTGCTTAGTTTTCCCGTCCTTTAATTTGAGAATATTGAATCTACTAGTATCAATTTGTTGCTCTACTCGCTTGGCTACTGGTAGTTTTTCTCTTAATTCTCCAATTACCAAATATTGGTCAGAATTATAGTCTGCCCTACGAAAGGTTCGAATGTCTACTATACTAGTAGGCTATGTCTCCTGTTATCTATCAAGATGTGATCTATTTGTTTGTGTGTCAATCCATCTGGAGAAGTCCAAGTATATTTATGTATATCCTTATGGGGGAATGTTATACTTTTGACAGTTACATTTTTTTGAAAGTTGACTAACCTAATTCCATTGTCATTACTATTTACGTGAAGGCTCTCTTTTCCATTAGTCGGTTTAAAAATATTCTCCCATCCTGCTTTAGCATTGAAATCTCCCAATAAAATTTTAATGTGGTACCTAGATAACTGATCTAAACTGTGTTGCAATTTCTCATAGACGTTATTCTTTATATACCATAATGTAAATTTTTTTAATACAAAATTATTGCCATTAAAGAGACTTTTACATTTCATGTAAACTCGAAATAACATTATTACGAATACACATCTCTAACTCAATCGCCATTTAAGTTGTTAACTTTGAAGAAATTAAAAATTTTGGAAATAATTAAGTTTCATAGTAATGTTAAATAATGCGTTAAATGTTACAAATGTGCAGTAATTTGATCGTAACATATCTGATGGACGTTTCAGTTTACATTCCCTCTTGCAAGTCTTGCAGAGTGAATGATTGCAGTTAAACTCACCCCACCTGCGGAGTAATGACTCAAGGAGCGTTGCAACACGTTACATTTCGTATTCCCAAAACTATTGGCAGTATCAAAAAACTTATTTGACAAAACTTGTTCGCATTGGCTTCATTTAGTATTTCTGTGAATTAATGTAATACTGTATGTTCTCTTCCACTCTGTATATCTGAAACACAAAAAACAAGTAGTAATTTCCTTATATAATTCTAAGTCAAATCAAATAAAATAAGTATATATAAGAATATGCTTTCAAAATTAGCGTTTCTCTGGACGTTACTGAACTAAACAAACGTCTTTGAATTCTGTAGATAAATAGGAATTATCTACATAGGCCTGCATTGTCTGTCCAGATTATTATGATTACTTCTCAATTTAAGAGCTGTTGAGGATTTTTAATATTTTATATTCAACTGTGTTCTTATGCTTCTTTTTACTAATATGGATATTCACTTCCTTCCAACATGATTGTGTTGACAATATTATTAATTATTAAAGCTGCAACAAACTGTATTTACATAAACAGGCCAAAAGAGCTGTTCGAAACCAAAATGTGCAAAGTTCTTAACGAAAACAAATTGCTGATTAACGATGCCGCAAGAAAATCCGCTGTTGCAACCTTCAGACTGATCAAAACTGTCTTGAAAAGCATTTACATCGCTTGAACATCTCTGTATCGCAAATTGCGTCCTTTGCTGCAGCGAAATCCAATATAACCAGGAAGACCTGCGCAGCTACTATGCAAAGCATGAAGTATCACCACTTTCAAGTAACGGAAAGTGAGACTGCTCATAAGTTCATTGTCACAATTATTTCATTACACCCCAACAAACGATCAACCATATTGTTAATTATTTTGGAGGGACTTACCTAATTGTGAAGATTTTTAAGGAAGGTTTTACAATTAAAGGATAATTTTACTCACTAATGTGTCACGTTTTAATTATATTTAAACTGTTGACTGTATAAATAAATGCATTATTTGTTGCAAGAGATTCATTTTGGTTTGTGCGCTAGTAACATTTACCTCGGTTAAAGCCAGCGTAAATAAAATAAACAAAAAAGTCTTCAATTAGAAATACAAAATTTGTAACAAAGAATACTAAGATAGATAATTTGAATACACGCTCATTTTGTGTATTATAAAAAAATAAAAGTGAAAATGGAAAGGAAATATGCAATGGGGTTGGATAATATGGTGCACAAAGAAAGAAAAACTTCTGCACTAGAAGACAGGATAACCATCCACACAAAACACTTCACTGTTATTTATGTAATTTGTAGTATCAATCCATAATATTAAATTTTATAATACTAAGTAGGAAAGTACAGAAAGTTTAGCAATTTATGCCTTTTTTTAGGTTTATTTCTTTGATAATTGATCCTTTCAGTATTTGCTGAACAAAACAAAGGGAGAATTTTTTTCTCCTGAGTTCTTGGTTAAAACACTCAAACACTGAACCTCCATCAAGGTACGATTTATAATACAGAAGGGTTCAGTATGGCAGGAAACAATTAAATAAAAACAATAATAGTATATCTACATGATAGAGACGAGAGATCACTAAGTTGAACGACTGCTTTCCAAATAAAGGTAATTACATTTTCATGGAGGGTGAGGCACCTGGCCACACAAATACTCGTAGAAGACTGAAAAGGTGTTGCTTTAAAAAATATTCCGGTTTTGTCGTGGACAGGAAACTTTCCAGACTTGAATCCAATTGAAAAAGTTTGGCTCGGATAGAGAGTTGGAAAAAGAAGTCACAATTACCAAGGTACAATTCATTCAAAGGTTAGCGTAGGTCTGGAATCACAACAATGGAGTTCAGGAGGTAATATACTGTATTCCCCTGAATTGGAAGGCTGCGGAATAGAATAATTCAAGCAGAAAGAAGAACCTACTGCTTACAGAAACTTTTACGAAAATTTAGAAATGCCTTAATTCAGAAAATAACATTATAGAAGCGATTAGATTAACTTCAAACAATCTGAAATATGTGTTTTGTTTTTCAAGAATTGAAATATAATACAAATAAGGACACACAATTAAAAATGATTATAATAATATACTCATGGAACTGTAATTGTCACTCTACCAGTACACTTTAACGACAAAAGCATTAGAATATGAAAATATTTACAGATAAATTACTTTTAAAATCTCAATTAAATCACTGAAAATATTTGGTAAGTTAAAAAGAACTTATTTTCCCGTAATATAGGCCTATATTTTAACTATTTTCAGGTCCACACCTGTGGAGTAACGGTCAGCGCGTCTGGCTACAAAACCAGGTGGCCCGGGTTCGAATCCCGGTCGGGGCAAGTTACCTGGTTGAGATTTTTTCCGGGGGTTTCCCTCAACCCAATACGAGCAAATGCTGAGTAACTTTAGGTGCTGGACCCCGGACTCATTTCACCGACATTATCACCTTCATATCATTCAGAAGCTAAATAACCTAGATGTTGATAGAGATACAGAAATAGTGTATTCTCAATTTATTCAAGGCCATATGGTGTTGATCTTTTTTAACAGAATTACTTTGTTCTCACACGTCATTAACGAATAGCGAATATCCCAGTTTTGAAAATTGTAAAGTAATATTGGAAGCAAATACAGCATATGAATAATTAATAATATCATTAAACACGAATGTGTACATCTTTAACCAAATTATTACTTGTTCTGAAGAATTGGATCGGAACCTCGCAGAGTGAAGGTAATTGTGGAATATTGATGAAATGATAATCATAGTAGTGACGGGAAGCGGAGAATCCCTGATAAGAACCCCTTGCGTTTGCTTTGTCCACCACAAATTCTTTCGTGACCCAGACGGGAAGGGAACTCGGATCGCCACGATGGAAAGCATAGGCCAGGGCTGGGCACCAAGAGCGAATTCTGCTCTCTCACGGGGAGCCATATCACTTCTCTTAAACTCCTTTCTTCCCCGCCGAACACCGCGCAGCATTGATTCCGTAACGGATGAATATTAAACGTCCTCGTTTAGAGTTTGGAATCGCTCCCTGTGCCCAGCCCTGGCACAGAGGCTAACAACTCGGCCACGGGTGATTCTATAAGGATAATTAAGATATGTGAATTAAAAAAATAATTACATGCAACTACTTAAAACGTCACATGAACAAATTAAGTAACATAGCTTATTTTGTTATTATAAACTTCTTGCGTGCAATGCGGAAACTGAAATGGTGAGAAGATTTCTGAATTACTATACTTTCGTTTCTACAATATTATTGGAACAGAAGTCACAGGAAGTGTTCAGAGGCGTCTTTACACTCGCTAAACTCGAAATTCGCCACCTGTCGACAATAATTTGGGCACGATAATGCAATTTTTATGAAGAGACAAAGAGGAAGGCAGAAAATAGGAATGACTGGAGAATGTTGGTTTGCAGTGAAAGATCTTCTCTTGAGCAGAACACTATGAATGAATGCAATTTTGTGTTTCTTACTTACCAACGTGGCAAATCATAACATTATTTCATTTTATTATAGTGACAGGACTTAGAAACTTCGACTTTGTGTAGAGTTCATTGTATTGTAGAACGGCTTAGCTGCATGTTAGTTTTAATTTTCAATTAGTTAACAAAAAAATGTGCTAGAAGTGTACTCTTAAGCATTGCGTTGAAAGACACGCAAATTTAGCAACTGATGATGTCTCAATATTCTTATGTATAACAGAAAAATCATCAGTAAGAGTTAAATTGTTTTTTTTTCATAGTGCTTATTTTATTTCTAGTGTGCATATCCTGGTTTTCAAAGTGCATACATGCAGGCATATTTTGCCGATTTTTAGTACATAAGAATCCGTCCCCAAGTAATATCAGATGGTATACAGTAAGTATATGTGCAGATGCATCTTCGAATATTTAAAAAATATGGTGGTGTGAACAAATATTCAAAGCTGGCTAGATAATGTTGTCAATATTCTCTTCTCCCATATCTTTGTGACGCGAGTTTTTAAATTACATTATACGTAATTCTGCAAGAACATATTTCATTACAATATTTCTTTATTTATAGCCGCTTATTAATTTATTTAATATTTTGACATTAAAATAATGAAATTTGCGGTTATTAGAGAACAGAAGTGGTTATTATACCAACAACTTATAACTAGAATGACACCTATGGCTATTTCCAAGATGGCCACAGTGTTCCAGTAATTAGCAAATTTGCTAATGGAATCGCGAGTTCGAACCACTAATGGGCTTTTAAGGGGACAAAAATAATTAATGATCTCATTTCGTATGCAAATGGAGCCGTTTCTCTTCTGTATTTCATGTTCCAAGCGAAGATTTGTGTACTGTGCAAGTTTATGAGTATGGAAATGAAGCTGTTTCCGATGCTTTAAATTGTAATTGGATTCTAAATTTGTTTCATCGATTCTGAAAGACATCAACAAGATTAGTAAACCTTTCAGAAGGCACGAAACTAGGTATACATGGCTACAGGAATGTTCTATATGATATCATACATAGATGCTCACTTCCACTGCAAATGTAATTGAAATCTAAATTGAATTATAAACGTTCTTTTAGGGACTTATCTTTACAATTATCAATGGAACGGACTATTCTTTGTTTCGAAATATGTTTTTTAATTAAATATTAATTTCCATAAGTGGTTGTGCTGCAATCTATAGACGTTCTTGCTCCAGTTCTTCTGGTAGATTTCAATCTCTTGAGCTCAGTTAATTCTCTTCTGATTTCCTCATTTTCGTGATACAATCCTCTTTAACTAAGTAAAGATCTTACAAATCTCATTTCCGTTGCTTCGAAACGCTGTTATCTGTTTCATCTAACATCATGTTTCTCTATAAATCTGAGTGCTATGCTTTCGCTGCAATTGACTTGGATTTAGGGAAGTTTCCTCGTTCCACGAATAACACTTCTAAGATATTATAATTGAAAAACTTGTTCAGTAATCTTCCCATCTATCTCCATTCCCACTCTGAATTTTATATCTCCCTTTGTTTAGGTTTTGTTCACATGCAATCGTTATATTCAATTTTTTATATTTCATTATTAAATTGCGTAATGTCGGAGCCAATATAACAGCCAACGAGCGCAGCCTTAAAATTTCGTGGAAGCCACAGTGGTCGGTTCCAATCTCGCTGACAGCATGAACGTTCGTCTGCTTTTGGTATGGCACTTTTCTTGTCCGGAGTGCAAATACAGCCTCTTCCTGACCTCATAACGGGAGTCCAAAGGTATTTTATAGTGTAGATTCAAAAGATAGAATATATGGACTTTGACTACACCGAAGAAACATAAAAAAATCCTTCCGCAGAATTTATATAGAGTGTTAAAAAAGGTATCCAATATTTTATGAGATAATAGTATGCATCAAAAGAAGGAAATAATGTATAATAAACAAGGGTCCTACGAACATACTTTGAGATCTGAACACTTGTTCATTGGAGGTTCTCATTGTAACGTCCATTCATGGCAATGCATTTTTCTGCCCTACAATAAAGCAGAATACCAGATAATCATACCGTAATTGACACCCCTGGCATGGAATACTTATACGTCGCAAGGAATACTGAAAACAAAAGTCTGGTTGCGGATATGAGCGGGGTTAAGCAGAGATGGTGTAGTGAATTTTGGTAATCAGCATGTGTAGTCTGATGAAAATCTTCATGAAATTGAAGAAACAAGACATCAGCACCGATTCTCAATCAACGTATGGTCAGGTGTTCTTGGTGATAGATTAATAGGGCCATACGTGCTACCACAGAGATTAACTGGGGATCTTTATCAGGACATTCTTATTAACGTATTAAAACAAATTTCAAACAATGCATGATTCTTTACGCCAAAGGGCAGAGGAATGCATTGCCATGAATGGACGTCACATTGAGTACATCCTATGAACAAGTGTTCAGATCTCAGAAAATATGTGTTTTAGGACCCATGTTTATTAGACATTATTTTCTTGTTTTGGTGCATACTAGCACTTCCTAAAATAATGGATACTTTTTAACACCCTGTATATGCGTTACGAAAAAGTTTGGAAAAAGATTACTTGTTTAGAGAGAGTGGAAGTAATATACCATTATAAACCATTGTATATGCCTAACGTGAAATATAATATGTTAATAACATCTTCGCCCTCGTATGAATCAAAGGAGATATGGGTCAGAGGCCGGCAAAATCTCTTTCAGGCCTGCCCTTACCCGTTTTACTTCGTGAATAGGCTAACGCATGGAATCGCTAGCCTGCCTTCAACCTTCCCTCACGAGCAGAAAGGCAGTGTCGTTGCACGTGACGTCAAAAAGTTCTAATAGTGACCCGAAAGGGCTGTTGTGTTTGCGCCAGACTATGCTGCTTTCAGATGGACGATAAATATCAACCAAATCATTCAAACCTGATAGGAAGCATACAGATCTAGACAAACTACTGAAAACTTAATTTGTTGTGTTCTGAAACGTACCGTTAATAAAGACAAAGACAAGTATTTCTCGTCAACATAATATCCATTAAATGCCAACAATTATTATAAATTACTTGCACCTTCCTTTTCATCGTAGTAATATAAATGTAATGCAAACCATTCAAACTTTCAGCTTCATAAATAAAAAGAAATCTGTCCTTCAGAAGTTAAATACCAAATCAATATTCTGAAGAACGAAAAACTTTTATACATTTTACAGGTCTTCATGAAGCTTTTAATTATTGATAAGGGAAGAGTTAAAATGGATTATTTTTTATAATAGTTGTTAATATTCATATTAATTGTTATCAATATCTTTTCAATATATTTCCTTCTCGCTCCTCTCCTCTCCTCTCCTCTCCTCTCCTCTCCTCTCCTCTCCTCTCCTCTCCTCTCCTCTCCACAACTAGTTACAAGTTACGAAATATTACTATTTTGAGTCAGATAAACTTTGCAGGAATATGAAATGTATAATATTGTGTTATTATTTTATGAAATTCTATAGTGCAATAAATTATAAAACTGCGTTTCTTTAATTAAGAATTTTCCGGCGTATTTGACCTGAGAATAAAGATTTTTTGAAGTGACTAAATAGCCAAGGAACTTAGATTTCAAACTAGTACTGTTTCATCTTAACCAGCGTAGACTGGCTTCCGTGAATGCAAGTCACTCTACAATACGAGCACACAGGCAGGCTTTCTCGGGTCCCGCCTGGACTGAGCTTATAAAACCCGGGCTGAATGGGCCAGTCTTAACTCTTGTCTTAACTTGCTTTGTAGCTTCACTGGAACCCAAGCCTGACGGCAGGCAGTTACGGGCGTGAGTCTTGTTTGATTTGCCGGTGCCTCATACGGGTGTATATCATTCTACGATCTACGATCGGGTTCCTTCGGTTCCGCAATGACTACAGCTGCTTTGCCCAGTGCAGTTTTAACCTTGACACCGCTGCTTTACATCATCTGCAGAAGTACAATTTTTGTATTCACATGGAGGTCATGAATCATAACCAGGGTTTTAAAGTTAGTGCCCGATAGAATAAGTTAACTGCAACGATAGTATAGAGACACTGTATGGGACACGAGTCAAGGTTAATCTTAGGAGTATTGGGGATGATAGGTAGGGCCTACACCAGAACAAATTGGAATGCAAGTAACCTATAGGAAGATACAGACTATATTTAACGATTTATGGCAACACCAATGTTTCAGTACTTAGCTCATGTTGACTGCTCCATGTCCTCCTCTTCCGTAGGTCCTATTTGTTTTAGACTTGTTACAGTGCATTACAACAGAACATGCGCAATGTCTCAAAGGCAAATCTCCGTCTGCTGCTATCTAAACATTGTTTGAATTGTGGAAACGCCTGTTCCACAACACACGACGTGATAGGAGCAAATCGAAAATACATAAAATCATTAATGACCAAATTAGACACTCCAGCTGTTTTGGAGTTCCGGTTACCTAATAGGCCTAACACTTAGTTTATTTTACATAATGTTGAATAACCACTATTTTTATCCAGGACAGCGTTCAACTTTTGCTTTACGCGTTCCGGTGATGTTGGTGCCTGATTCAATCCTTCACCCATCTTATCAAATAATTACTTTTAGAGATTTAGTCAGCTCTACATCTGAGGTTTGTAAACAATGAAATGTCTTGGACACACCCTCAAAATTCTGCTGTATGAAATCGAATTGTTTTTCGCTTCAGTCAAATCTAGAAATTTTACATTTCAGACCCAAATACAAATATTCTCATCCAAGATATTAAATTTGGAATTATTCACGTTGATAAACGGATATTCGCAGAAACCATCATTTCATAAATATCTAAATAAAAGTCAGATTACTTGCTAGTAAGTTCATTAGATATTTTTTAAATTTTTTATTTAGTTGGTTATTTTATGACGCTTTATCAACATCTTAGGTTATTTAGTCTTAATGAGATGAAGGTGATAATGCAGGTGAAATGAGTCCGGGGTCCAACACCGAAAGTTACCCAGCATTTGCTCATATTGAGTTGAGGGAAAACCCCGGAAAAACCTCAACCAGGTAACGTGCCCCGACCGGGAATCGAACCCGGGCCATCTGGTTTCGCGGCTAGACGCGATAACCGTTACTCCACAGGTGTGAACTATTAGATATTGATAGGAAGTCTCTGTCCTTGGTCAAAATCCTAAGATGGGAAGTGTGTAATTTGATTGTACGATGATTCTTTATAATTGTGTTTTATCCCCACGTAATACAATATTATACAATTAACATAATACAGGGTGATACACAACGATTTACCATCCTTTACGGAGCTTATTTTCGAAGACATTCTAAGCAAAAATGTCATATAAATATGGGTCCTATTCTCAATATTTACAGAGTTACGTTTCGTTATTGGAAAGCACTGCTGTGAAAGCGTGATCTTGGTCAGCTTGCAGTTAGCAACCAGCGCGAGCGCTACGAAAATCAAAGTTAGCCGTATGCAGTTATATGTAGAGCGACGAATGTCGTTCACAAGTGTGCGGCCAAGTGTACTCAAGCGGACGGCGATGTTTTTTAAAATGTGTTGTAAACTCTCCAAAACTGTAAATTAGAATGGAAAATTGAACTGAAAATAATTAAGTCGGTGGAAGTGGTGTGATATGTAATAATTGTTATGGTAAGTGCGTAAGAATAATGTCATTTTTTAGTTAAAAATAGAAAAAGATGTCTGTACGAAGTAACTAAAGAGTTCACAACACATTTTTAGTTTCATAATACTTGCCAATTAAAGAAATGATGCTTCTGAATGGTTCATTCTCTATTGTATTATTCTTTTACCTTTAAACTAAAGAAAAAATTATTTTACAAACAACTTTAAATTAGTGTAACTCTGAAAATATTGAGAATAGGAACTATGTTTATATGACATTTTTTTTTTTGCTCAAAATGTCTTCAGAAATAAGCTGTCCACACCTGTGGAGTAACGGTTAGTGCGTCTAGCCGCGAAACCAAGTGGCCCGGGTTCGATTCCCGGTCGGGGCAAGTTACTTGGTTGAGATTTTTCCGGGGTTTTCCCTCAACTCAATATGAGCAAATGCTGGGTAACTTTCGGTGTTGGACCCCGGACTCATTTCACCGGCATTATCACCTTCAACTCATTCAGACGCTAAATAACCTAAGATGTTGATAAAGCGTCGTAAAATAACCTACTAAAATAAAAAAATAAAAAAGAAATAAGCTCCGTAAAGGACGGTATATCCTCGTGAATCACCCTGTATATGTTCTTTCTTTCGTGCAAAATAATCCCTGAAAATTGTTTCAATATATGTATGCGTTTTAGAACACTTTTTTATCTAGCATTTTAACACGTATTGTACACAATTAAATACGCTCAATGACAAACTACACTGTTTAAATATTTTGTAATCTCCGTACCACGAACTGTGGACACATCGACTGAGCACTCGGCGGGTTTGTTCTTGTGTACGTTCACCAACCGAGGCAATGACCCTCACTCCTATACTCATCCAATTGGGAACTGGAATCGACCCCCTTTCCTGCATCGGGCACTAACTTTTAAACCCTGCTCATAACCACCAATTTCTGACTTATGCCCTTTTACCGCCCACTGCAGGAATAACAATAACCTAACTTCTATGAATATTCTCATAAATGCTTTGTAGGCCTAAGTTTATGCAGTATTCCAATTTATTGTAAGTAAACAAGATGTCTGGGACTGAAAAACAATTCTTTAGTTGTCCTCTTAATAGTGCATAATGTATTCTTATTATTATTATTATTATTATTATTATTATTATTATTATTATTATTATTTGATTAAATGTTAATCATAGCATATTTCATTCCGTTCCTTAGACACATTGAAATCTTATAGCAAATTGTATTTATTTATCCTAATTCCATTACCTCAATTCTCATATATACGTTACTCGGAATCATAGGGATTTCCTTAAGTTCCCTGTCACTTTCGTTTCCGATAACGGTCTGTAAAATTTATGCAAACAGTTGAGTATATTACAGTTTGAAGGAAAAAAAATCTTGCGATAATTTAAGAACAACACCACAATTACTGAACTGCCGTCTTCGGAGAAAATGGACTATCGATTAAAATAAACCTTAACCGGAAGATGCAATAATTGAATTATTCTTACCTGGATGTGGTAGAACTTCGATACTTCCAGTTCTTGAATCTTGTGTTGTGTAGAAACATAAACGAAGATCTAGCTACAGGAAGCATTGCTTTTTAGTAAAGAAATGGCTTTCGGCTGGCTGAAGGCGGGTATGGATTACGCAAAAAACGTATACATACGATCCAGTTTTTGGGAGTACAATTCAGTCCCGCTCATCAGAAATAAATCGAAGTGAAGTAAGCGTTCAAAATTTTACCAAACACGCAATAAAGACTTGTGCGATTTTTAAAAAGCACGATTTGCATTTGTTGATTGTTTTTTAATGCATACTCACAGTTCTCTTTACTCGTAACTGCGTGAAAAGATCCGCTTTTCACCGATGTGGCGATCTACTTAAAAAATCTATCACCTATGTATATAAATTTTTAGTTGATGGTGACGGACTTCAATCCTTTTTTTGCCTGTGCGCTCATTAACCTTCTGGCTGTTGTCTTGGTCGGTTACTTATAAGCTGAAGTTTCCACAAGTTACGGAAAACAGTTGACTGAGAGGAACCGAGTTTCGTTTGACAACTGTCTGGTGCTTGATAGTGATTTTCCGATACGCTTCGCAGAACCCCACCAGACGTCAGACAGTCGCCTCTGTTGAGATTTGTCTTCCAGATTAAGTCAACTGCATTGAACTGCGAAAATTGCAGAATGTCAAATGTATAATCGATTACCTGGCATCAATTTAGGTTAAAGTTAGCCATGTAAGTTACATAAAAATAGAAGAATAAGAAGAACGACTTTGACAAGCCATATTTAGTATACACTTTTACACTCCGACTATTCAGGTAGCAAACGCATTTTAACAAGTTAATGTAAAGTTAGTAATGTAAGAGCGAGAGAAAAATCTATGTAGAGACATGTCAAGCGTGGGTATTTCTAGCCTTTAAATAAGGTGTAACAATGATGTAGAATTTCTTTTAAGCGTATGTCTGCACGCGATTCTGTAAGTGGACGGTCTTTAGACTCTTGTCAGAGAGTACAATATGATTATCTGGGAGATTTTCATCACACATTTACGTGTATCGTTAGTACACAAAATTGTCATAAAACCTGGATAAATATGCAAAGGAATTCTTCTTCTTCTTCTCTCCTATTTCGTTCCTTTCCCTTTTTTATCATTTTCGTGTTCATTTTCTCTTCGTTTCTTTATAATTTTCTTCTTTACTCCTACTTTTCCTCATAGTTTTACATTATTCTTTTTATTTGTTTCACTTCCACTCCAACATTTCCTCATATTCTTCTCTTTGCTTTTCCTCCATTCTCTACCCACTTTTTTCTTTTTTACTTTCTTCTTCTTCTCCTCTTTTTATTATCTTCTATCTTCCTCTTCTACTTCCTTCCATCACGTCCTTTTCTTCCGTTACTCTTCCCTTCCCTCTTCAATTATACTTATTCCACAGTCTAGTAATATACAGTCACGATGCTCAATACTTAATAAATATGCATCCATAGATAGTTGCTAACCACCAGGATCGCTACTAATGCCACATCACAGACGATAGCAGACGATAAAATGTATTGTACTTTAGATATCGTGTTCTTTTGAAAAAATTAACACCTTCCATCCACTATTGAAATATGAAATACATAAGGTTTATACATTATTTTCATAAAGTATATATTATATTTTATAAACTCACCTTCCTGGATCTTTCGGAAGAAGGATAACTCTGACCTTTTTTTCTTACAATTTATAGTACTTTAAATGTCTCTTTGTTCCATATTATTATTCAAATTATTGTATTTTAGCCATTTACTGTTATTACAACCGATAACGAATATTTCATTGTTTACACAACTTTTCACAAAAATGCGAAATAAGGCACAGTCAATGCCTTTTCGATCTACACCAGGCCGTAATGTATGTTCGGGTTCTCTATTTCAGTATACGGAGCTCAGTGAAATATTATATTATAACTTTATTCGTATCATTGCTAAGTTTTATTTAGTGTAATGTGTCCATAAGTTCCGTTTGCTTCCTGTTGCATAATATGTTGCAAGAAATAATTACAAAACTGTGTTATTTTAATGTAAAGAGAATTTTACATGTTAACATTATCTGTTCACATCAACATTTTAAGTTTATGATGGAAGCTATTTTTTAATAAAAAAGAATTTATGTTGTAATTTTAATTTAGCACATCTACTTTCCTTAACTGTAGACAGAAAATTTACCATACCACTCCTATGAAATTAATTACGACTGTCTTACTTCTTCCCTTAGGTAGTAGATAAATACAATAATTCAGTACTCAATTGTAGTATTAAAATACAGACAAATTGAATGTGCGGGGTATCATACATGACATTATGCTTAATTATAATGTATTATTGCGAATTTAGGAATGTAAGTTAAATATAGTAAACATGACCTATAATTTACATATGAATGGCAGGGCATTGGAGACCACTAAATTTAGACAGAAAGGGGCAACTGGTACAGTAAACATAACCTATAATTTCAGCATATCTAAATAACCGTGCAGTGCAACTGAAAATTATTGAATCGTGCATAAATGAGTGTACAAGAATTTCGCAATATTTAATCGAAATAAAGGCAGGTATTACACATACGAACAACGCAATTTTCACACCAAAAACAATATTACACCGTAACTCGCAAATGAATTAGGTCTGAAGTGTGTCATAATCATTGTTTTAAATTTTATTAATGGAATTACACTACATTTTAGAGAAATATATGTTACTCATTATGCATTCCAACTAATTTATATGATTGAAACGCCGCCCTTCGTGATCGGGTTAAGCGAATCACATGGTCTGCCTTACGGCCTGTATTAGATCACGATATCAGTGACACAGTCTATTCTTCGTAGTACTCACAGCACTCCAAGCGGCTAGCAACTATCGTGAGAAATGCAAAAAATCATCCCAAGCTTCGTGACTGTATATACTATAGTTTGCTTATTCCTTGTTTTACTCCTCAATTATTCTTATTTTCCTTCTCGTCTTATTCATTCTATTTCCTTTCACTTCTTCATATACTTGTCTTCCATTTTTCTGACGTATCCTAATCCTTCCCTTTTCCAAGTAAAGGAACTTACCAATAAAAAGAGAAGAAAAATAAGGCAAAAATACGGCTATGTTTCCATGAAAATGGTGGCACGGCGCCGCAGGAACAGTGGAGGGGAGGCCCGTGTTCGTTCTTCCCGCGTCGGGGTTTAAGTATTTGTAATATACTATTACAAAACAAAAGTCATCTTTTTATCGCGTTTAAGACACTTCAGTGGCGGATCGCGTCCAGTAACCTACCTTTGTCCCTTTACTCCTTAGTCCCATTGTCCCTTAGTCCCTAATTTTTATCATGTTTTCCTCTATTTCCTTACCTTTATCTCATACTATTATTTACCTTTTCTTCATCTCTCCTCTTCCTCTTTTTCTTCATCATTTTCTCCTCTTGCTCATCTCTTCTTTCTTTGCTCCACTATTCTATATTTTCATCCTGATACTCATCACATTTTGTCCTCTTCTTTCCCATGTGTCCAAACATTATGGCAAACTTGGGAGTAGTAAGTATACTTCACAGGAATCGGTACATTTAGATACCCTTTTGCTAATAACGTGCAGTTAATTCACGAATTAGTACTTCTGGTCTCACAGAAACTCTCTTCGCGTTAGCTGGATTATTCTTTACTTTTTGCTTCGAGTATGTCCAGTCTGGTACGTATATATTTTTGGTTGGTCTAGTATGTTCGCTATGCCGAAAGCTTAGCTAGCAACAGGGCACGGACACTCAAGAATAGAGTCCGGAGCCATGTAAGTAATTTATAGATGGAGTCAGAGGGACAGTAAAATTAGGTGATTATACCTACAAAGGTTAATCGCATAAATTGTTACTATGCTGAAACACGGAAATTGTTAAAACGTTCCCTGTGGAGAAAGATGACAAAGTTGGTCTACTGGTTAATTAATGAGATTTCGCAGGAAGCAGACAAACTCTCACTAAGAGAAGGAGAGCATTCCAATGTATTCAGTTCAAATGGCATACCTTGCAAGAATTTTGAAAGAAAACATTTCTCTACAACATGTATTGGTCTCTATCTTCACAATGCAAAATATCATTCGCTTGTGTTTCTTTAATTACGTCTGAAATCTTTTAATATGTTACAGCATGGTTTGTGGTTGGTATAAACAGTGTACAAATTGAAAGTATAATCGCAGATTCTAATATAACCAAGTAACAATGCCAAACATTGAATTTAAACGGCAGATACAAAATTTAAATTCAATAAGATATGCACAAAATGTAATTTCGAAATTTCGTCTGAAAAAAAACTAAGCATTCCAAGGAAAAGTGCAGATAAGATCAAAAATTGTATTCAACAAGAAAGCAATTATTGATCACGTAAACCTATTTGGGTTGTAACATCTATTTCTGTAGGCTAACCAATTAGGCAAACAGGCTATCATTTCAAAATTTCTCAGTCTAAACAGCTATTTATTTAAATTAATTTTAAAAGAAAAAATACGTGAATTTAGGTATTGAGGGGGGAAATTTAAAACCAGGGTTAACTGCATTTTAGGTTTCACTCTCTCGACCCTTCACCGCCACTTTGAAATTTCAAATTGCTCTCCTATGTTAGGACATTTAGGCCCGGTTGCAGAAACTCAAATCAAATCAGTCCCTGATCGCCAATCAGTTGATGTTTAATTTATTTGATTGTTCATTGCGTTGCACGAACGTGAATCTCCAATCAACTTGTCTCGATTTACTAATTGCTGATTTGAAAAAGAAATGCATTTCACAACAGCACTGTTTAGCCAATTTGATGCTCTTTAAGAGTCGCGGAGCGAATGCATCAAATGGACCGTGACTAGGAAAACAAGTGCATGCTTTGTTGTTTTGTTGTTTTGTTGTTGTTTTTTTTTTGTAGAAAGGAAACAGGCGGATTCTATTTGTATAGATACAAAATACCGTGAAAGAAATGAAGCAAACAAAAAACGTGAGGGAGGGATCTTTTATTAAACATCATAGATATAGTTTTATGCATATAATTGAAAACAAGAAGACCGGATAGTGTTTGGGTGAAGCAGAAAGAGGAGGCCTGGAAGCAAATTGCTTCAGAATTTTATGAAGCTACATATGATGTTGCAAGAACACCTCAGCAAATAAAGATTGAGTCTGCATATATTTCTTTCAATTTTTGAAAGTAACAAAACACACGAATCCTTATTTAACCTAAATCTTTGCTCAAATTCTGTTATTAAACATAAAAAACAATTCATGTCTATCACGGAAATGCCTTCCTCTTAATAATATTTCTTCATATTGTTCGGAAATTTCTTCGTCAGAAGAATCCATTAGGCCTATGTCGAAAACAATATTATTATGCTACAACAATTTACTATATAAATTACAGTAATTGGACTATAAACAGAACAACATAAATACTTGATCAATGATCAGTCACTTAACCAGCAATCTGATGGAAGACTGATCTCCGATCATATACTGATTATTGTTTCTGCAAAAGAAATAGAACTGATGGCCAATCAAGTCCTCCTTGAATGTCAATCATATTTGATCGAAGTTTCTGCAACGAGCCTTAAAGTTGAAGGAGTAGTCTTATTGTTTACAATTCTCATTCATTTTACATCTTTTCTTTTTCATCGTCGTCTTGCAACCTGGATTGTTGTTATTGCTAGTTAGGTGCAGTATAAGAAGAGAATATATTTTAGGTAATTCATTAAATTCAATTAATTAAATGATAAAAATGTACTGCATTGTTGGATAACTAGTAAGAGTAAAAAAACCCTATTTCAGAACTTATCTATGTAGTATTGCCAAAGTATCAAAACCAAACATCAATAACGTAAATTCAAATTTACACTTTTATAATCCAACCAACCAATCACATTACGTGACGCATAACCTAAGTTATGCATTTTATTTTTCAATTTTCACACCAAAAGAACTGTTTGCCTTGTCAGGTTTCCAGATCAAACATGAGGAGGCCAGCCTGCAATAATACAAAAGCATTATAATACAAATATTATATAAATACAACAGAAATGATTAGATTAATTGCCTAGTGAAATTTTGGCCTTCTGAAAGGAAATTGTTTGAATTCTCCTGAAACTTCAACATAATAGGTAGACATTTCAATAAATAATTCTTAATGATCGACAGGGTGGAGTTGCGTTGGCTTATTAAAAGGCTGAATTTTCGCCATTACTTCTTGCATTGAACGTACTAATAACGACACTTGCTTAATAACTTCCTTAAGTTTTAGTAGAAAGTTTTGGAAGTTCATGAAATTCTGTCTGTAATGGTTCAGATGTTTGTCTAGATGGTGATTGAGAATAATTGATAGACGCTATTTCAGCCCAAGTTGAAGTTGAGACCGAAGGTGATGGGGATTGTATTCTGAGTTCACTTTGTAGTATTGGTTTCGGCGTGGTGAGGTTAACCTATTGGGCATCTCCACAATTTGCATAAAGAGCTTCATGTTGTGGATCTTTCTGAGGACAATCACCTATAGCATGTTCACTCGCGCACTTATCACATTTACTTTGGTGATGACACCCTGTAGCCACATGACCAAAACCTGATAATTGTAACACTAACGTATAGATGGTTTAGGTTGATATGGTTCAACAGCCATTGTAATATGAAATAGTCATGTACATTGACGTAATGATTCACCAGCAGGCGAATTTTCTAAGGTTACAATCCAAATTGGAAGTTTCGAAGCTTCTTTGAAACCAGTTGATTTTGATGTAAAAAGACGAACAGATTGAACTGGATATTTGAAAACTAGAAGTGCTTGGTAAATTTCTTCTTCGGAAATTGTCGGTGGCAGTCGTTTAATTACATACTTTAACGGCCTTTTTGGTGGTGAAATAAACGTATGAAATTGAATGTTTCCAGAAATGAAGTGTTTAATTAATTTGATGCGGGCCTGTACTGTTTTTGGATGAATTTTAAATCCATCGATAGTAAATGTACATGTAAGGCTAGGGCACTTGTAATGTTTATAGACTTTTTAATGAAAGGCAAATGATTGTTTACCTTTTTGACTACAATCGGTGGTGAAGACGAAGTCTGGGCTTGAGTTTTGAGTGGTGACCTAGGATGTAGTTTCTGATATTATATATATATATATTGCTGATACTGTTGCTGCTGCTGATGCTCTTGTTGTTCCTGCTGCTGCTGATAATCATTGTTGTTCCTGGTGCTGATAATGATGATGATGTTCCTGCTGTTGCTGATGATCTTGTTGTTCCTGCTGCTGCTGATGATCTTGTTATTCCTGCTGCTGCTGATATAGCTGCTGCTGCTGATGATGATGTTTCTGCTGCTGCTGATCTTGTTGTTTCTATTGCTGTTGCTGATGGTAATCTTATTGTTCCTGCTGCTGCTGCTGATGATGATGCTGATGATGATGATGATGAAGATGAGATGATGATGATGATGATGATGATACTACTGTTGTTTCTGCTGTTCCTGGTGCTGATTTTCGTCATTAACGGGAAGATTATCATGATTTGAGAGTGTGTTAAACCGATTAGATAACGTAATGTTCCCAGATGTTGATGTCGAGGGACAACTCATCGTAGATTTGCATTCAGATTTTTTCCGCGAGTTTGCAAATTGAAATTCTTCTTCAGTGTTAGATGACTCATCTCTCACTCTTTTATTGACTTGTTTATTTTCAACTCGCACATCAAATGTTTGAATGATGAAAGTTTGAGACTGCTATCGATATCTACATCTTGTAGTGCTTCTTCAAGGTTCAGAGCAGCATCACATAAAGTATGCATTCTTGAATTAGATGATAGAAACGATAATGTTTCCGAATCCGTATCAATTTCATGTTCCAATTTTGAAGCCATGATCATGTCCATGTCATTATTTACGCCGGTCGTCATAATAAATTAATCAGGGAATAACGTTATTTACACACACGCAGATTTAGATGAAATAAAGAAATAAACACTGTAAAAGCAAAAACACAAAAACACAACACAGTGCAACTAGTAATAAACACTGTTCACTAAACACGATCGCTCCGCAGTAGACTATACTATAAGCATGTTTTGCTCGTACCGCTGCTTGAACGAGACTTCACTTTTATAATCCTGTTTTAAATTCTTAAAGAATAGGTTTATAATTCAAAATCATAACGTTCCTTAATATTAGTTTGTCTATTTGAAATAACCTGAATTCAATAAGAGTACTTTTTTAGTTTTATTCTACTCATCTTTAATCAACAATAACAGCAATCTAGATTGCCAGGCGGCAATAGAAAACAAAACACGTGAAACAAATTAATAACACGTATAAACAACTAAATACCCTTTCAAATTTCAGTATCATAATATACGGGTAACATTTGAAATTACAAAAGAGGGTGGAGGGGGATGACGAGTGAAACCTCAAATGAAATTAACATTGAAATTAATTTCCCCTCAATATCTAAATTTAGGTGTTCTGTGTAAATTAAATTTAATTGAAGTAAATATATATTGAGACTGGAAAGTTTTCAAATGAAAATTCTATATGTACTACAGTAACAAAATTTAACCGAATAATATATGTGAAACAGTAAAGAGAACATTAGGCCTAAATAAAAAGCAACTAGGGAGAGACAGTAAAAATTCTATAAAGTTTACATTGTTTACGGTTCAGAATCTTGGATAGTAATGAAGGCAGATGAAAGGATGATTATATCATCTGAAATGAGATTCCTACGTTCGGTAAAAATTGCACAATTAAAGATAGAATCCCCAATGAAAAACAGACGAGATCTTATTTTCAATTCAGAATAAATACATACATACAGACAAAATTATAAAGATCATGTAGACAGAATGGACCAGAACAAATATTCGGAGGGCAAGAGATATTAGTGGATGAAGAACTGGGTGTCAAGGTAGTCGGGACAGGGTTATAGAACTTAAATTTTTTGTATGGTACTGTTATTGCTGTTGATATTATTATTATTATTATTATTATTATTATAATTATTTTATTTAATTCAAACTCAAACATACAAATTATTTTATCTACTAATGTTGCAAAAGTTGAACTTCAGTTGACACATTTACAGTGCAAAACTTTGATTTTATTCTTCTACATCAGCGGTCATCGGCATACTGCACTCTTGGGCTAGCGTCTCTTACCCGCAAGTCTTTTACAGCACCAACATGCACCCGTAGCTGCTGGCGGGTATGCTGTCTCCCTATCCCTTTTGCACGACGGAGCATATTTTGTTGCACTCCTTGCACTCTACCCATTTCAGAGAGTGCTGACGACCAATCTTCCATAGTAAGATTCCATAGCAACGTGTTATGAAGTATTTTATACCATACTTTTATAACACATTTTTATTTCCATAGCAGCAGCTTCTAGAATTCTTCAATCTCTCCCTTCATATTTTCTATATTTAATTGCAATTATCACGTTAAAATGTCGACTTGACCAACAATGTTTGTTGATCTCTACGTACACAATTTAATTCCTTGGAAACGACTCTGTATACAATCAAGTAGGCTCTGACCGACTCAAACTACAAATTATTATAAATTCATTTTATGCTTTTAAAAATAATTTTTATTAATTAGACGAAAAGTAGATAAAATATTGTAGTCAACACGTTACAAAACTAGCTTTAGTAACTCGCGGGTATTAGAACACTCCCTCCGGTCGTGATTTAACTTGACTCTCTCGTTACTAAAGTTCCACTTTTGTAACTAGTTATCTAAATAACTATTATTTTGATAATACAAACAATTCCGATGTATAGTTTAGGACCATCTTTCATTCTTTACTTCGGTTCCATCTTTATTTTACTACTTATCATTTTATCGAAATTTTTTCTGATTCCCATTTCAAATTCATCTGGCAAGCTACAAGTACTTGCTTGCTGATGGAGTTCCCCGAAAACTCTGAACGGGTTCTCAATGTCTTACATAGGCTGTTATCCAGAGCGAGATAATTAAGCATCTACAGCTTCTATCAGAAGTTTAAGGACACCCCTTCGAAAGAGATGTTGTACTCCTCTCCTTGGGGTACTTAAGTCAAATCCCCTGATGTTTATGTAGGGACCAAATGCCTTTTTTTTTTTTTTTTGCTGTAAATCCAATTTCTCTATCTTTCGTACTGAAAAATTGTAATTTTTGTAGGAAAGAAATTGATTACTCCAGAATTATTTAGTTACATCAATGAATTTTGCAATAGAGTTAGAATATCTGAAAGGCTACTTGTGCAAATATTACCTTTGTTTAAACAAATGTGACATCTCGTTCATGCAGATTTGTTCATTTATTTTCTTTAGGAAAAATGGCCTTTTTTTAAACTTCGCAGAGTTTGCAGTAAAAAAAACCTTCATTTTTCACAGGCATTTACTCCCTTTATAAACACCGGGGGATTTCACATAAGTATGACAGGAGTGCAACATCTCTTTCGAAGGGGTGTCCTTGAACTTCAGGTAGAACCTGTAGATACTTAATTACTTCGCTCAGGATAAAAGGTGTCCTTAAAATTCTGGTAGAACCTGTAATGTTTGCAGACAATCTTCAAAATTTGTTGAAACCGAGGAAATATTGTTCCACATGTTTATCAACAGTAATCTCACTAGAGGTTTTGATTTATCTAGAGAAAATCAAAACTCGAGTGGGATTTAATTGACTATTACACGATTAGAATAAAGTACCTATATAAATATTAGAAGTAACGAAGTACTTCAATACAATAAAATATTAATTGACTTACGAAAATACAAAACGGTCTTCAAATTTGTACCATCTCAACATTATAAATATTACGCTAGTAGATGGCAGTGGTGTGTTATGATTAACTGTTTTCTTGTTATCAGTTATTCAGTTGTGCCAACTATGGAATCTTCATTGAACTCTGTGGACGGTTACTGGTTACGAAGGCTTTGTTGATTCAGTTTCATTTTTATTAAAACAGTTGCATTCCACTTCAATTATCCCGATCCCAGTAATCAAAGTCACTTGACACATGATTTTCTATAAATCTCAGTATTAAACAATCTCTGATACGTGACTATTCATAATATCATATAGCAGAAGCTATAACATAACCTAGGTAATATAAACGAGTGTTAGAAATGTTTTAATTAGGGATGATGAAATAAAAAAGAAACGTTTTAATTAACGATGATGAAATAAAAAAATAAACATGAATAATTTTGAAAGAAACGATTATTGAAGGTACAATTTTCCAATTTGAATGTTTTAGTGGTTGGTGGTTCAGTTGATGTTATATTGGAAGTGTGCGTAAAAGAAGTGAACTCGTTGATGTACATTGTGTATTCAGGATTTCCGAATGGTGCTCTTCATTTATTTGTAAATAGGGTTTCAGGGAAGATGCATAGTGACCAATGATCTTTATTAATTCTTGTTCTTGAATGCCAATGCGAGTCATATTTGAAAGTGCTGTGCATCGACTGGAGTGGTTTGTAATTTTCTCTTTTTTGACGTCCAGACCAGTGCAGTTTGAAATGTTGGCAATTAAAGAAACAAATGCTAGGGTAGTGATAAAAATAAACAAATGCTAGGGACGCGATAAAATTAAACAAATGCTAAGGACGCGATAAAATTGTGAGATAAGCATCCATGATTGGTTGAAAGACGTCCTTTCGTACCGTTTTATTGGTCAAAAGTAGTGTGACGTAGCAAAAGTGTAATAGTTACCCTAAACTTCACCCCTACTTGACAGATTTTTCGGGCCGGAATAGATACTATACAAACCCTTTAACATATTTTTTTCCAGATTCAAATAAATATTGACAAAATAAGCAATGTCGTGAAACAACAGTTAATTTGACATTAGACACAAACGTTTTGTACATTAATCTTTAATTACAGTTAAATTAAAATCATGGTTTATTTAACGACGCTCGCAACTGCCGAGATTATATCAGCGTCACCGGTATGTCGGAATTTTGTCCCGCAGGAGTTCTTTTACATGACATGAGCCTGCCGCATTTAAGCTTAATTACGTTATTTAGAAATAATAAAAAACGACGTAATTTATGAAATTGTCTAATTATATTAATTTGGCGCAGACTACTTCGACGGCCCAGTTCAAAAGAAAATAACTCAAAATGTAAAATTTTAAGAAAAACTGAATTTTAACGCTTTATGTTGCTGTGAAAAATCCAATTAACACACTATAATGTGAAACTCATAGTAGTAGCCTATATGAAACATCATTAGCAGAATTTGGAGTAATTTCAGCGATTCTTTGGTTTTTCTGAGCAACATAAAGCTTTAAAAAGAAGTTTTACAGGCATATTATATAAATGCCGATAAGCTGAGAATATAAAAGTTTATTGAGTGTTTGCCGTCTAGGAAGCTTATCAATTGCTAAGTGAAATGTATTCACTAAATTAGCAGGATGTGTATGGCAATGTTACATAGATGAACGTTTTCGGCAAATGTTTTTCCATCTTCAGATCATTTTGGTATAAATTTAACAATATATGAACACATTACTGGATAAGAATACAAACAATGTCTTAATTAAAATAGTTACATATAAATAAATAAAATAATTACTGCTATTGACAAGTTGTTTAAAATATAACAATAAAACAATGAAGAAAAATTAGCTTTCATTAATGTATTGTATGACAAATGGTATTTTTTGTAGCTATTTGTTTACGTGATACATTTGTTGACTCGTATAACTGAAGTTAATAACATAGTTTTCGATAAGGAAGATCGTTGTAGGTTGTGTAAATCAAGCAGACCATATGCAACTGCGAATATTCAAACGAAAAAGTATTACTATTGTGCTTAGCTATTGCTGGTAAGTAATCATTAAAAAAACACGCGCACGCATGACGCTCGCGCACACATACACACACACTCTCTCTCTCTCCCTCCCTTTCTCTCTCTCTCTCTCTCTCTCTCTCTCTCTCTCACACAATAATAATAATAATAATAATAATAATCATAATAATAATAATAATAATAATAATAATAATAATAATAATAATAATATTAGCACTATTTTTACTGAAATCCTCCGCCATAACTCAAGCCATCATGCATTGGAGTAGAGTTAAAAATGAGTGCAGGTTCGACATTTTCTCATGATATTTCGGCCAGTATATGGGACTGGTGCCCACTCAGTATCATGATGGATTTTGGGAGCTACACTATGTAGCCCTGGTTCGCAAGCCAGCTGAAACGGCTGAGGAGATTAGGCCTATCATGCTAACCACACCTTACTTCTACGGATTTTAGTCCTTCAAGGGCTGTCGTAGAAGATATTGTTGTTCCTTCGTAGTTTTACTGTTTCCGTATGTTCAATTACTATCATTAAAATTATATCTAACTTTTTTGCTTTTATCTGAACATTAAATTGATGCACACCGAACTTCAAAATTCACTTATGAAACAGAAGTGTGCGTGGGCCTACCATATTCAAAAGTGGAGATCTTATTTAAATTCGTGTAATAGCTTTTACATATTTACTGAAGGGATTCTACGAATGTTCTGACCATATTAAAGAGACAGGCTTTCCATACTTGTATGTTGGCTCCCAAGAGCATGTCCCGTGTTTAAGCTTCGGAGAAGTTGGGGAGAATGAAGCCTTCTCTGAAATTATAATGAAAATTACGGACGTGGAGTTGATTGTAAAGTAGTTTCACTTCATGTAACAACTTCTTCCATTTTATCCTCTCGTCCCCAGTGTTATCTGGTATTATAAATGTTTCCACGTACAACATAAAAAGAGACTTCCCAAGAGAGTCCTTCGGTATCAACCTAGAGGACGAAGAAATATAGGCTGTTCAAATAAAGCACAGTCGGTTCAACTTTGGGCCGCAAGGGCTGAAGTCGATAGGGAGGAGAGGGAGAGGATAGCAAGATAAAGATGAGAAGGAAAGGAAAGGAAAGGAAAGGAAAGGAAAGGAAAGGAAAGGAAAGGAAAGGAAAGGAAAGGAAAGGTGTGGTTAAATGAGAAAAGGAATTGAGACAACATGACACTGGGGAAGGAAAAGAAAGGGAAGGGAAGAGAACGACAGGAAATGAAAGAAAAGGAAAGGGATAGTGAAATGAGAAAACGGGATGAGACGGCACGAGACAGTGGAAGGAAAGGAAAGGAAAGGAAAGGAAAGGAAAGGAAAGGAAAGGAAAGGAAAGGAAAGGAAAGGAAAGGAAAGGAAAGGAAAGGAAAGGAAAGGAAAATGATGGTGAAATGAGGAAAGGAGATAAGACGACACGAGGCAAGGGAAGAGAAGGGAAGGAAATAAAGTGAAAGACCAGGATAGGAAAGGAAAGGAAAAGAATGGAATGGTGAAAAGAAGAAAGAAGATGAGGCGACACGAGAAAGGAAAGGAAAGGAAAGGAAAGGAAAGGAAAGGAAAGGAAAGGAAAGGAAAGGAAAGGGATTATGAAATGAAAGGAAAGGGATTATGAAATGAGGAAAGGAGATGAGACGACAATAGACAAGGGAAGGGAAGGGAAGGGGAGGGGAGGGAAGGGATGGTGAAATGAGGAAAGGAGATGAAATGACACGAGACAAGGGAAGAGAAGGGACGGGGTTGAGGGTGTGGGAGTGGAGGGGGAGTGTAAACGATCGGGTCGGAAGGGGTGGGAAGGGGAAAGGAGATGAGAGATATAGCTGGCCTATTATATTCTTCTGTGGTATTTATCATAATAATTCTTTGTTACAATATTTTAATTTCAGTGATTTGAAAGATTAGCGGATTCTACTATTTTTGGAGTACGCGATAGGTTCTTTGATTATTACATTTGAAAACGAATTTTTCGCACATTATATTGCATGCTTGATCAGATACGAGGACCATAATTCTTTACTCCACACTAATTGTATAACTATTTCAATCACATTTCTGAAGACGTCATAAATAGAGATCATTTTAGATGTGTGTTTGTTGTAATTCTAAAGCGTCCTCGTCATCATCATCATTATCATCATCATCATCTTCATCATCATGTCCGATGGTTCTGCGTGGATCCTGCCCATCTTCAGTAACCTTTCCAATCACTTTTTTTTTCTTTTTAGAAAATGTCCTCCGTGGAATTTTAGCACAGCGATCTACAATAATCTCCCATCTACGTTACCTTTCTGGTGTATATATAAACATAATAATTTGTTTGATCATCATGCATTCGCACCAAATAAATTAAGTCCAGTCCAATGCATCCTGTCAGTTCTAATATATTTAATTATATCTGGGTCAATATATTATTAATAAAGTTCAAAACTCTGTTTCCTTCTGCCATGATCCCCTTATTTCACGGGTCTCAGATGTGCATCTGACATTCTTTCTTTAAAAATTACTAACAACAAGATACATTTCATTTTTATTTACAAGTAGGAGATAATTTCATCTTTTATGACTTGGGTATATACTAGTATGTACATTCTTTTCTTAGAAATCATGCATTTTTAACTACTGATAACATATTTTATTATTATCAATTTATTATCAATAATAACATTAAATATCCTAATTTTGTTGTTACCATTACAATCAAGATTTTATCATTCACGTCTGTTCTCTTTGCCAATCTGTAATTCATTAAAACTATAAAACCTGTTTCTCTAGCCAAGTATGTAGTAATGTATGTTCATATACGTATGTTGTTCATTTTAAAATCATTATTATATTCCATAGATCTTACATCAGTACTATAGCTTTGAGATATGGAGTAAATAAAAATCAAACCATAGTATATTACAACACAAGGTTGGGAAGTACTTTTTACAAAATCGAAAAGATTGAAAAACGAGCAGAATGAGCTTTTTAAATTCTGAGATTTTGTAGTGCAATTCACAAACGCGTATTGTACAATGTTTTTTGCAGATCATATTATTAAAATTGCATTGCACTGAAAATTTAGAGCAATATTATTCCAAAGCCTTCCCAAAACTACACTGTAATGATAATTAAGTAACAATAAGTGTACTGTAATGGGTCTATTTCAGTGTAGTTTTATGTCATGAAGAATGGTTTCCCTAGCAACAAGTTTCTTTGTGAGAATTGTAACTTTCAAGGCCTAACAGCAATAGCTGTACATACAACAAAAAAACCCGATCGTGCAAAAAAAAATACAATTAGGCGTATAATACAGTACATAACTTTATTTTTTATAATATAGTGAGTAGTTTAATTTAATTTATAAGCTTAAACAAATCATCAGTTATATACAAAGTATGAATGAGAACAAATTTTCTTAAATTTTTTCTAAACTTTCTCTCTTGACCCTTCAAGACTTTGAGATAATAGCATTGCACTGAAGACTGTAATACATGATTAACGAATACCTTTCTTTTTATTTATTTATCTAAACCATAAAAGCTCCCTATATTAACAGGCTGCCACAAAAAAGAGCATATTGTATAATCGGCAGTTCAAAGTAAAATGTTTAAATTTAAGACAGGCACACAACAATGACAAGAAATTATTGAATAAATAATTACTAATTAATTATTTAAAGATCACTGTTGACGTAGAAATGTTGACAACTGAGACTAACAAAGGATAAATCGAGATCTGATTGTCTTTTGTATTAAAAGCAGTAATGTTATATAAGTACTAAAAGTATCATTTGTTTTTAGCATATAACATCATCACAGAAAGAATATACTCATAATGTAAGGTCAAGATTTCTTAAATAAAAATTTTAACAGCGTTTACTTTTACGCATAAATCTCACTATTCTTAGTTTTTTGTAAAACAAAAACATATTTAGCTTCAGATGACTGCAAAGGAAATTAATCTCTATTTGATTATGAAACAAAAGTATGCAAAGTATGTCATTTTGAGGTCCTTATATTACTAACGGATTATAAGGATCTTTATGCATACTAGGCAGAGCTCAAATTAGAAGTGAAAAAATTTAAGTGCGTGTTCACGTTCAAGGTAGTCACGAATGACAAGAATCAAAACACGAAGATTATCTACACTTACCTCATGACGAAAGCCGTGCAAACTCCACGTATTGTGGAAAAGTTGCCAAACCAAAGATGGGGCAATATATGGAGCAATTTGCATATGGCAAATATCCCTACTGCATGGAAAACAACAGTGTATTGCTATCTCAACCACATTATATCAACTGAAGAAAAGAGACATCGCCATAATTTAACAGATTCCCTTGCATGCAAAAAGTTTGGGTGGTTAGACACACTGAAACATCGTGTCACCAATTGTGGTGCTGCGAAAACCATATGGGAAGGAGCAAAAACTTTACTAGTAGAAATATGGTCAGATTCGCAACTACATGATTGGTTCCAAACTTTATTGGTATTAGACCCACCAACAAAACAAAACAAATTTGTAACAGTATGGCTTGCTTCAGGATTCCTGTACTACCAGTTGACAAAACCCCTGCACAGAATGGAAGAATTCTTACACATGTTGAAAGAAGAGGCAGCCAGGTTGGAAACGAAGTACGATAAGTCATCCTAAATTTTAAAAGAACTCAAACTATTAAAACTGAATAGTAAATGAGTGGAAAGAAAATTAATTTGTATGATTAGTAAACAATAATATGGTAACAGCTATATTGGTTTGGTTGTATTAACTCTCAATATTGTATACAATATAACATTTTTTACAATTGTGACAGGAGACTGATGTAATGGATTGCGTGCACTACTCAGGTTCATTTAATGTATTGCTCATTCATTTTAGCTTATTATAATGTTAATATTGAGAAAATACAGGGAAAATATTTGTTTTAAAAGAGAATTTAACAATGATACAATTATTGGATATCGTGTAACTAGGTGCATATGATGTTATGCTATGAGCGATATTTAAGAAAATATGACGTGACAGAAATTATGTGAGATAATAGATGTGATATATTAGAATACAGTGACGTGAGATATTGTGTTATATTAATATTTTGGCAATTTCTGTGCTAATACTTAATAATATGTGCTGTACTTAGTTCAATATGGTATGAAATTATGGTGTTTAAGTAGTATTTGAGTTAACACAAAATGACTTGAATTATAGGTTATGTAACGTACTGTAATTAGAATTAAATGAGTTGACATAGGTTAAGAGAGATTGTGTTGTATTTATAGCAATGTCATGTGATCAGATAGAAGATCAACTTTAGGAAAACTGTATGTAATATATTGTGATGTCATTAGGATAATGCGATGTTTATGTGTCAGCTAATTAATTAGTTTGATGAGAGGTAATAATATAATAATTTGTACTGAATTTAAGTTCCTTCTATTTCGATGTAACATAATGTGATTTATTTTAGTTTAATATTATTTAATATAGCGTGAGGCAGTTAAAACAAAGTGAATGAGATAATATGGATGCATTTAGATTTATATGAGGTATGTCAGTCGGAAGTATTCAGATTAATATTGCGATGCTACAAAATGTGCCCTATTAAGAAACTGCATTTTGATTTTAGTAATGTTATGTTTCTGACAATGCAGTATGGTGCATTGTGGTGTATATGTACCAAGCTTAGTGTGCTGTAATTCGAGACATTAGGTAAAGTGATGTGATATACTACGGTGCAAATAAAGTAGAATGATGTGATATAATGCAAGTTCTTACGAATAATATGATGTAAGGTGAGATATATGGCACGATATAAGATGATATATCAGGTAATGTTATATGTTGTATATTGCATGTTTTCTGTTCAGGTGTTTGATGGATATTGGATACATTCATATTCACATGCTATGATGTAATGAGATGTAGTCTAGAGTAATATTAATAATTTTTATATAAATGTGAGTGTAAAAATGCAAAGAATTACATGAATTTTAATAAAAAGGAAAGGAATTTAAAAAAAAAGGAATATCTAATTCCAAACCTAGAAACTTTGTGTTTACAGGCACTTTGAAATTAATTACATTGAACAAAATATTGAAGGAAAATTGAACATTATTATGTGGACTAAATTTGATTACATTGGTTTCATCAACGTTAAATACTTGCCTATTTCTAGTAACTAATTTATTAGTCATTAGCTTTAATACTGTATTACAAGTATTTATTATACGTTAACATTTCTTTTATATAATCACATTTGTAGCATCTGAAAGAAATGGTAATAATAATAATAATAATAATAAAATAATCCTGGGCGCGACAGCCTATAAAGCCCCAAAGCCGACCATCCAACTGATTGCCTCGTATCCACATGCCTTAGCAGAGTTGAATAATGATTCAAGCAGTGCGGTGACATCGCGTGGTTATCAAGTTGTTCCACCCAGCGGTTATAACTGATTTTCGGAACCGGATTTTACTACCTATTTTTATAGCTCTCAAAGTTCATCACGATGTAGGATGGGCACATGTCCCACACAGTGGCCGAAATTAATGACAAAATTTCTTCCCACAAGATGAGCATAAGCTTATTTGTGAGAAATTATTATTATGTATACCTAAAGCTAAACCATTAATATAATCCGTAAACAACAATGGATATAAAATGAATCATAGGGAACTCCATGTTAATATTCCTCAATTCTCAGTGATTTAGTGACTATTTTAAACGATTGTTTCTATTATACATCTTGTTTTCTTTACCGTAAGGAAGATTAAAACCAAACTAATGTCTCATATTTCATATCATAAAACTTTTATTTGCTTATGTACGTTGTCAACTGCATTAGTTAAATCATAAAATACTGAATATTTAATTATCCTAAAAATATGCCACTTGAAGTTTTCATGTGATTTCGCAATGAGCTTTTTAGTATTCGGTATCCGGAAACTTGCTTGATATACTGTATTTCATTTTACTATAGCATATTTTAACATACACATTTCTTGTTCACAAGCGTGCTAAAGTATGCTTTATGTTAATTAATTTCTATGATTAATGTGTCATCTATTTTTCAAGTTTTAATTTGTCTCTTTTTACGTAATTACCTTCAGTATTTCTATACACATTGTATAAGTGAATAGTTATTTTGAAACGTGGATTGTATTAAATTCTGCAATATTTTTAGTAGGCCTGATTGTTTTCTTTTATAACATTCTGAAACAATGATGATAAATGCTGTAATTTTATACAGCGATGATAAATGTGAATTGCATCATGTTTACACTTCATAATAATTCATTTGGATAAAATTACTACATTCCATGCATGAGAGTATTATGTTTCATTGTCGAGGTTCCACGCAACGAGTGCCCATTTATCAATCTAACCGTGACATCATCTGTTTAACTACCGGTACATATAGAGTTGCCTGCACTACATCGGTCTTCAATCTTTCCATCCTATTCGCTTTGTTCTCAATGTTTACACTGACAAAAAAATCCACATAGTAATTAGACAATGCTCGTTATTACGTGGTACTAAGACTGATGTACAAGAACGTAGTTAGAGGCCTTTTTATATCGACTGTTTTGCTCTAGTAAAAAAAATGGTGGAGAGTTCGCTACCTATTTAAAAATCTTTCAGAATCAACAGTAAAACGTGGGATGAAGGAACGCTCTCGTAATTTTAAAACCGCCGAAAGGGCCTCGTAACATATCACAGACGTCCCTAGAGTAAGAAAGAATTTCAACCATCGAAATAATAGTCATTGTTTTCTCTCACATTGAAATTTCTTCTTCTTGTACTGATAATGTCTGTCCCAACCTCTATAGTGATTGGTTACAGAGGTTTGATCGTCTAGGTTCTCTATATACTCAGGGTTTATACTTCATTATCTGTTTTATTAATCTATCATCTTCCATTCTACATAATTATACGGTGATGTAAGTTTCTTCTATATTAGTCTATTTTATCAGTCAAATTATACAGAGTGTTTCCGACGTGGTGTTACAAACTTTCTGGGATGATGGCGATGGGCACAGGTATCAATTTGAGATAAGGAACCCTGGTGCAGAAATGACCGAGTCGAAAGTTACAAGCAAAAATAGTTGTGTGGAAATGAATGAATTTTATTTCTCTGTACATCTTATTTATATGTATTTATCTGTACATCTTACACATACTGTATTCATCTGATGTTGTTTACATTGTCTACTTACAACAGCCTTGCGATGGTGACTAGTAATTTCGAGCTAGAGCTCTTTTATAACCGTTACGCGCGCGCGGAGCTCTTTTACCTGTAAACATTGCTAAAGGATGTATAGATTTTAGAATACAGCGCATCATGACGGAACGGAAGTGCTTAAAGCTTTCAAGGAAGAGTAGAAGATACAATATTTATGCTTCGAACATGGTGATGAAGTCCAGTGTTTGTTGTGTAAAAAAAAATATATATATATCATTTGCAAAAAAAAGCAACATGAAAACGGCATTATGAGACGCAACATGAAAAAAATATATAGGAATTATTCAGGAGAATAGAGAAATAAATTGATTTCGGAATTGACATCGAAAGTAAATTAATTTACATTTGGGTCAGTAGATTGTATCTAGATTACTTTTATTTCTTTATTTTAAATGTATTGTTCATGTTTTATTTGTTGCTTATTTCTGGATATTTACTTTTATTAGACTACGTGTTTCTTTAATTTAGAAATAATATTTTATCTTTGATTGCACTTTAACTTATACTATTACTCAGCTCAAAAATCTATTTTATTCCAATAACTACGAGTATTTTCAAGATTTTGAGCAAATATGAACTAAACATTTTGAAAACTTTCATGCAAGGAGCTTTTTTTCAGTAAGTGAATATAAAATATAATTAAAAATATAATTTCAAAACTATTAGACCTAATTGCATCAAATTTTGTACGGATGATATTATTATAGATCTGTTTATATAGTTTAAATTTCACAAAATTTGGCTGAAAATCGTGGAAGTTTTAAATATCATACCTATCCCCTTAAATGATTGACCCAAAAAATTACGATGGCTCTCAATATCTTAATTTAATCAATTTGTTTTTCTGTGTTACGTGCATCTCACAAATCACTCTAAGAAACCTTATTACATAATTACGACTGGAGAGTAAGGACTACATTTTCACAATCACACAATCAATATACTCTATTTCAATCAATATTATCATTATTATTTTTTCAAGAAATAGTCAAAAGTACTTAGAAATCACACACGTCGAGCAGGTAGACCCTATTAATTTCTCCAAAACAATGAAGTGAAGTATTTACATAATAAATAATTGCTTTTAACAAGAATACAATTAACTTTTCCTATTTCTCTTTTTGTTCCTAAAAACCCTTCCCTTTGCGATTTGTTTATATATGTACATATATATTAAATAACTAAATAATTACCCCTATTACATAGGCAGACATTTAGTAACGCAAGTTATTGTAACAATTGCTGCCTTTACTCGCTGCATGTGCATGCACATCCCTGATGTCTACGTTACGACGCTACGTAGTGATTGCGCCATGCGCTCGTGATCAAGGTCGAGCTCTTCTACCGTAATTGGGAGCTAATATCGTCTCATCCCTGACTTACAATATTCCATTCAGTGCGCTGTGTGAGGGATGGGGACAGGAAACTACACTAAAGCAATGCAGATAGCGTAATGTGTAACAAACATGGTCGGTCCTGATATGCACGTCTGTAGACAGCAGTGTATGTATACAAGTTTCAGTGTCCAGTCGATCAGTCCTAGTGAAATGGAGGAGTGCACGAGAACGGAATAAGCAGACCTGATTTTCCAATACGGATGAGCCAATGGGAACAGTAGACAAGGTCACAGATTGTATCAGGACAAGTACCCACGTAGGAGACATCCGGCCCATACCATCTTTCCACGACTGTTCCAAAGGTTAAATGAAGGAGGGCACGTGGTACCAAATTACAATTCCATTTTCAGACAACTATTTTTGCTTATAACTTTCGACTCAGTCATTTCTGGACTATGGTTCCTTATCTCAAATTGATATATGTGCCCTTCGCCATCATCCCTGAAAGTTTGTAACACCACCCAGTAAACATCCTGTACTGTATATCTGTAGCTCATCTCTCATTACAACGTTCCTGATTTGACATCTGAAAGTATATCCTGCTAATGGGTTTATAAGTCTCCTTTCCTTGTTCTGAATTCTTCGTAAGTCCCTACTTTCTAGTGCCCAGTTTTCACTATCAGTACCTAGAACTCATGCCTCAATCTATGTTTAATTCTTTAATTATCATTTTGGAATCTGTTTAATTGTAATATCTATATCTGTGACTTGTATGTAGGAAATGTTACAACCCAAATAATTAGTAATATATTGATATTTATTCTATTATCTTATTATTGATTAACATCTAAGCTGTACAGTATAAATTCCCCCTTAAAGCCGTCATATTAGATTTGGTTTTAGAAATATGTAATTAGGATAGTTTGCTATTACTTTATAAAATTCGTTAATTGCTATTTGTAAATTCTGCTCAGAATCTGTTAAAAAAACTTGATGATGAGAAAAGGTATAATTAAAACTTCTGTCGATGATTTTAAAATATGTCTTTAGTATTAGTTGTCATTTTTTTATTAGTCTGTCAACAAGTTTGTCCTCCACGCTCACCAGATCTCAATCCATTGCACTTCCTTCTGTCGGAGCACATAAAGTCGTTGGTGTATTCGACTGTTGCAGATAGTGAAGAAACTTTCAGTTAGTGAATTGTGGAAGGTTGTCAGATAATAAAAATCTACGCAAGAATTTGGAAGTATATTTGGATCTCGATAAAACGACGAGCATCGGCCTGTATTCAGGCAGGATATGGATATTTTGAAAAGTTCATCTAAGGAAATGTAAACAGAATGCATGATAAGTATTCCAGCAAACTAATGTACTGGAGTGCACTATGATCATATTTGCAAGTCCTACTCAGAAACCAAGCATTTCTGGACCCATGTTGATATAACCATTTTTTCTTGTATAGTGATGAGGAACACATACATGAATTTTGTCCATTTTTTTCGTTACATCATGAATAGAGAATGAAATGAGAGAGACCTCGTGAAAACCCACGAGATACCCAGAATGTTACACAAAGAACTTGAACAGTTCTTTCCCTGATTCCGTTACACGGTTCTATCATCTGGATTTCTCTAGACGCCCTTCATTACAGACGTATTACGCCACAGGGCACAACATTTCATTAACTACGAAAAATCAGGATGATCTATTTTGGGCTATATGTACAAAACCAGAAACAAAATTTGGGCGATATGAATTTTCCAAGTTCCAGTTACTGCGCATGGTGAGTGCTTACATATTATGCACATGAATAATCCTGTTTACATGATACACTATAACTCTTTCAACTGAAAGTAACGTTTTGCTATTAATGCCATGAAATACAAAATGCACATGCATGCTCTCTCCACTGTGAGTAACCTGCATTAATTTACACAGACGTTTCTCACGTAACAGTCATAAATTATTAAACAAAATCTGTGCTGCGTAAATGAGACATAGCTTCTCGTCATAAAGTTAAACAGTAACTAATGAAACTGCTGTACGGACTCTATGCAGTATCTACCTACTAAATAATATTCTCTTCGCAAATTCATAAGCCCTTCGTAATTTTAATAGAGTATGCCAAAACGATCATTTAACATTAAAGAAGTAGAAAAAAATAGGCCTAATGTACCATGAGATACTCCTTCTTTCCTCAGACTGACTTTTCTTGCTTATAACCTTAGTACATTTTCAACACATTCTATTTAAAATTTTATCAATTCTTAATAAACCACTAAAAATGAATAAGGATATTATATACTTATATTAAATATTTTCACTGAGTATTTAGAATATATTTTGATGTAGAATTCACCTTTGTATTCGACACGAAAAGTCTCTAAACTATGGTTAACGATGTTAAGAAAGAGTTACATTAAAATCGCTTATAACGTTCTACCAAGTAAATATAGCAAAACGAAACTTGCGTTCCGGTTGGCATTTGATGCGCATAACTCCTAACATCCGAATCGATTCAGATGTTTGATATGTCGATCGATAGTACGTGACAAGCTGGACTACATAACATAAAAATTAAGATCAGATGTAAGTCGCAATTTCAACTTTTATGGAGTAGTCGTGAAAATTTCTGAACTTTCAAAATGATTCAAAAGTCGAAGTTTTAAAGAATGCGGAAGTGAAGGCGAGGACATCACGAAAAACGGCATCCTATGATGAATCAAACAAGCTCAAGATCACTCCTGAAGATTTCGAGAGACGGCAGAGAGACAGAGAGAGCGGAGATGCACGATTTTTATAGACTCGTGGGTTGTAGAACGACGAAACGTGTCACCACAGCCGTCTAAATCGGCCCAAACAGCGAATACGAGTACTGTACAACAGCAGATGGGGCAATATTGTCACTAGATCCAAATAGTGTCCATGGAGAACGAGAAGACTGCGGTCCGAGACTGCACAGAGACCACATACATCGACCGGATCGACGGACGTTTGGCAGCATCAACGTCAACTGCACTGGGTCCGTCGAGACCAAAGACACGCAGAGCGTTACAGTACAGCAAGCACAACAGGAATGTCCATAAACTCGCGACTGACTTCACTATTGACTCACTGCTGTATTTTCACTGCTTATAAAGCAACTGACTGTAGTAATCATGACCTACTAGGGGGAGGAGTTCCGCCTCGGACTGACAGAGGGGCCTTGGGAGAATTTTCCGAAGCAGGAATGGTATACAGTGTCTATCATTCTTATTCGTACATATCTAATTTAAACTAATAAGACAACATTATGTACAAAATAATTATACTCATATACTAATAGTAGTGTACCATGCTTTAAAACCATTTCTTAGAACGTTAATGTACAACCAGTTTTTATTTTAAGCTCTAATTAACAAAAATATTAATAAATAAATTACTTTGAAAGTAAAACTGTATGTCATTTATATTCGTACACTTGAGTAATTTTGACTTATTCGGGGGTGCCGTGCCTTAATAGTAACAGCGAGTGTGCATTACCGCGTGCTCTAGGGTTTGTTTTGCTTCAGCAGCCAGTTCTGTTCAAAATGGGCAAGTCGAAGGAACTCAGTGCCGAGCTAAAGAAGACGATATTTAGACTGGCTCTTAAAGGTTATTCTTTACGGAAAATAGGCAATATAGTAAACAAAAGTCATTCCACGATACAATACGTGGTTAATAAATTCAAATACCGTAGATTTACTGCAAATCAGAAGAGAAAACCAAAAGAAAAAATACTAAATGAGAGGGAAAAAAGGTTTAAAATAAGACAGATAAAATCAAATCCACGGTTAAGTGTGCCGAAACCACGTTCTCTCATGACAAAAACCACAAGGAAGACTGTTAGTGTAATAACGGTACGACGTGTCCTATATAAATATGGATTTCATGGTAGAAGGATAAAAAAAAGGCCCTTTGTAAATAGAAAAAATTGAGCTTTAAGAATTAAATTTCCTAAAGTTCATGTAGATTAGGAGCAAGAATTTTGGGACAGTGATGAGACCAAGATTAATCTTTTCGGATCCGATGGTGCCCATAGACTGTGGAAAAAGAAGAATGAGGCCGATAAAGTGGATAACAATCTTCCCACTGTGAAACATGGAGGTGGCGTCATAATGATTTGGTGCTATAAGTCCTCGAAAGGCGTGAGTAACATCGACTTAATTGATGCAATTATGGACAATGTAGTCTATAAAAACATCTTGAAAAATAATGTCAAGGAAAGTGCAATAAAATGGATTTGCCGTCTGTCTACATTTTCCAACAAGACAACGACAGCAAACATACGGCCGAAATGAACAAACAGGCTGATATGGAACGTCCCGAAACAACTCCATACTCCTCCTCAATCACCCGATCTGAATCCTATCGAGCATTTGTGGTCCAAACTTAAGGAAAATATACATAAAAATACAATTTCGTCCAAAGAACACCTCAAAACTGTTGTGCTGGAAGAATGGCGAAATTTCACTCCTCAGCAATGTAAAACATTGGTAAAATCCATGCAGAGAAGGTGTCAGGCAGTGATCAAAGCCAGAGGATATGCAACTAGGTATTAGAACGTAATTGTTTATCTTATTTATGTATAGTTATTTAATTTTGTTACTAACTGTACGAATACAAATGACAAGTAGAGAAATTACATGTTTTGTTAAATTTCGTTTATTTACATGTTTATGGTATATATGGAGTTTACGTTTCGTTTTATTTGTTTTCATAATGCTACTGAACAGAATTTTCAAAGAGAAATGTAATACTTTCATTTTATGTGTCTTTTATCACCAAAGTTGTTACATATTTTCACCTGTACGAATAAGACTGATAGACACTGTATGCATGGATGGGCAACTCGTGCTCCCAAAGTGCTAAAAAACCTTGAAAGAGAGAAAGGCAGACGGAGCCAGCCGCAGCAGTTACAAGTTGTTTGTAGTTTCACAGCAAAAGCCACGATGCACTTTGGCGGCTCATGCAGGTGATCGTGATGTCTATTCCATGATTTGAATTTCAGAATGACGCAAGGTACAATAATTATAGTAATTTTAGACAGACTATACCTGAACACATAACAAAATTATATTATTTTCTAGCTTCGTAAATTAGTTTAGTACTGGAAACACAAACTGAATACAACCTTTTCAAGATACAACAAATATAGCAGCAACATTTATTTATTATTGCACTATTTGTTAATAGTTTTTATTATATGTCTCATTTGAAACATAGAACATCGAATTTACAAAACTTTATAAATTAAAGAGTATTCGTCTGTTCTCGGAAAGGTAATAGTCTGTATTGCCAAACAGTAACAAATTCAAGGAAGTATTTTTTTACATGTTACGGCAGATGAAATAAGCTTACTTCTGAGCTCTTTCTTTACTTTGAGAGCTTTTACACTTATTTCTTGTATTAAACTCTGCCTCAAGCACATACAGTATATATGGAAGCAAAGAGTATATTTGGAAATTCTGACTTAGGCAACATTACGAACAGTTCGATTCTTGATTTTGCTGGAATCTGAGTGGCGTGCTGTTCTGTAGATTTATTAATTCAAGCTATAAATTTTCAGGATTTTCTATCGGCGTAAGCAACAAGATTTCAGAAAAATTTCGATTCCTTGTCAATTGTGACTGTTTCTCCAAACTTAGTGAATTCTGCTGTAGATCTTGAAGTAGGGTCTTATATTTGATGAGAAGATTTTCTTATCACTCTTCAAGATAGTTTATAGTCAAAGAAAGTGAGGATGTCAATGTTCTACATGATACTGCCACATTTAAAATTTATCCATAAATGTTCTTAGCTGGTCGATTATATGTCGTGCAATTCTGTAACTCGCACGCACAACGTGCTAGTGATATTTGATATCAGTCTCATCTTGTTGATATCTCATTTTTATCTTTAGCTGTTCTAAAGCAGATGCAGACAGTATCTCTTTACTAAAACCTTCACTGTTTATTTGTAACATAAAATGTCATGCGTAAGAAAGTGTAATAGAATACAAGCTTTACCTCTCTTCTTAATAAAAGAAATTATCTTTTTACTCGTAACTAAAGGGAAATGATCTGGGAATTGTATTGTTTTTCACTTAAAACGAGCCGCCACTTACTGCAGAAGCGATCGAACATGTGTCTTGAAAGAATCGCACACAGGCAGTACAGCTAGTACAGAGTCCGTTCTATCTGCACTGAGATTGTGTTGACACTTTGAGAGCACGAGTTACCCACCCATGGGTATATGGATTCTGTCGGCCGTAGGAACCGGTGGCATGCAACTCATTCCATATCGAGGGTTAGCGCAATAGATCTCAATAGGTCCCAGTGCTGGGCTATCCGTGCCCCCCTCAATTAAGTTTCATTCCATTCCATTCCAAATATGAACTAAAATTATTTATTTATAAATAATAAAAATGTAATGAATTGATGTATAAGTTCGTAGCGTTTTTCTGTTCTTTAATTCATTTAATAGTAGTACTACTGTGACCGTTACCGGACAATTTTCCCAAACCATTTTTCCCAATCTGATAGTCCCAGTTACGCACTATCCCAATGACCATTTCTCCCAAAAAATTTGTACCAAGGTCAATTTTCCCAATCTAATATTCCCAATGTTAAATTATCCATTTTTTCCAAGTAGGCCTTACATATGTAGTGAGTATCCATGGTAATGCCACAGTCTAGTATATACAGTCACGAAGCTTGAGTTGTGAGGGTGCTAGGAACAATGGACTGTACTTACTTACTTCATTGCCGCCCTCACATAAGCCCGCCATTGGTCCCTACCCTGAGCAATATTAATCCAGTCTCTACCATCATATCCCATCGCCCTCAAATCCATTTTAATATTATCCTCCCATCTACGTCTCGGCCTCCCCAAAGATCTTTTCCCCTCTGGCCTCCCAACTAACACTCTATATGCATTTCTGTATTCGCCCATACGTGCTACATGCCCTGCCCATCTCAAACGTCTGGATTTAATGTTCCTAATTATGTCAGGTGAAGGATACAATGCGTGCAGTTCTGCGTTGTGTAACTTTCTCCATTCTCCTGTAACTTCATCCCTCTTAGCCCCAAATATTTTCCTAAGAACCTTATTCTCAAAAATAATAGACTGTGCCGGTACTATTTCGTATTGTCTGTAATGAGGTGATATTAGCGATTCTAGTGGTTGGCAACTATCTATGGATGCATATTTACTACGTATTGAGCTTCGTGACTGTATATATTAGATTGTGGTAATGCTATTTAGGTGTAGTGTAATACGAAATTCCAGTATAATTTCGCCACAGATTATAATGTAACCTGTAGGAGTAAAGGAATTACTACTTGATGGACACATACAATATACCATACAAGAGACACAAAAAATGATAAAGGTCACTGCCATTGCTCTCGAAGACAGGAATGCATTGCCTCTGCAATTACACAAGGAGTTGGAAAACAAATTACCATATTGAAAGAAAATATTCATTCTCATGCTCCAAACCAAGAAAAGATCAATGAAGAATTGTGGCTCAACGAACGAAAAGAATTGCAACTGAACACTCATAAATACCGTCTGTACAAATTCTTCGTACAGAACTTCTAAGAGTTGAATCGGGAATTTTAAGCCAGTTACAGATCGAGAAAATCTCAAGAAATCTTTCTGCCATGTTAGGAGAAGGGAACTACCTACAGAACCAATTAATGTAGATGATTTATGAGAATTCCCAAACTCTTATAAGAAGACACTAACTGGTGACAACGTTTTCAGTACAAAGAAGATAACAGAACTCTGCATTATCTAAGATCCATTGGCCACAACTTCTGTCTGTAACTGATCATCTTTCATTTCTCAGTAAACAATTTCGGAAAGTTATATGTTGTTTAAAATTTTTTTTGGAATAAAAATGCAAATAACTTTTCGGGAAGGTGGTCAGTTTAAAAATTGAGAACGTTAGTCTTGGGAAATTACAGTTTGAGAAAAAAATCTTTGCGAAAAAGACATTGGGAAAAACTGTCACTGGGAATTACAGACTGGGAAAAATCTACGTGAATCTATAGTGATACAGTTACCGTAACAACGAAAAACACTATGAACTTATACGGCAAGCCAATGTTATATTATATTTTACATTTCTAGGTTTAAATCTCAATTTTAGGAATATTTTAAAAGCAAGATTGTTTGTTTTGTTTATTTTCGTTCATTCATTTAACATGCAGAGGCATCATCGTTCAAGAAATCAGGTTCAAATGTCGTGGTTAACGTTAGGTTGATATAGCAGATTTATAAATCCCAGTAGGCCTATATGATTTCTGGTGTACTATCTCGACTTCGAGAGACAGGATTGTTAAACAGAAGACCTCATAGTGGATGAAGTCCAAGACACTCCTGGAAAGGACTGCAACTTCACCATTCAAGCAGGAAGAACACCATTTGTTCTAGCCAAACATTTACAATAAAACCTTCAGAATGCCACTAGCATCTTAATATCAGGTCGAACAATTCAAAACGAAGTGTGAGAAAATAGTTCAACCTTCCACAAGCCGTTAAGATTATCATTGAACTGGCCGGAGAATAGAATGAGGTACTCTATGGAAACATATTCTGTTTGCATATGAGTTCAGACACTGCCTTTTTAATTACAGCGGATGGCAGTACTGCTTGTAATCTCATATTGCTGCAATACACGTATTCAGTAAGTAACTCCCTTCCGTAGTAGAGATGTTATGGTTTGGACAGGTGTGTCCTTACGTTGGCGAACCCAACTACATGTCAAGTATGAATCACACATGTCAAAGGAATGTTCCGGGATTATCTTAGGGAGTACATCAGAGAGAGGTATGCCACTAATGTTGAACAGGATTTCACGTTTCTTGATGATAGTACACATGAAACCGATCCGCAGTAGTCATGAGAACTCTGATAGTCCTTCAAATCAACTATCGTCTCGTATTACAGCACTCTCCATACCTAAAAGTAATTGAATATGTTTGGGATTTGTTTCAGAGGTGATTCGATAATTATCAACCAACTATACTGCCATCAGAGAGCTTGCGGGGTGAAATACCACAAAAACAAATTTATAACTGTGTCCAAAGCGTACCAGATAGGTGTCACGCTGTTATTAATATGCGTGGAAAAACAACTCGTCAGTTTGTTTTTGTGGGCAGGTGTTATATACAAAAAAATATTATTGGCTTTTTTTTTGTTTGTTTCCTTTCTCTATTATTTAAAAAAAAACAGTGGGAAACAATGCATCGTAAAATTATGTTTAATAATAAATAACAAATCTACAGTAGAGCGTCTCGTTTAGCGACAGTGAAAACGTAAACAAAGTGCAAGTAACGTGTGGGGGAGGAAGAGTCGTACGATAAACATGAGGGATGCACAAGGTTTTAGTTACAACATTTATGGCGGACCATTAATTGAAATTATATTTTCCAAAAACACACAAAACAAAAGAACACAAATTGCATAACGTTATCATATACACATTTTAACAAACAAGCAATTGTAACGTTGAAATAATTCAATGTAACAAATGTTGCTACTTATATGATGTTGCTTTCAAGCAGCATTTATTACGGTCATGAATTTCATTCTCTCTATGACTAACATAATATCACCGACTTCACTTCACACCAATATACTGTAGTTTTGTTAATTCGGCCACAGAAGACGATAATATTGTGTTAGTCATAGAGAGAATGAAATTCATGACAGTAAGAAATGCTGCTTGAAAGCAACATCATATAAGTATCAAAATTTGATTTGTTAAATTGAATTATTTCAAGTTACAATTGCTTGTTTGTTAAAATGTGTATATATGAGAACGTGAACCAATTTGTGTTCTTTTGTTTTGTATGTTTTTGGAAAATATAATTTGAATTAATGCTCCGCCATAAATGTTATAACTAAAACCTTGCGTATTCCTCGCGTTTATCGTAATCCTCGTCCTCCCCCCACACGTTACCTGCACTTTTCACTGTGCCTAAACGAGATGCTCTACTGTACAGTAGTAGCAAAAGAAAAAAAAAAAACTGACCGACCCTTGTAGCTGATTTCATAGCCTTGATCACTCCAGAGCACGATAGACTGGTAACTAAGACTTTCGTGGTTCGAATCTTGCCTGAGAAGGAAATTCTTTTTTGTTCCTTATTCAAATTTGTTCCCAATACTGTTCGATTGCTGGTAAAATTCATGTTCTGGGAATAATAAGTTAATTACGTAGAAAAATCGAAAACTATTGGGAATAAATTTGAATAAGGAACAAAAAAAAGTTTCCTTCCCAGACAGCATTCGAACCACGAAAGTCTTAGTTCTCAGTCTATCGTGCTCTGGAGTGAACAAGGCTCTGAAATCAGCTACAAGGGTCGATCCGGTTTTTTTTTTCCACTACTGTACATGAATTTTTATTGTAATTGCAATATTGCTATTCATTTTTTAGTTTTTACTTTACATTAAATAAATTGAGATTGTTTGAATAGTTAGATATAAATGGTTATGGAACGCAACACATCCAACTGTGTGCCCGTTTACTGTCAATAAAAGTACAATTCTGTCGGCCAGGTTTGAACCCGCAAACTTCTCATCGAATAGGAAACACAGTAATAATCGAGAAGGATATTTCCGGGGGTGGGGATTATTTAAAGAAATAATTTTCAACAGAGATGGTAATAGTAAGTACGGAGTTAAACATTTAGTATCGAATGTTACAAGTGTTCGTGATTCAAAACGATTACGTCGCTTAGATTCGTCTGGAACAGTGAACAGAAATAGGATGAGACTCATCTGCGGGAGACTGACAGAAACAAAGAAGCGGCAGACCGGGCACGACAGTGACAAAGTAATAGCCATCAACTCTGGCAACAACACACTGATAGTAAAAATAATGTAGATAATTCTAATGAAAATTATGTACACTGCTCCGTCGATTTAGTAGTAAGTTAATGTTCACCTACTTAGATGTGACACACAGAGCAAGTCCCTTGCAATCGCCAAGCATCATCTTTTGGTATTCAATCTATTGTACGCGTACCCCCACGGGTATACGGGGTTAACTATTACTACTACATACGCTGAAGGTAATTAATTATACAGCAATACAATTAAGAATACTAAAAACATACGATAACTTATTTTTTCATTATCATATTACCTTCGCATATTATCAAAATTTCAACATAACACTCGTATTATGACGTCTAAATATAGGCCTAATTAATAACTATTGCTGACAACTCAAATATGAAAATCTTCTTAATGCAAAAGAACATTTCGACATCTTCTTCATCCATTTTTATTACTGTTATATGCGATGGGTCAACTTCAGATTTCTCTGTTTGAAGAAGTAGCTACAGTGAGACAAATGTGAAACAGCAGTAGCTTCTGTTGGTTGAGTTTACTTAAAGTTTCTTACCTCTAGAGAACTTATTTATTTATCTATTTTTCGCTTATTTCGTTAACTAAAATAATAATAATAATAATAATAATAATAATAATAATAATAATAATAATAATAATAATAATAGGTAGGGACTGTACATTGTCTCAGGAGGCTACGAGATTAAGTATTACTGGAGTTAAGTTGACGAAGTGCGTGCATCTAACAAGCGAAATTCTTTGAATTATTTATTATCGTAATACACAACTCTCTTAAATTGACTGAACATATTGGCAATTAAATCAATGGCTTTCCCAAACACGCAATAAAATTTTTCATATAAAACAATTTTTATCTCAAAAAGGAAGCAAAAACAAGCAAAATTGTATTAAACTTTTCTGTTTGAAATATCTCAAAGAATAACTCCCTGAAATTAGTGACATTACTTACGGTTCATTGTATGTATATATATATATCAAAGCTTCAAACGGCGAAAAAATTGACGACAGTGTATCGTTCTTATGTGACTAAAAGCTCCGCGACAAACTATGAAAAATAATTATGTTGACGAAGAATTTGTGACGAAAACTCCTAGATCCGAAAACTATTGTACCAGAAAACATAATTCGTCCTTTCTCATATTACCTTGCTCCCCTTCGCTCTCAGACCCTTTATGGACCGAGGACCGGTCTTCCAAATACTTCGTATAATATGCCTTTGGCTCCATAATATGTTTAATATAGCTAGCAAAAATACCGGGTATACGCTGACAAAATGTTGTGTTTATTCTTCAGCCGAACTCTACTGTACCGAAAAACATAATTCATCCTTTCTCATCTGACCTTGCCTCCCTTCACCGACGTGGAACCAATAATCAAATTATTATACATCATTAAGCGCCGCCGTTCTCACATTCATTCCCTATTTACTCGACCTACACGTCCTATTTCTATGTACTTTCATTTTGTTCTCACGAGTTATGTATTCATTGTTGTAGGTTATAATCTGGGATATTATACTCTGTTTTCTAACCTTGTTGTACAGATCTCTCTCGCTGGTTAATTCGGCTCTTAAATACTCACAGAACATAAATTATTGTTGGATTATTTTTAGTCTATTTTAAACTTTGAACAGACTAGTTTCTTTGCACATATGACTGACTATGTTGTACTTTATACGGTCATGTTATATTACGTCTCTATTGTAAAACGTAGCCATCTCATTTATTTTGCATCATCCGTAACTTATTTTCTGAAAGCGAATCTTAGGAAAGGTAAATCACTCAGGATATATGTAGCTTAGGCTCTTTCCAGTGAAACACATATAAGGATTAAAACATTTTGAAGACTGAATCTATCTTTACTTTTAGGTAAACAGAAGAGTGAGGATATCCTGCCAATTGAAGTCGCCGTAAATTGCTCATGCAAAGTGACTGCCCGAAACCCGACACAGTGGAGGAAAAATATTCGTATTGCAAGTAAAGTCATACTGTACAAAATTTAAAGAGGTTCTAAGCCAACAATTGCATCGTACATGAAGAATGGACTAGAAGATAAAATAAAGCAGAAAGTATATGTACAATACGATAAGAGAAAATAACGGAAGTAAAGCGAATGTACAACGGTAAAAGTAATTATAATAAAAATAATGTATTGTCTTCTTACTTCCAAAACCCCCTAAATCTAATTTTTACGGAATGTCTAAAACTGAGTATATTTTCAAAATGCGTGTGATCATAATACTTTGTAAGTATGAGACGAAAAGAGAGAGGAGAGGAGAATATGGAGGAAAAAATTTAAAAGGTACGCAAAACGCGTCCTTGCAAGGGGTTGGGGGCTGTAAGAAACTAAATAAGTGAGCTCCAAGCCTGTTGGCCACTAGTCTCACTCCAGGATACGCTGCTCCACTGAAGGAGCTCTAGAAAATTTTGAAGGGGAAAACCGAAATAGACGTAACCTCTTAGGTACCACATACGCGAGGGGGATGGAAATGTGATCAAAATGATCACGGGACGGGACGAGGAGATAGCTGGTTTAGATCTGCATATTGAAATGAACTGTCATTTCGCAGTGCAGAACGAGTCGAGAAGACTCTCTCATCTGTTGTTCGATGACTAAGCAGGTGAAGACCGCCAGGAGAGACGCCGTGAATTCTGAATCTGCAAATTGAAAGGTTCCCTGTCCTTTCGCATTGCGAAATGCGTGACGTTGCACATGTATTTCATAATTTATATACTCTGAACTAGGGCTTTAAGTTGTTTGTTAGAAAAAGGGGGGCTTATGGGGAAGGACATATAGATCCGTGGCCCATTTCTCTTAGGGCTCAGCCCGACATTTGTCTTAACGCCTTAGGAAAACCACGGAAATACCTTAGGCAGGATGAGTTGTCTCAATATAAGAGACTAGCCAATTTGGCTTTTAGGTAACAGGTCGATTGATTTATGAATTTAGGATAGATGTAATTAATAATTAATTTTGAATAATTAAGGGGTTCATGGGGATATGAGTGCAGGTCCGTGGCCCACTTCTTTTAGGGCTCATCCCGACATTTGTCTTAGCGCCTTAGGAAAACCACGGAAAAACCTTAGGCAGGATGAGTTGTCTTAATTTCAGAGACTCTATGAATCGATGGATATATGCTAGCCAATTGGCTCTATGATAGTTCCATCGATCAACAAATTTAGATATTGTCAGGGAGGGATTTTGTTTAGCCCAGTTAAGACAAGGTCATTTCAAAGCGGTTGCACTATCCAAGGAGTCTCATGGAGTCGAGTCGTGTCTCAAGAGTATAGCTAATGGACCTGTCTGGTGTCTACGCCGTAACCTAGGATCATACTGGCCGAGGCCAGATATGAGCGGGTTGGGATTAGCACGAGTTGTAAGTATGAAAATGTCTCTATATTTTATAAATAAGCACGTAGCAGATATTATCTGGGATATAAAAATTATTTTGTTCTCTTTTACAATTTCCTCGAATGCAGTTAGGCACTTGTCTTTAAATATACACACACATATATATATATATATATATATATATATATATATATATATATATATATATATATATGGGGTGTTAAAAAGTATCCAATATTTTAGGAGGTGCTAGTATGCATCAAGAAAAGAAAAAAAGTGGAATAAACATGGGTCCTACAACACATACTTTCTGAGATATGATTAAACACTTGTTCGTAGGAGATGCTCAATTTGACATACATTTATGGCAGTTCCTCTGTCCTTAGACGTAAGGGATCACTCACTCTTTGAAATCGACCTGGTTGTTCTTGATAAGCAAAAGTCTAGGTATGGGGAACGAGCAGGCCAAGGTGTGGGGCCTCCACAATCATTCCAGCGGTCCTGAAGTGTCAGCGTCAGGTGTTCACGCTCAATGCGGAAAAAATGTGCTGAAGTGCCATCATGCATGGACCACATCTGTAGTCTTTGCTGACATGGCACATACTCCAGCAAGGTAGGCAATACGTTAATAAGGAAGTCCTGATAACGAGCCGCAGTTAATCTCTGTGGTAGAACGTATGGCCCTTAATCTAATGCCAAGAACGCCTGGCCATACGTTGATTGAGAATCGGCGCTGATGCCTTATTTCTTCAACTGCATGGCAATTTTCATCAGTCCAAACATGCTGATTACCAGGGAAAGGATTTATATGTAAATACATATTTACTTATAAAGCTAATATAATTTATATTTTGCATTATCTTTATGTTTCACAATGTGTAGGGTTGAAAAATCCTACTTTTATTTTTCATATTTTTCCATATTTTAGAGTTTAGTACATATTTTCGTTAATTTCCATATATTTTCCATATTTCATATAAAACAGTCCATATTATATTAGGTTTAACAATAAAACAAAACAAAATTCCATTAACTTTTAAAAATACATTTCAACAATAGAGATTTAAACACATGTTCAGTAATCCCTTTAACATCAGAGTTATTTGAAAATTAGCAGTCCTATCAACAATGGGAAAGTAAGTTACAAAACTGTATTAATTTAATTTAAAATTTTTAACAGACTTCAGTTGTGCAGCTCAACAGTTAAATGCCAGTCAGAGTACACATAGGTTCAGTTTTGTAAATCATACTATAAAGACGGTAAATATGCCAAAAGTACGTCATTCAGTCAATTTAAAATCAAAACTAACAAGTTACATTTCAGAATTTAAAGAAGATGGTTTATCAACTGACAATAAAATATTATTTTGTAATTTGTGTCAGTGTGCAGTATCATCTACACAAAAGTTCCTGGTGCAACAACACATTACAACTAGTAAACATCAGGCCAACAAACAACTAAATTCCAAGCAGAGACAATTGTTTTTAACACAACCAACAACATCGAATGTAAGATCTGAGTTTAACATCGACCTGTGCCGTTCTCTCATCTCTGCTGATATTCCTCTCTACAAACTAAAGAATAAGGTCTTCAGGGAATTCCTTGAAAAATATACTCAACATACAATCCCGGATGAGTCAACACTTAGGAAGACGTATGCTCCATCCATCTACGATGAGACAATACAGAAGATAAGAGATGAAATTAAAGATAGTTCAATTTGGGTTTCCATTGATGAGACTCCCGACAAAGAAGGTAGACTTGTTGGTAATGTAGTTATCGGTTTGTTAAGTGAACAATATTCTGAACGAATTCTTTTACATTGTGATGTTCTAGAAAAGTGCAATAACAAAACTATAGTTAAACTGTTCAACGAAGCTATGGGTATCCTGTGGCCAAAGGGTATTATGTACGATAATGTGTTATTCTTTATTAGCGATGCTGCCCCTTATATGGTCAAAGCTGGACAAGCATTATCTGTTGTATATCCTAAATTGACTCATTTTACTTGTGTGGCGCATGCATTTCATCGTGTGGCAGAAGTGGTCAGAGACTATTTCCCTAAAGTAGATTTGTTGATTTCATCAGTGAAAAAAGTATTTCTCAAAGCTCCCAGTAGAGTTAACGTGTTGAAAGAAATGTACCCTGAAATTCCATTGCCACCAAAGCCAATTTTAACTAGATGGGGTACATGGCTAGAAGCAGTTGAATATTATGCCGAACATATAGACTCTATTAACAATGTTCTCCTTGCATTGGACTCTGAAGATGCAGTCTCAATTGATACTGCGAAAACAGTTACCTGTGACATAAGTGTGAAGAATGACTTAGCTCACATTCAGCATACATTTTCATGCATCATAAAAACGCTCAAAAGTCTCCAAAATAGGCACCTTTCACTATCTGAAAGTTTTGAAATTATAAATAGTACTGTGGAACAACTGAATCGTGGTAGAGGTAAAGTTGCAGATGCAGTAAGAGCTAAGGTGGACACTGTACTTTCAAAAAACCCTGGATATGAAGAACTACAAAAGGTTGTTGCTGTGATGAGTGGTGAATCAACAGTGAAGATTAACTTGGACTTATCCCCAGCAGACATTGTGAAATTGAATTATGTACCAGTTACTTCTTGTGACGTCGAACGCTCTTTTAGTCAGTATAAATCTATCCTCAGAGACAATAGAAGAAGATTCACTTTTCAGCACTTGAAAGAAATGTTTGTAACCTATTGTTATGGTAACAGACAATAAAAATTGTGTTTTGTTGAAACTACATTGGAAGATAAGGTACGTCCATTATATTTTTTGTTTAGTTTGATTAAAATGTACCAATATTTAACGTACATAGTCATTTTTTTATAATTTTAAGTCCATATTTAATTCCATATTTTGGTAAAAATCCATATTTAATTCCATATTTTGGTAAAAATAACTACATATATATTTACATATTTCATATATTTTTAGTCCATATAAATCCGTTCCCTGGTGATTACGAAAATTCACAACACCAACTCTGCTGAACCCCGCTCATATCCGCAACCAAACTTTTGTTTTCAGTATTCCTTGCGACGTATCATTATTCCTATGAAAGTTGTTTGCTTTGAAGAGCTCTATCAAATGGTACCATATTTGACCACGACTCCCATTTGAAATGTTAAAGTAATACGCCACTGACCCTACTTCCTGTTAAGTCTGGTTGTCAGTTCCAGCATGTACAGTGCGTTCTTAGCTCGGCCGGTCCACTAAAACATTCAAATTTGAAAATTGTACTTTCAATAATAATTGTTCCTTTTTAAAATTATTCATGTTAATTTTTATTTCATCATACTTAATTAAAAGTTTTCTTGTTTAAATCATCATCCCTAATTAAAACTTTTCTAACACTTGTTTATATTATTTAGGTTATGTTATAACGGTCCGGTCGAGCTACGAACGCACTGTATTATAAGTAAGCCAATAAATTACATGTATAATGTAATGTATAAATGGCGAGATTTCATTGCCCAAAGCTCGACGCGCTGAATCACCGCTAAGTGGATTGTCACTCATCCATGTCACTTTTCAAACGGCACCGTACTAACAAGGAGAGGACATGCTCTGTATATCACCGAATAGAATAAGATTGTGTGAGATAAAAGTACAAGACGTACTATTTAAAGTCATACCTGATATGGGTGGCCAATGACCCCTCGTTTTGGAAATATTGGCTATTGTTTGTGACATACTTCCGTTAGGTGCTCAATAGAGAAGCATTAGACTGTGTAACAGCGTAGCCCATATGGTTGGATGCTGAGTTGTTATCCAGGCAACCTGAGTTCGAATCTTAACTGGTTCTATATTTTTTTCTTTTAATAATGATTAATATTGTGATCACAGTTATCTACTTACATACCTATATCATATTTCTCAATGTATTAAATGTTTCATCACGTTTTAAACAAATTACTAATTAACTAACATTATATTGTAAAGGATAAACAATGAAATACTGCTCAAGTAGGAAGGTAAGATGTGTCACTAGCGTCTGTTCTATTTCTGTAGCAGCTATTCCATTTCATTTTGTACCCGATTCATTATGATGTCATAAAAACAAACAAAACATACATATTTCCTGCACCATGCACAGCAAATGAAAGAAGGTTGTCCACAGTCATACACATTTTTCCGCACTTCTGCTGCGAAACAGATATCCTTCACTTTCACAAACTCTTCTCGTTCGTTTATCAATTTTGATGCATACCACGCATATTTCAACATGGCTTTGAATATAGGAACTGACAACTGAAAGTGAATTAAAATAATAATAATAATAATAATAATAATAATAATAATAATAATAATAATAATAATAATAATAATAATAATAAGCTTTAAAAATGAGAAGGCATTAGGATTCAAACTCGGGTTGCCTCGATGAGAACTCAGCATCCAACCACATGAGCTACGCCCTTACACAGTCTAATGCTTCCCTATTAGGCACCTAACGGAAGTATGTCATAAACAATAGCCAATATTTCCAAAACGAGGGGTCATTGGCCACCCATACCAGGTATGACTTTAAACAGTGTTTCTTGTACTTTCATGTCACAAAATCTGAATTAATTCGGTGATATACAGAGCGTGTCCTCTCCTTGTAAGCGAAACCTGTTTCCAGACATACACCCATTACGTACTATAGCATAATTAAACAAACACATTCACTTTCTTACAAATATATACGTTATTTTCGAATTTATAACATCATACGCAGAAAAATATATATAATGACGAAGAATGCTACCTTAAATGACAGAAGGTTACGAAGCCGTCTATGTTTGACAGGCGTAATAGATTTTAATGACAACTGACATATAGTTACTGCTTAATTTTGTTATAGTCAAATATTTTTGGATACCTGCATTGTTTAGCGTTTCACAAAAAATTGTTTCTTAATTAATAAAATTAACTGAAAGAAAATCGTTGAAGAAAATCTAAACTAATCACATTTTTATATAATTTGACATAGAGGATTTGTAACCTCCTGTTTTGTAGAAGAAATAGCTAATATTTATGTGCGTAATACTCGGAATAATTAACTCGTAGATACTGCACATGAACGGAGATATCGAAGAGATCAGGAGAAAAGAGAAAGAAGGTTGATCTAAATTACTTTTTCAATATCAGAGATGACGGGAACATGTTATTGCAGAGAAAAATGTAAATCAATTTTTTACTGCATCACACAGTAACTCAATACTTGTCATAATGAGAAATGACTGCATGAAATACTGGCCACAGGCATTAAACTTTTGTTAGCAGTTCAAGGCTGCAGGATAACAAAGCGAAAATCTAAACGAGATTATTATTCATTTGAAAAAAATTGAACGTTAAAACTTCAATGCCCTGTCTCAAAGAGTGGAATAACCAGTACTTCAAAAGGAGCTATCATGTCTTTCGGCAGTATGATGCAGAAAATAAATTCAAATTATCGCTGCAGTGTGCAAAGTAAAATAGAAACCTTGAAGCGAAGTGTGAGAATCATTTTCCTTTAGAGAGGATAATTTTTTGTAAGAGAGACTGTTGCCCTGTTGTTTATAACATAATACCGTGTCAAAGGCGTAATGGATGATGATGATGATCATAATATAGTACAAGTCAACCCATAAAGAGCTTATGCCAGCATTGTGCGAACACGATAAAGTTACTCTTTCACCACTTTTAAGAAAATAATGTTATTTGTATGTATGTACTCATACTAATTTGTGGATGAGAGATGGCGTTATAAGTCCTGATGGACTCATGGATTGCATTATTTATATTCTTTGGCATATTTGCTTCATTCCAGCTGTAAGCGAGATATAAATTCACCTATTCACATAGTTACATAGTAATAAATTAAATTACCTATGTTTACATTTCAATGTAATTTAGGTATCGTTCTGAATGAGAAACATACATACATACATACAACAATACATACATACATACATACATACATACATACATACATACATACATACATACATACATACATACATACATACATACATACATACATACATACATACATGGGTCATATGAGGAAACGAAATGGAAGGCAGAAAATAGGTAAGATTGGAGAAAGCAGGTTTGGAGTATCTTCCCTTGGACAGAACACTAAATAAATGAATACGTACGTACGTACATACATACATACATACATACAAGTGTTCTGCCCATGGGTAGGTCTTTCACTGCAAATCCAGAATTCTCCAATCTTTCCAATTTTCTCCCTTCCTCTTAGTCTCCGCATGTGATCCACATATCTTAATGTCCTCTATCATCTGATTTCTTCCGCCTCCAATTCTTCTCCCGTTCACCATTCCTTCCATTGCATCCCTCAGAAGACAGTGACCAAACCAATTCCTTTTTCTCTTCTGATCAATTTAAGCATCATTCTTTCTTCACAAACTCTTTCCAACAAAACTTCATTTCTTATTCTGTCTGTCCAGTTCACACGCTCCATTCTTCTGCATATCAACATTTCAAATGATTCTATTCGTTTCTCTTCATTTCATCACAATGACAATGTTTCTACCCCATACAATGCCACACTTCACACAAAGTACTTCATTAGTCTCTTCCATAGTTCTTTTTCCAGAAGTCCACATAAGATTATCCTTTTTCTATTAAAAGCTTCCTAGGCAATTGCTAATCTCCTTTTGACTTCCTGGCTGCAGCTCATGTTACTGCTTATAGAACATCCCAAGTATCTGAAGCTGATCACTTGCTCTACTGCCTCATTTCGAATTCGCAAGTTTACCTTCTTCATTTTTCTTGCGGCAATCATGGTCTTCGTCTTGTTTAAAGGAAATAGTGGTTTATTATTCAGAAGAGGTGGACTTTTCTGTTGCTAGTGAATTGTATACAGGATGATTCACAAAGTTTTACCGCCACTTAGGGAGGACCTTCCTGAGCTCAAATGGAGCAAAAAATATACATAAAAATATGATCTAACTGATAGTTTACTCGCTACAGGTTACTGAGAATTTGAATGTAGAGGCAAAATTTAATAACATCACTACAGAAAACACAAAATAATGGATGCAATTCCCACTCTTGTAACTACTTTCGTGTTGCAAACTTCATTCTTCTCATAAGCTTTTAGTTTTACAAGAGATTTTCAAATGTGTCTCCTTATGTTTCCACACACTTGGTCGCACTCTTATGAATCGCGCGTGTGGCATTCCTAAACTTATCAGGGTTGTTCTTGATGAATGCTGCGGCGTCCATAATGCGCAAAATTATTTCTTCACGTGTGTTTACCTTAATTTGTTACACGAGAGCCTTCATGCACATCCATAAGAAATAACAGTGCGATTTATTTGAGAGCTCTATTCACACTAACACGTTTAGAAAATCAATGCTTATTCCGAAATATATGAGATAGGAAGAAATTGTATTATGAAAATGTGTTCGAAACCACTTCAGAATCGATTCACTTCACTAAACTTATGTTGTCTATTATTAAGCACAGCTTTCCCCTTTTCGTTGTAATTTTATTCGTTGAAATTGATGCAACTTGCAGGATGTCAAGCGGCGTGTGCTTGCAATCTACGTAGACCGAAGAGACTTTTCTGGTTGTGCTGTGATGGCCCGTTCTGGTAACCTACGTATACACCAAAGAGACTGGGAGTGATCTGGCGGGCCATTACTGGTCCAAACAAGCTGTTGGTTTGAATATAAGAGATTATCGAACCTGGCCCAAACGGGTTACCATTACCGGGGCAAACATACTGTTGATTTAAATAAAAGATTATCGAACCTGGCCCAAACGGGTTACCATTACCGGTCCAAACATACTGATGATTTAAATAAAAGATTATCGAATCCGCCCCAAACTTCCTGCAGAGGGATTTCATCTCTATCAGTACAGTTAAACCCTAGGCACATGGTCCGTTTCATTCAATTTATGAACGACTGTTGTCTTATAAGTCTTCAGTTTTAACGATTCTATCTCTTTCCAAGCTGTTGAGATAACTTTCTTAACGGTTTCGTGGAAGACTGTTCTAGTCTACAGGCCCTACAGTATAGGCCTATATTATTGAGTGTTTAAGTTAGAACCCTATGCTTGTGCTCAATTTTTACTTAAAAACGAGTTAATTTCATTAAATTGTGAATTGTTGAAGCAGATTATTGTTGAACGCTAGGACATTTCCGTAAAAATATTCTCACGACATTTTTGTGCGATTCCTTCGTAATATACTCATCATAAAATAATGAAGATTCACTGTTCTAATGTGTACTGCATCACCACGAACTAAGCTGAAATGCGTCGAATGGAGGTCAACTCTACACTAATGCTGTAATCTTGATGTACCTTCAGCCTCTGTTATCTGCCTGTACTATCAGTGTTGCCAACTCGATTCTTAAAAATCCGCTGTGAAGCCGTGAAGAAACCGCTAAATTGCTATATTGTCAATGTAAAATTATATATTTTGCCGCTGAGTGTGCTAAAAATATCCGCTAAATCCCTATACCAGCAATACAAATTTCATAATTTTTTACCCGCTGAACTAACGCCGAAAAACGCTGCATCTAGCGGGAAAACTGCTGAATTGGCAACACTTTGTTCTATGGAACATGAAACCTTCTCACACACGATCCAGGGTAGATGTAGCCTACACACTTATTTCCTCGGATGTTACGTTCGATGTATCAAAGTAAAAGATCGACGGCATTTATCTAAACGAATTCTATTTCCTGGCAAACGCTTTGCATAATGAAATGTACTTGGCTTAATGATATCCATTTTTCTGTCTAGTTCAGAAGAAGCATCTGCGTAGTAAGTGATAACCAGGGAACGGATTTATATGGACTAAAAATATATGAAATATGTAAATATATATGTAGTTATTTTTACCAAAATATGGAATTAAATATGGATTTTTACCAAAATATGGAATTAAATATGGACTTAAAATTATAAAAAAAATGACTATGTACGTTAAATATTGGTACATTTTAATCAAACTAAACAAAAAATATAATGGACGTACCTTATCTTCCAATGTAGTTTCAACAAAACACAATTTTTATTGTCTGTTACCATAACAATAGGTTACAAACATTTCTTTCAAGTGCTGAAAAGTGAATCTTCTTCTATTGTCTCTGAGGATAGATTTATACTGACTAAAAGAGCGTTCGACGTCACAAGAAGTAACTGGTACATAATTCAATTTCACAATGTCTGCTGGGGATAAGTCCAAGTTAATCTTCACTGTTGATTCACCACTCATCACAGCAACAACCTTTTGTAGTTCTTCATATCCAGGGTTTTTTGAAAGTACAGTGTCCACCTTAGCTCTTACTGCATCTGCAACTTTACCTCTACCACGATTCAGTTGTTCCACAGTACTATTTATAATTTCAAAACTTTCAGATAGTGAAAGGTGCCTATTTTGGAGACTTTTGAGCGTTTTTATGATGCATGAAAATGTATGCTGAATGTGAGCTAAGTCATTCTTCACACTTATGTCACAGGTAACTGTTTTCGCAGTATCAATTGAGACTGCATCTTCAGAGTCCAATGCAAGGAGAACATTGTTAATAGAGTCTATATGTTCGGCATAATATTCAACTGCTTCTAGCCATGTACCCCATCTAGTTAAAATTGGCTTTGGTGGCAATGGAATTTCAGGGTACATTTCTTTCAACACGTTAACTCTACTGGGAGCTTTGAGAAATACTTTTTTCACTGATGAAATCAACAAATCTACTTTAGGGAAATAGTCTCTGACCACTTCTGCCACACGATGAAATGCATGCGCCACACAAGTAAAATGAGTCAATTTAGGATATACAACAGATAATGCTTGTCCAGCTTTGACCATATAAGGGGCAGCATCGCTAATAAAGAATAACACATTATCGTACATAATACCCTTTGGCCACAGGATACCCATAGCTTCGTTGAACAGTTTAACTATAGTTTTGTTATTGCACTTTTCTAGAACATCACAATGTAAAAGAATTCGTTCAGAATATTGTTCACTTAACAAACCGATAACTACATTACCAACAAGTCTACCTTCTTTGTCGGGAGTCTCATCAATGGAAACCCAAATTGAACTATCTTTAATTTCATCTCTTATCTTCTGTATTGTCTCATCGTAGATGGATGGAGCATACGTCTTCCTAAGTGTTGACTCATCCGGGATTGTATGTTGAGTATATTTTTCAAGGAATTCCCTGAAGACCTTATTCTTTAGTTTGTAGAGAGGAATATCAGCAGAGATGAGAGAACGGCACAGGTCGATGTTAAACTCAGATCTTACATTCGATGTTGTTGGTTGTGTTAAAAACAATTGTCTCTGCTTGGAATTTAGTTGTTTGTTGGCCTGATGTTTACTAGTTGTAATGTGTTGTTGCACCAGGAACTTTTGTGTAGATGATACTGCACACTGACACAAATTACAAAATAATATTTTATTGTCAGTTGATAAACCATCTTCTTTAAATTCTGAAATGTAACTTGTTAGTTTTGATTTTAAATTGACTGAATGACGTACTTTTGGCATATTTACCGTCTTTATAGTATGATTTACAAAACTGAACCTATGTGTACTCTGACTGGCATTTAACTGTTGAGCTGCACAACTGAAGTCTGTTAAAAATTTTAAATTAAATTAATACAGTTTTGTAACTTACTTTCCCATTGTTGATAGGACTGCTAATTTTCAAATAACTCTGATGTTAAAGGGATTACTGAACATGTGTTTAAATCTCTATTGTTGAAATGTATTTTTAAAAGTTAATGGAATTTTGTTTTGTTTTATTGTTAAACCTAATATAATATGGACTGTTTTATATGAAATATGGAAAATATATGGAAATTAACGAAAATATGTACTAAACTCTAAAATATGGAAAAATATGGAAAATAAAAGTAGGATTTTTCAACCCTACACATTGTGAAACATAAAGATAATGCAAAATATAAATTATATTAGCTTTATAAGTAAATATGTATTTACAAATAAATCCTTTCCCTGGTGATAACCATCAGTTCAACTAATAATATAACATTGTTCTTTTTTCCAACTTGATGGTTTAGAGCAGCGGTCATCAGAACACTGCACTCTTGGGCTAGCGTCCCTTACTCGCGGACAAGATACTGTCTAGCGTGTATTCGTGGTTGCTGGCGGGTATGCTGTCTTTCTATCTCTTGTGCACGAAGGAGCATATTTGCTTACCCTCCATGCACTCTACCCATTTCAGCGGGTGCTGACGACCACTGATTTAGAGTTTCCGCTTAAAACCTGAAGATTGCACATTAAAAAAATTACATATTTGCTGTTCTTGGTTACAAGAACATATAGCTATATCAGCTGTGTTTGCCTGTTGTATCCACTGTGATGCATTCGAAATATGTTTCGAAATTAAGTAAGAACATAACCTGAACCAAACAGAATAGTCCTACACTTCAGTCTAACATATATTGCGGGGTCGACCTGATTGGCGAGTTGGTATAGCGCTGGCCTTCTATGCCTAAGGTTGCGGGTTCGATCCCTGGCCAGATCGATGGCATTTAAATGTGCTTAAGTGCGACAGGCTCATGTCAGTAGATTTACTGGCATGTAAAAGAACTCCTGCGGGACAAAATTCCGGCACATCCGACGACGCTGATATAACCTCTGCATTTAATAAAACATAACATATAACATTTAACATTTATATTGCGGGAAAGCAGAAGATTATTGTTGTAGAACCGTTCGTATTTCAATTCTGTTACTCAATTAAACGCTGGTTCTATTCGCTTTACATCTCCTTTACAACATGAAAAACTAACGCTTTGAATAGAAATAAGTAAAATTTCTCTTAGCTGCAGCTTTGCTAGGAAGAGAATATCCATTCACACATTTCCGGTGATTTGGAAAATATTTATTGGTTACTTATTCCTACGTGAAAGTTCGACTCATCTTTATCAACAATCTTATGACTGGGAATAACGACATCTGCCTTATACGCGCTCTCACCTCAAAAATAGAATTCTTCACACTATCACTATCGCAGAAGTTACAAATTTTATCGAGCAACAATTTTTATTTATCTCTATGCAACCAGCAAACCCAATAAAACGAATTCAATCCAAACGACATTTTACTGTGTGATTTCCATTTATTGTTCCCAATATTTAAAGGCTTTAATTGATGTTTTGTTATTTGAAGTGTTATATCAGTGAAGAAGTGTTTTGTGTCAATGAAGTTTTACAGTTTATAGTGGTAGTGTCAAGTTTTTGAACAGTGAAATGTTTTTGAAGTGTTAGTGAAATCAGGATAGTATCAGTGAAATGTACCGTAGTTCAAGTGCAGTGAGTGAGTTGACAGTGAAATGAGTGTAGTGCTGAAAGGTACTAGTGTATGTATGAACATATCATACTCGTGGATTTTAGTTCGAACTTAGGGTGAAGATACAAATTAGATTTACTTTAAATGTTATTTTAAGTGATCGTGCTTCATTTAATTTAGGATGCCCTTCATTATTATTATTATTATTATTATTATTATTATTATTATTATTATTATTATTATTATTATTTAGTAGTAATAGTATTATTATTAATTGCATTTTTATTAATTGTGTTTATTATTAATTGTCATTATTTAGTGTAATTAGTTACTACTGCCACCGGGTATTTATCCATTTGCAGTGTGAATAAATACATACATAAAATATATGAGGCGTGTAATTGCAAAATCAGATACATCATTATTTTTTTCTTCGAAAATGAGTTAATGTTATATTTTATATCTTCATATGATTCTACAACTGCTATAGCACTGTTATGCTCCAAAGCCAGATACATCATATGGATTTATATGATGAAAAATAGTATTGGTTGCAAATCACTGGTTCCTTGCAAAACCTTTTCCTTCATACTGAAAAATTATGTTTCAGTGATGTATCTGATTTTGCAACTAAATGCCTCATTTACTGAAATTTTACACGTAATATAATAAAATACACTCTATTCAATAAAGTGTTAAAAGAATTTTCCAACATGCTAGAAATCTCTCACTCATGTGTCTGTCCAAAAGTATACGAAGCGTTGAGACATATTTAAAATGGAAAAGAAACACAGGAAAGCTCTTTGCGAATGGGTGAATTAGAAGTTTGATATTTATGTATCGAGCGTGGAGAGAACGCACGAAAAGGGAAGATTTTTTGTCGAGTTACATAAAATGTATGTTAAAATTGTAGTAGCACCAAACATATAGACCTACTCGCTAAATAAAATTAAAGCAGCCGTATATAACACGTCACATCTGGCAGAGACGTCGCGACGTACATTTTGCAGTCGGCTGGGGCATCTCGTAATAAACGTACATGCTTCAGCTATTTAAAATTTCGTCCGTCAACACTATCGTGTACAGTAATCAGAACTCAGTTTTTAAACTATTCATAAGTATAATTTATTTAATTGGCTAGTATTCTAAAGCTAAAAAATGTGTTGTTAATTCCTTAGTTGCTTTGTACATTTTGTTAACTAAAAATTACGTCATTCTTACGTACTTATCACATCAATTGTTACAAATCACACGACTTCTAGCAACTTGATTATTTACAGTTAAATTTTGCATCCTAATGTACATGCTTCAAGAGTTTACAAGAGTGCAATGATTAGCAACAATTTTATTGTTGTGATAAGTGCGTAAGAAAAATGTAATTTTATAGTTAAAAATCGAGAAAAAGATTCTGTACGAAGCAACTCTGAAATTCACAACATATTTTTAGCTTCAGAATACTATCAAATTAAATAAATAATATTTCTGAATAGTTCATTCTCTATCTGTAATACTCTTTTGCCCTTAAAACTAAAGAAAAAAAAAAGATATCTTACAAACAACTTCAAATTAGTGTAAAGGCTGGTTCACAATAAACCGGAAACGAGAATCGGAACGAAAACGAAAACGGTAAAATTGTTCAAATGTGTACATTTAAATGTGAGCATTCACTATTAACGAAAAGCTTGCCGGAGGCCGGGATCGGGAATGGAGAGTTGGCCAAGTTTCAACTTTGGCGTTCACGTTTCCGATCACAGCCCACTAGATTCATTCAATTGCCATCTAAAAGCTATTTTGTCGTCATATTTTGTAGCAAGAAGACCGTGACATAACCTATGCATTATTTTGTTCTGTGCTGTGCATCATGGAGCAAGTTTTATTTGATGAGATTCTAATATTGAATGTTGAGGAAAATCCTCACGTTAACGATAAGCGGCACGCCTCATATAAAGATGAGAAAATGAAGGGGAATACGTGGCTTTCAATAGCTGCATCTTTTAACACCGATCGTAAGTGAATCATATTTTATTACTGTATTGGTCGTATTACACACTACATATTCATGCTTCAATTCAATAACTACTGTTGTGATCATTTTTGTTCTATTACATATGTTTCTTCTCTAATTATTTTACGTTATTGTAGACTTAAAATAGGTTGTGATAATAAAGATGCATGGGCATATTATAGTACCGTACCTAATGAAATGTTTCAGTTGAAATTTCGAAGTTGGTTAACCTATGTTTATATTGGCTGCCTTGTACTCATAAGAGAACGCCATTGGTCAATTATACACAAATTACATCAGAATGTGTAATATCGACTTTACATATCGTTATTAACATGCATATCGATATGCATAGTCGTCTACTTTCTCGGTTTATTGTGAATCAAAAATTTTCATATTCACGTCCTCTGCTTCTCGTTTTCATTCTGGTTCTCGTTCTCGGTTTATTGTGAACCAGCCTTAACTCTGAAACTATTTAAAGAGGACTTTATTTGCTCAGAATGTATTCGAAAATATGTTCTGCAAGTGGCGGTAACTCATCGTGAATCACCCTGAATAAGAAAACTTTCTTTTTTTTTTACTGGAAGACGTTGCTGGATTCAACTCAAAGCAAACATACAATAAACTTTTCCAAACCATGCACAAGAGACTGCACCATATTTTTCTAACTTCTCAATGGAATATGTCGTCATGCATTGCTGTTATGCAATCCAATATACATTCAGGGACAAAAAAAAAAACCGGACACTTTAATATTTGCTGGTATTTTGCAAAACATTATCTTCTCATACAATATTATGGTAGCCATCTGTTGTTATGGAGACGTGTATACATTGTTGATTGTTTTTTGCTCTATAAACAAGCCATTACAACCAAATATTACAATTTTGCTTTCGGAGTCTCAGCTATAACAATTTTGTCTCAACCGTTTTGTGCTTCATTATCGTTATCATTCGTTAGTTCTTTATTTTTACATTTTCTGTGTTTAAGTGGGGTTGTAACATTTGTCTTAAAACAAGATGCGACCTGAAGATGTGGCTCGAGCTGTAGCCCTTTACGATGATGGAAGCAGTGTACGTTACATTGCAAATGTTATGAATATGGCTAGAAGCACAACCCATAAAACGGCATCGAGAGACCCTAGAATATACCAGAAGACCAGGTTCGGGTCGTCCAAGAGCTACAAATCCAAATGAAGACAGGTATATGGTGTTGAGAGTTCTTAGGGAGCGCAACCTGCCAGCTACTAGTGTAGCCCAGCAATTTGTTAACATGCATGGACGCCCAATTTCGGCCAAAACAGTTAGAAGGAGGTTGAAAGCAAGTGGACTGATATCAAGTAGACCTGCAACTGGTCCCAGACTTCTCAGGATGCATCGAGTTGAACGACTGCGTTTTGTAAATGATCACAGGGATTGGAGAAATGGACAGTGGAGCTGTGTTCTGTTCACCGATGAGTCCCGTTTCAATCTGTGCTCACCTGATGGACGTGAAAGAGTTTGGAGAAGGAGGGGAGAACGATTTTCACAGTGTTGCATTTCCGAAAATGTGCCGTATGGAGGTGGTGGAGTGATGGTTTGGGCAGGAGTGTGTACAGATGCTCGTACAGAGTTGGTTTTTGTTGAAAATGGAGGACTAACTGCTGATAGGTATATAAATGAATGTTTGGCTGATCATGTTGTGCCATTTGGCCAATTTGTAGGCGATAATTTTGTTTTAATGCATGATAATGCATGGCCGCATATTGCCCATGCGGTCGGAGATTATCTCCAAGAAGTGGGAATCCATGTTCTTCCATGGCCAGCAAGGAGTCCAGACATGAACCCAATTGAACACGTGTGGGTCATGCTGGGACGGCGTGTTAAGAATAGACGACCGAGACCAGAATCGTTACAAGAGTTGAGGCGAGCACTTGGCGAAGAATGGGAACTTATTCCTCAAGAAGACATTGCTAACTAAATTGAGAGCATGCCAAGACGTATGGATGCAGTTATTCAAGCCAGAGGGAGTAATACCGGTTACCAGAAAGAGTTTTTAATGTTTAAGGCACCATAAAATGAAAAAACAGACCAAACGATGCCATAGTTATACGCCCTTTGTAATTTTTTGTAAATTTTCTCATCAGAGATTTTTTTTTTTTCAAATGTTGTCGTATAAGGTGCTAAATGAAACATTTTGTTTAAATGGGTTTTGTTTCATTTTGAAATAACTGGCAACAAAATACAAGCAAATATAGAAGTGTCCGGTTTCTTTTGTCCCTGAGTGTAATTGCAGTCAATATTAACGGCCTATTAACAGCCACATAGAATTTTAATACTATGTCACTATTTGAATAATATGAAAAAGAACATTTTATTGATGTTAATTATATTAATCACATCTAAGCCCTTAATTATCTGCGTATTTTCTTCATAATACGCTAATACTCTTCAAATTTGATTCAAGCCATTCACATTTTACAGTATATACTGATCCAATAAGATAAAATTTCATGGATTAATGTAATCACTCAGCATAATGACATACTGTATGCAAATGGTAAACAACAACTCGTTGAAATGCTATTAATTGTTAATTTTACATAAAATTATTTTCAACGTACGCAGCCATTATAAAGGGGAAAAAACATGTATTAATCCTATTATAATATTATGTTATAATGTAATATAATTAGTTCTGATATTTTTTACCACGTCATATTTAATGACATATATGATAATGAAGTATATTAGCAAAATATTGATGTATGATTATTTATATAACACATAGAGAGACCTGACGATGCCCGAGGGTGCGAAAGTGCTCGTCATTTTTTTTTTTTTTTTTTTTTTTTTTATCTTATTATAGTTCATCAATGTAATGATGTAACTATTATCTTATGACAAGTTATTGGAGGATCTTTTAAATAAACTTTTTATTACGAGTAGGCTACAAATATTTAATTTGTCGGTTCAATATGTTTATTAAATTAAGTCAAAACTGTTTCACTAAAATACAAGGAGTCTAGGCACACTCTCTCGCGCGTATGAAAATTTGTAAACACAAAAAAATTAAAAAAAATGTAGTTACAGTTTGATTAGTTTGAGTAATTAATTATTAGTTCCCTTACGGATCCCTTCCTTTCAATATGTGAACTTTTAATCTTCAATAGCTGTCATTGAGATGTTTCTATTTTCCCCACCACAGTTGAAAACATGTGAAGTCTATTGTATCTGATTACTTTATTAGCTAGTTATTGTGAAGGCATGGACATATTTCTGTTAGTTTCCAAACATAGTTACTTAATAAAATAATGCTGAGAACACCATATAGCCACCACCTTAAATTCAAATACAATACTCACTATAGAGAATAAAATCAAATCCTGCGTTCAGAAGTGTGGCAAAAACATTTTCTTACAATGGATGCGATCCCATTGCGGCATTGCAGACAACGAAACAGGACGATACCTTGCAAAAAAGGACATATAACTTACAAACTAAGGAAGAGAACTAGTACTTTGTGTGAAGTGTGGTAATGTATGGATCAGAAACATGATAATTAAGACGCAGTGAAGAGAAACAATTAGAAACATCTGAAATGTGAATATGGAGAAGAATGGAGCATATGAAATGGACAGACAGAATAAGAGATGAAGCTGTGCTAGAAAGAATGGATGAAGAAAGAATAATGTTGAAACTGATCGGAAAGACAAAAACAAATTCGCTGGTTCAACAGCTAAGAAAAAACTGCCTGCTGAAAGGTGTACTGGAAGGAAGAAAAGTTCGGAGCAGAAGAAAGTTATCAGATGATAGACGACATTAAGACACTTGGATCGCATGCGGAAAGTAAGAGGAAGGCGAAAAGTTAGGAAAGATTGGAGAATGTTGAGTTTGCAGTGAAATACCTTTCCTTGGGCAGAAAAGTATGAATGTATGACTGAATACATCTGACAAACTACAAGAATCAGCATATCCTATCCATTAGTAGAAAATTATATTTATATAGTAGAGCATCGATTATTCGAATACCGATCATCCGAAACATCGGTTAACCGAAAGCGTTCTAGTCGGCAAATTCAAATTTGCGCGCGCGCCATGTAGAAGTTCCGCTAGCTCTGTTTGTGAGATTTAGCGGCAAAAAATCAGTCTCAGATCTGAAGCAAAAAAACAAAATGATTTCTTTTCCTAAACTGAAAGTCTACTTTAATGCCCATTTTGAACTTGTCAACTAGGCCAGTCAGTTCTCTGTGTTATTTCTAAGACGTGTGATATAAAATATGTGTGTTCAGTTTTGTATTTAATATCAGTGTTTCTTTGTTTCATACTGCTCCCACGACACCGGTACAATTTGTTTTCGTAAATGATCGGTTATCCGAAATATCAGTTATCCGAACACCCCCCGTCCCCAATTGTTTCGGATAATCGATGCTCTATTGCACTCGTATTTTCGGAACTTGGTCCTTTGATTGCTTAATATCTCTCCTGTCTAAGGTTCCCGAAGTTCTTCCTTTATTTGGCATTAATTTTAATTTTCAGAAAAGGTACTGAAATCTCTATTCTGTTTTTCGATTACTATATAGAACAAATGTTACTCACTGATACAAAGGTTAAAAAAATATTATGTCTGTGAAAAGTTGTACTTTCGGTGTCTGCGTATGCTAGTTGTAAAATTAAAAAAAATGGTATAATATTATATGACGTCTTTCCTATATTGATTCAAAACCCTATTGCAGCAATATGTCTTTTTTTTTTTTAATATTATTATAGCGATTGAAACACTTGTAGAAGATATCTTGTTATGATAAACTGCTATAAAATATGATCGTTTATTTAGTTGGAACAGGCTCGTCTATAGACAAGCATCAGTACGTTGTCTTGATGCGTTATTGATCGTGTACTCGTATATAACGAGTAGATGTCAGAGGTCCTGTAATTACATATCGATGTTCTGCACTGCATAGATTTCATTCAGTATCGTGACATAGAATTCCATACATTACGTTTTATTTTAAAGTATTCATAAAAAAGGAATAAATATTTTAGGATTGAAACAACTAAAATAGTACTATATTCAGCTGTCTGTCTGGAAGGTGACAAGGAGATGGTATTAACATTTTATTGTCATCAAAATTAAATTGAACACCAATAGTTTCTTGCACATTAAGTCAGGTAATACTGCGTGACGCAATGGATGACTGAAATGGTCAGTAAGTTACTCCTAGGTACAGGATAGAAGTAATATAACTGCGCAGATCGAAGGTGGCAATAGAATTCATTAAAATAAATAAAAACTATAATGCTTTTGTAATTAAGTGCATGGTTAATTAGAAAATCATGCCGAAAATCTTTGTAGTTTAACAGTGCGCCCCGGTTCACGTATGAAAGCAAACACGCCCTCGACCTGAACAGCGGAGTTCAGTCCCTTAGTGAAACCAGTAGGGCTGCCAGATTTTCTAATGACAAGAAATAACGACATGTGTTAATATTTTTTATTTAATTTGCAAGAAAATCGTCCATTTCATAGAAAAACAGCAGAGGGACAAATTATACTTTATCAGGTTCTCTAATGGTTATTAGAGGAGAAAAATTCGCTCTCGCGCCGGGGATCAAACCCGAGTCCTTGGTTCTACGTACCAAGCGCTCTAAGCACTGAACTTCAATCTACAGCATCTGATCGAATCCCTCTCCTCTAGTGTTTTTCCCTTTGTTCGACATTATATGTTGACATAGGCCTATTATATCAAGTCAACTTCCATTATACAAATAGTGCACTCAATTGAGTGACTTGGTGGCCGAGATTCCACTGTATATACCCTGTTGAGCGAAGAATTTCCGGCACCGCACCGTAGCGAATTTTTCTCCTCTAATAACCATTATTACCATAACAGTTAAATTCTGTAGAGCCAAAAGTAAATCTTTACGTAGTTTCTCTAATGATAAGAATAAAACTCAGAATCGTATGGGTAGTACTACTTATCGAGTAAAATAGTCTTTTTTTCTGAGAGAACTATTCATTTGGGATTAATACAGTATTATCATTTTTGTTGTACTCTATACAAGAAATAGGCTATTAAAATTTGCACTTCCATCCCTGTAGGCCTGTACCTCATAGCCAGGGAACGGATTTATATGGACTAAAAATATATGAAATATGTAAATATATATGTAGTTATTTTTACCAAAATATGGAATTAAATATGGATTTTTACCAAAATATGGAATTAAATATGGACTTAAAATTATAAAAAAATGACTATGTACGTTAAATATTGGTACATTTTAATCAAACTAAACAAAAAATATAATGGACGTACCTTATCTTCCAATGTAGTTTCAACAAAACACAATTTTTATTGTCTGTTACCATAACAATAGGTTACAAACATTTCTTTCAAGTGCTGAAAAGTGAATCTTCTTCTATTGTCTCTGAGGATAGATTTATACTGACTAAAAGAGCGTTCGACGTCACAAGAAGTAACTGGTACATAATTCAATTTCACAATGTCTGCTGGGGATAAGTCCAAGTTAATCTTCACTGTTGATTCACCACTCATCACAGCAACAACCTTTTGTAGTTCTTCATATCCAGGGTTTTTTGAAAGTACAGTGTCCACCTTAGCTCTTACTGCATCTGCAACTTTACCTCTACCACGATTCAGTTGTTCCACAGTACTATTTATAATTTCAAAACTTTCAGATAGTGAAAGGTGCCTATTTTGGAGACTTTTGAGCGTTTTTATGATGCATGAAAATGTATGCTGAATGTGAGCTAAGTCATTCTTCACACTTATGTCACAGGTAACTGTTTTCGCAGTATCAATTGAGACTGCATCTTCAGAGTCCAATGCAAGGAGAACATTGTTAATAGAGTCTATATGTTCGGCATAATATTCAACTGCTTCTAGCCATGTACCCCATCTAGTTAAAATTGGCTTTGGTGGCAATGGAATTTCAGGGTACATTTCTTTCAACACGTTAACTCTACTGGGAGCTTTGAGAAATACTTTTTTCACTGATGAAATCAACAAATCTACTTTAGGGAAATTGTCTCTGACCACTTCTGCCACACGATGAAATGCATGCGCCACACAAGTAAAATGAGTCAATTTAGGATATACAACAGATAATGCTTGTCCAGCTTTGACCATATAAGGGGCAGCATCGCTAATAAAGAATAACACATTATCGTACATAATACCCTTTGGCCACAGGATACCCATAGCTTCGTTGAACAGTTTAACTATAGTTTTGTTATTGCACTTTTCTAGAACATCACAATGTAAAAGAATTCGTTCAGAATATTGTTCACTTAACAAACCGATAACTACATTACCAACAAGTCTACCTTCTTTGTCGGGAGTCTCATCAATGGAAACCCAAATTGAACTATCTTTAATTTCATCTCTTATCTTCTGTATTGTCTCATCGTAGATGGATGGAGCATACGTCTTCCTAAGTGTTGACTCATCCGGGATTGTATGTTGAGTATATTTTTCAAGGAATTCCCTGAAGATCTTATTCTTTAGTTTGTAGAGAGGAATATCAGCAGAGATGAGAGAACGGCACAGGTCGATGTTAAACTCAGATCTTACATTCGATGTTGTTGGTTGTGTTAAAAACAATTGTCTCTGCTTGGAATGTAGTTGTTTGTTGGCCTGATGTTTACTAGTTGTAATGTGTTGTTGCACCAGGAACTTTTGTGTAGATGATACTGCACACTGACACAAATTACAAAATAATATTTTATTGTCAGTTGATAAACCATCTTCTTTAAATTCTGAAATGTAACTTGTTAGTTTTGATTTTAAATTGACTGAATGACGTACTTTTGGCATATTTACCGTCTTTATAGTATGATTTACAAAACTGAACCTATGTGTACTCTGACTGGCATTTAACTGTTGAGCTGCACAACTGAAGTCTGTTAAAAATTTTAAATTAAATTAATACAGTTTTGTAACTTACTTTCCCATTGTTGATAGGACTGCTAATTTTCAAATAACTCTGATGTTAAAGGGATTACTGAACATGTGTTTAAATCTCTGTTGTTGAAATGTATTTTTAAAAGTTAATGGAATTTTGTTTTGTTTTATTGTTAAACCTAATATAATATGGACTGTTTTATATGAAATATGGAAAATATATGGAAATTAACGAAAATATGTACTAAACTCTAAAATATGGAAAAATATGGAAAATAAAAGTAGGATTTTTCAACCCTACACATTGTGAAACATAAAGATAATGCAAAATATAAATTATATTAGCTTTATAAGTAAATATGTATTTACATATAAATCCTTTCCCTGCTCATAGCTATCAATACGAGAGATCACGTAGTTCTTTTTCTATTTTCATTGTAGATTACAAATGTGCTTCAATAATATATGTTTAACCTACCTACATCATAATTACTAAATGTTGTACTTGGTTTATTTAAGTTTAATATCACTCAAGTTAATTAAAGTATTAGTTATACTTATTGACAAATATTTAATATTAATTTGCTGTGTAGTTTATTATTCAAAATATGTATCTCACAAGGGAACATTCGCTACCTATGAACTGCGATTTCAATCAAAATTCTCACAATTGCTAAGTTTGAGTCAGTAAATAATCTGATAATAGTCACTCACGTAGCTTTTCCCTCATTAAAGAAATAAAACGTGTTTAATTACACGTCTTAAACGCCGCTCTTACACGCAACTAACACTGCCACCGTGCTGACTGCTCGTCTGTCTAGCAACACAACGCCACTCGAAAATCTATTACTTGTACAAACAGTATCGAAATAATCACTACGATTTTAAGAAACGTTGTTTGTTATATATACACACACATATCAACCCCGCATACAATAGTATAATTTTATTATCTACACATACCCGAATCATTGTCCTCTGTGATAATGTGGCTCTGTTACGAAATGGTGAGGGCAGAGGGTCCTTTTCCAGTACAAACATGTCACAACAGCTGGTTCCTCACATTCAGGTTTTTCACAAATACTATTTCCAGTACGCAGAATTGTTTGGAGAACATTACTGAAATCGTTTATGTCCTTTTCTGTCACATATCCAAATTTCTGCCAAGCATATACCAGCATGTCTCGGAGTTCGGACGAACAGAACTGATTATACACAACAAGCGCATTTTTATAATAAAGATTCTATCATGTAAATTTTTTGCCGATTCCTAAGTAATTAGTTTTGACCTAAAATAGTCTTTTACTCTACGAATCACAAGCTTATAGGTCTACAGTCTAAATATATATATATATATATATATATACATACATCTCATGGCTGTATAAACGCGTTGATTTGGGTGAGACTATTTCGTTTATATGACGTCATTCCATTTTCGACCAATGAAGTGTAATGAAATTTTGAATTCCTACCAATCATAGTCAGACTTTGCGATAATTTTTGCAGCTAGATTTATCGCTATCAATTTATCGCATGGTCGTTCTTTTGTTTAGTCGTTGTCGCCAACTGTTTCCCCGTAAATTGATGATCATGAATACATTAAGATGGAACAACACGGTTAAACTTTTCTTTCAACTTTAAAGCAATGAATGCAAAATTTATATTTAATATTTTATAATTAATATATTTACGCAGTGAAGACGACATTCAAAACGTCGCACCATGTAGACACAAAATCTTCATACATCTTAATTTAACATACATTTTAAACTTGATTCTTTTAAAATGCTTCCCAGATTGCACGCAAACGCGTTTGGAATATTGAACTGTGTAGATGCAGCTTTAGTTCCGTTACACACTACAGCGAGAATGCGTTTGTCGAGCTATAAAAGAATGCTTTCGTGTAGCACTGATTGTAACGGTCGAAATAAGACACAGCTGACACTCGCCCCGCTCCTACAGGTAATACAGGGACATCATTTTATTTTTACTTCAATTTTTATTGTACCTGAGTTTTTTAATGTACTTCACTCCCACCCCTTCAACCGTCTTCCACACAGATCTAAGACCGCATATACAGTCATAGTTGCCACAGTACGTTCCAAAAATATGTTCGCATTTTCCAGTGACGAAAGAGCTTTCAATATTGAATCATTTTCGCACAGTTACTGTCGTCCATTTGCCTACGTCGTATCCCGGTTTCCCCAACCAGCTTTTATTCGCCAGCTAGTGGCTGGGCTGTCTTAGCTCTTTTCTGAGAACATTAGTTTCTGTTAGGAATTGGACGTCTACTTAATATTATACAACTGTTTAAAATAACTTAAATAAAAGGGCCTCGTTAAGTAATTAACTGTCACGTGATTTCCCTCCTTTCTACGACCCTACGACATAACCACTTGGACGGACAGTAGATAGTATGTCTGAGTAATTTTATCTTTTCTGGCAGAAGTGAAGATTGAATTTACACTACGTAAGGTACTCTTTTATAGAGTAGGTACAGAATTATTTCAACATGAGTTACTAGTACGAAGAACTGGTAATTGGAATTAAGTACAATATGCTATAGTGCGATAATATGCACATTAGAACTGAAGCCTGTATCGAAATGTGTTTAAATATCCATAATGTGATTATTTTTCAATTTAACTTCATTCTCTATATTGTACGCTAATGTGTTGTAGACAGTATAATATACTGTACACTGCATAATGAATACGTCCACACGGACAGCTCAGTTCGTGAGTAAAAACACTCATTGTTAATACTGTACTGTATTTTGATTAAACAAAATCCTAATGAAAATGATTAAACTCAAAAGCGCAATATTTCCTAGTTTACGTAAATGGATGAACTACTTTTCTTCCCTCCTATACCCAGTAAAGTGATTTGATTGTATATTACGTCAGTATCATCGAACTCCAGTCGTGGAAGGGGATAGCAAACGGCGTTGATCCAGAGGTATAGGCAAGTTAATATTAAAAACGTTAGTAAAAATAAAATGATGTCCCTGTATAACCTATAAGTAGCCTATAAAATTGTATCTTGTGAATGAAACATTTAATACAAAGTCAGATGTTCAAATTTATGTAACATCATCGCATATGAAACCCAATGACCTTGCATAGTAATAATAAGGTCTTTTCATCAAACTGCCTTCCGTATGGCGTAATAAAATTCGTGTTTTAATTAGGCCTATCTATGCAGAGATTGCTTCACTGTGTAGCAACATGTCTCGCTGTGAATACATAAGCTTTGTTATATAGCTGTCCCCACTGTTACTGTTAAATTAAATTATGATTTCAGCAGATAATGAAAATGTATTTATGTTATAATAATGAGAGAAAGGTGCAGTACATGTAATTAACACTGTTAAACCTGTATTTCGCTTTTCACAATTGGCATTACTGAATAATAACGTCGAATTTCTTTACTGCAGTAATCGATATTCATCTACTAGTATTTCAACGTCACAATGTCTGAATAGGTGAAGTATTCGTTAATAAACAATTATTAACATTTTGTGATCGAATTTTATGGATATATTATTTACATTTTTATTTTATTCACGAAATAGTCCTAATAAATGCCACTCGAGGTCTGAGATTTATCGGCAAATCTCAGACCTCTCGTGACATTACTACAGATAATTTCCATACTTATAGTTTTTCCATCTAACAAAGCGAATTATTTCTTCATTTGTAAATATATTTATATCTGTTTGTCCACTCAGCAATCTAAAAGTAGTAAAGTATCTTTCTGTTCAACAGGAATGAAAACTTTCTTCAACCAAGTTTTTACATGGAGTTTAGAGAGTTACCTGATGAGCTAGCACTTACTACAATATTAAAAGAGTTTCCCTCTCTATCAATTGCTTTACTCTAGGACCAAATTCGCCCTTCATCTTCCCTATAGTTCATTGTATTTTTAATCGACTAGATTCTTTAGAATGTACATATATGATATAAACTGGATTAATAGGTCTCATTTTTAGAAACTAAAATAGTGAAAATAAATGCAAATACTCTCAAATACCCAAATTAGGACTGCGCACAAACATAATAATAATTCTTACAGACGCTTCCAAAACTAATTTCAGTGTATTATCACTTTTTTTATTCTTCAAAACTTGTATACTATACATTATATACAACCACATCTTTTCACAACACCACAACCACATGATTCATCAGAAGACACTAACATACAACTCACAGTACACAGGATTACAGACATGATTTGAAGGTCAAGAGGGTGGTCGCAAACCGGTATGCACAGTATGAACGAATTCATAGCATGTTGCGTTGTGTATTCTGGTTGCGTGCAAGAGCAGCATATAAGACGTGTAATTAAACACGTTGCATTTCTTTGGGAAAAGCTAGGTGAGTGACTAGTACCAGATTATTTACTGACTCAAACTTAGCAATTGTGACAATTTTTATCGAAATCGCAGTTCATAGGTAGAAAATATTCTCTTGTCAGTTTGAATTCATGCGAGTGAGTGTACCTAGAATTTTAGTGATTCATATTTTTATTTCTAGCAACAAACTCATTTCCGAGCATGGGTTGCTACCTTAAAATTTTAAAATATGATTACTGAAACACACCATATTTTTCAATCATGAAGCCATACGAAAGATGAAGGATCAAAATTGGAAGACCCGGAAGCAATTAAGTGAAAGTTCTATAATTTCTTGATATAGTCATCAGTGAAGGAGGTATTTTCTCTACACCATATTTTCAATTATTACAAAGCAGACAGAAGAAACGTATTGTGCGGTTAACATTTAGTGATGAGTCTGTTACATTCAGTAATGAATCAAATGCTCAAAATAAATTCAATTTACCGTTGGATAGAATTAATTTATCAGATAGTTTTCAAAAGACAGCAGAATGATAAAACATTTTATTTAGGCTAGCGGTGAACAAACTGGGTATCGTGATTACATTGTGTAATCAAAGACATTCATACTGGTAAGGGGAGTTTCCTGTACATTGCCCTCTGTCTCTCTCACGTACTGATGGTAAACAGTGTCAGTACCATGTCGCTCTACAAAACCTCTGTCTGTTGCAGAAACAGAAGGTTTCGTACAGAATGGGAAGAGGAATTTATTCGCCGTTTTGTCGAAGAAAATGTAACATGTTGCTTTGCTCAACGGTACAATTAGCAGTAGGATATAAAAGCGACATTACAGGGTATTACGCTGAATACACGGGCATAACAGGTATTATTATCAGACCTATTATTATTATTATTATTATTATTAATGTTTATCAGCAAGTGTTACCTCAATTCTTATATACGTTCCTAAAGATACAAGGCCTACATCTTCCCTTGAAGGATAAAATAAATACTACGCTATATATCTCCATTTTAATTAATTTTTTAATCTTTTGATGACTATTATCAGTTATTTACTAGTTATTGATTTAATAATAATAATAATAATAATAATAATAATAATAATAATAATAATAATACTAATGATAGTTTTATCGGTAGCAATAATAATAATGATAATAATAATAATAATAATAATAATAATAATAATAATAATAATATAGAGAAACTGATTGAATATTACGTGCTAGTAACGAAACAAGTTATTACGCTCCAAGAACTGAAATCAGCCTTAAATCATAGTCATGAAGAGAAAGATGACATAAATAAATGTGGCGAACGAAATAGCTCGTTCTCTTAATCCTTCCAACGAAGGGGAGTTTTATAAAAGCGTAATGATCAAGGTGGCTGAAATAATTTGTCCAATGAAAGTTGTTAATTATTTTTAAAAAATCCGCATTTCTCGACTAAATATCCAGAAGAGAATTTAGGGAATTTCTGATTGTGTTCATGAGGAATAGGCCTATTAAAAAAAAACAAGAAAATGTGTATATATTTTTTATTGGTTCTTGTGACAGTAGTGACATTACTGATACAGCAAAGCTTGCTATTTTTATTCGCGGGGTTGATGAAGAATTCAATGTTAGTTCACGAACCACCACTGGTTGTAGTTTTCATGCCATGTACCTCTCCCCCGTCTCCTTACTACTTAGACTGTTTTTCGCGTGTAATCACTAAAGCTGAGACATCTAGGACGTTTGTCGTTAATTTACGTGCACCCAAACTATAGCATAGCAAGTAGATAGAGCGGGGGAGGTCAGTGTACAGACTTTGTACGCTGTCCTATAGAGTAAACAACAGAGAATAAGGTGTATACTCACATGACAAACTGGAGGTCAGGTCATGTCAGCATTATTGGATTTTCGAGTCCGTTGCAATAAACACTACCTACGTTTTGATTACGTCTTCAACCCTTTTATAATGTGTAGCAAAAGAGACTGCAGCATCCAGCCACGTCCACCGTCTAATTACAACGGGTTGCGGCGGTAGAGGGACTCCAGAAGGTATTTCACTGAATTTAATATCCCGTCCTGGTGTCTTAAACATATTTCTTTGGCATTCGATATAAAACTGTTCACATTACTATAGCAGGAGCGAACTTCGACTATTTGATGTAGTCCATGAGCTCGGATAACTTTCGGCTAAAGTAGTTGAAGTTCCTTACCAACTTTTAACATATAGGCTAGCATCCGTGATGAAAATAACTAAACATTATACATTTTTATTTCGTCTGGCCATAAGAGGGTAACAGGAGTTTCAAAACTTTGATTATATTTAAATGATCCACTTTCTCAAGAATTTCAGAGGTTAATAAAAAAGTTTTATTGGGTTTGTGTGGTGGAAGAATTTCCGTAACGACGTTTGGAACAAATTGTCCAGCGGCGTCTGTGTTTCATTAATGAAATACATATTTTACTATCTCCTATACTTAGTCGTATGCGAGATAGACTATAACATTATAATAGCATTTCGGTGTATAGTATTTCTGTAAAGTTGATTGACTAGGGAGTTTCCTTTTCACGTATTTCCGCATAAAGCTTCTAAAGTGTGTATTTTCAACGTTATTTATTGGTATGTTGACACAAACCATCATTTTACATAAATCATGAAAAAAATCTTTCTGTGTGGTAGGACTACACATTTAATTCAAACTTAAATGCGATTCATGTCCTTCTTCCTCTGTTGAAACTGTCTCAGTGCTTTATGTTTTTCGTGTTACAATGTTGTGCTACGAATTTACGTCTGTGCTACATAAATTTCATAGAATATTTACCCCACTTACTGGAAATTTTATGTATCTAATTCCTCCATCAACCTGTTTACTATTCATATATTTGATGATTCTGCCATTATAAATATTATACGTTACGTAAGATAGGTAATACAACCCTGGAGGTCTGTTCACTATACAACGTAAATGTGTTTTGTTGCCTGGGTCGCATGCCTGTACGCAACCACTGCCCCACCCCTTCATAATGTTTACGTTCGACAGACATCGCAATACAGTTAACTTGATATTGTCCTGCAGTCCTACATGTCTCAGCTTTAGTAATCACTGTCGTTCGAGTTTTTGTCACCGCTGATTTAGGCCTAATGCAACGTTATCTTTAGCTTCGATAACAGGCTATGTTTTAAATCTCATTTCTATAGAAATATCTAGAGACTTTAGATAGAAATTAATTACCAGGGAACTATTAAATATGAGAACGCAGTTTGAGTGCAAGAGCAGGTGTTGGCTGCCTCTAAATCCACTTGCCGGCGTTAGCAGTGGGATTACGCACAGGGCTTTCCGATGCTTGAATTATGAGCTTCGACCGAGCTCTGAACGCATGCGAAAATTACCTCTCAGCGGGATATAACTTATGAGAGCTAATGCAAGGATGAAGAGCATTTACACACTGTGTACGATCAGAACTGAATTGTAAGTAGGTCCAGGTTTGTTATATCCAGCATTAGAAAGACAATGCTTAATTTTGCCTTATAACAACCACGAAAATTATAGAACATTTTACCTAGATAACATCTGAAATCTTTCTGGACTAAATATTCCAATTTATTATTGGTAATTATTAGAGTATATTTGTCGTACTGTATTTATATTCCCAATGCAATTAAAATCAAACGTTTTTTGAGCACAAGAACACGACATTCTTTCATCAGTTGTTTCTCAGTTTTTAGAGGCCCTTTTGGTTATGATTGCTATACCTTTCAACGTTCTTAAATTAAAAAAATGGAGAGACAAAGCTTTACGTGATTTTTTTTAGTTGGTTATTTAACGACGCTGTATCAACTACTAGGTTATTTAGCGTCGATGAGATTGGTGATAGCGACATGATATTTGGCGAGATTAGGCCGAGGTTTTTCCATAGATTACCTTGCATTCACATTACGGTTGGGGAAAACCTCGGAAAAAACCCAACCAGGTAATGAGCCCGAGCGGGGATCGAAACCGCGCCCGAACGCAACTTCAGACCGGCAGGCAAGCGCCTTAACCGACTGAGCCACGCCGGTGGCTTTTACGTGATAGAATGAGTTTCTTGATAGTTGTGACAAGTAACAGGAAACGGAATATAAATGAAATAATGAAATTAGTAACGAATTGAAAATAGAATTAGTAGTGACAAATATATGAAGGCTTCAGAACCATAGTGGGCCAAGCGCTATTTACTAAAACCGTAGAAAACAAGGGTTAAAATGAAGTTATTACCATAATTCAATGGAAACATATAGCATGTAATATAAAGTATACACATTAAAACTAAATGATATGTCAATCTTCATTAAACTATGGTATTCACGTAACTTTAACCCTTGCTTTCTCCTTCTTAATAAATGGCGCGTGGCCCACTATGGCTCTGAACCCTTCATGTATGGTTCTATGTACAGAAGTAATTAGATTATATAGTGGAAATATTTAATAAGAACCCTAATTTTCTTAAAATACTCCCTAATTATAGATTATGATCTTATAGAATGGTACTGAATCGTCGAGAGAGTAAGAAGTTTAGCAAATTAATACCCATAATTTCATGTTTGAAAGCTCTATAATTTCAATATTTTGTAATTATACAATTTACAATTTATAACGCATAAGTTATATTTTTATATTATCAGTTTTTACTTTTGAATTTTTAACATACAATACGTTTTCCGCAAAGGAAGGAAAATACTTGACAGTTGAACAGGACAATAGGTATAACCTTCCATATGGATGGTGGTGCACTTATTTCCAGTAAATTTAATTAAACAAAAAAATTTATATTTGAAAAATTACCACATAAATAATACAACGTGTTCCGCGTAGAGGGATCGAGAAATAAATTTTCTTCTCAGATGAAGATATTGCTGTGATTTACATGTGACAAGATGCAGAAAGTGGCCAAGTTTATACAACGATAGTTTTAAAACAGCTGCATGTCCATATGCATGAGCACCAATGTTTAACGCGGAAACAAGCCTGCAGCCATTCATTAAAGGAGTAGAGCATTCCATCATTGGGCCATTCTTCTTCATCGAGACGACAGTCACAAGGAATGTGTATCTGGACATGTTGCAGAACTTTTATTGCTGATCGATTCCTTCCAGGATTGGTTTTTCAGCACCATGGGACTCCATCCCATTACTATGGAACAGTACGTGACGTCTTGGATGCAAACTTTTACCTAGGTCACCCGACTTGACCCCCATTGACTTTTTTCATTGTGAACCAATGTGGTAGAGTTGGCACTTCGTAAAAACTGCGGCAACGCATTACAAATGCAGCTGCTCTAGTCACTCCACAGATATTATAGAACATTTGGCTGGGGGTTGAGTACCGTTTAGAAGTCTGCACACATCGAGTTTCAATGACCATTCACCGAAACTTGAAAAATCTTACATCAAGTTATGCAAATGTTATGTTATAAAACCATTATTTATACTTGAAATTAGCACTTCTTTCTCGATCCTTCTAAGCAGAAAACGGTACACGAGTATATTACTTATTATTTAATTAAGTACAGCATTTGGAGAATCTAAAACTCTCGATCTCTGTTTGGAGAATATTATCAATTTTACCAAAACATATTTTACGAAATAAAAATTCTAATATAGAATTTATGCAAATATATGGTAGGTATGTATGTATAGTATTTCCAATACTATTCCTAATATAAGTAATAATTCTGGGTCTTAACGGTAGAGCGGTATCGCTACACTAGTGTCCCGATACTGGACACTACGTCCTAATGGAAGTACCGTCATTTCCCATAACTATGGTCCAAGCGCCCAACTATAGTCCAAAACGCATTATGTACCGGTATTACTTAGTTCCCAAGGAGTTCGGTGTTCGCCAATTGAGGCGCCACTGTTATGGAATTATGCTGCCCATAGTGTGTTACCATCTACCATTACACGTGACAACGATATGGATGCTTACCAAGATCAGTGTGCATAGTTGTATTGAATATGTGAAGACGAAAAATCATTCAATTTGTGTTTGTCTGTTCTATTAAGCTCTCCTCTGTAGAACTGTAAGTTACAGCTATATGATTGTTTGTACAATTAAACCTCGTTATATAGTGTTCACTTTCACGTACTAATTAGACTGGCAGAGGTTAAGGACTCTGCGTGAAAAATGTTTAACCTTATGACTAGAAGTCAGTCCTCAACTATGTACCATAATAGTTCGTGAACCATAGTTGTATTTCATTTTTAGATATTTCTTTTAATAAAATGTGATCAATGTGATCATTTATGTACTTCTGTAAATACAAGTATCTCAGTATATTGTAAAACACCAATTTAACATTATATCCACCTCAAAAATTTATTTTCTTATGCAGAGTGGCCCAAAAGTCACTACCTTTTAATAATATGAACGTATAATAATTTTATTGTTAACTACATTAGTAACTAATTACCATATTGTCAGACAGCTGAAAAGTGGGTATATGCACTCTAGTGTTTATATTAGCAACTAATAACTAAGGCGTTGGGTAGTGACTTTTGGGTTGCCTTGTATGTAACAAAATCAATGAAGAATAATTACTAATTACGTACCTTGCAACCATATTTACAATATTAGAGATACAATATACAGAGATGATTGCATATAAATATATTTCGACTAAATGCTATATAATTAATATTGTTTATAGGCATTTGGAAATCGCTAATGAAAACCGAGAAAAAGTCTGAAAATAGGAGGAAAGTAGGTGGCCGACCCTATGTACCATATTCATCTGAACAGTTGAACAAATATATATCAGCAATCACAGAAAAGCGGATGTCCCAACGTGAAGTAACCAGTTTCTACAAAATACCTCGCAGTTCCATCATTCTCAAGATGAAGGCATTAAGAACTAATAATGTAGCTGCACCAGGCAGAATATGCGTTTTCACTCCCAAAGAAGAAGAGGCATTCGTAGATCAGGCTGTAGAATTGTGCGAGTTTGGTTTTTCAATTACATTAACAGATTTATGTTTCATTGTTAAATCGTATTTGGATTCTACTGGGCAAAAGGAGACAAGATTCCAGAACAATTTCCCTGGAAAACGCTGGCCACAAGGATTCTTATCAAGGCATTCTAAAGAGCTATCAATATGAGTCAGTGGTAACATTCAGCGTAACCGAGCTATTCTTAGTGATGAAATACTAAATAAATATTTTGACAACCTGGAAAGCGAATTAAAATATGTGCCGCCAACTCACATATGAAACATCGACGAGACAAATCTAGTGGACGATCCAGGGAAAATGGGAGTAATTACAAAACGTGGTTGCAAGTATCCTGAAGCTATGAAAAATTCGTCCAAAGCTGCTGTCTCTATAATGATGCGCGGTAATGCAAATGAATAATGTGCCCCATTATGTCTGCTATAAAACAGAAAGAATTTATGATCACTGGACCGAAAGGTTTGCGTTATAACAGCACAAAAAGTGGGTGTTCGACTCTGTGGTTTTTGAAGATTGGTTCTGCTCAGTGCTGCTTCCCCGATTGAAGAAATTAGAGAGAAGAAAAGTTGTAATTTCTGACAATTTGTCATCACACATAAATGTTCGGGTTTTGAATGAGTGTAAAAGACACCAAATAGCTTTCATTGCTCTTCCGCCAAACTCAATGCATCTCACTCAACCCCTCGGTGTAGCATATTTCAGATCCTTAAAATCAGCGTGGAGGTCCATTATGACTGAGTGAAAATTGTCTGGTATACGCAGACGTCAAGCAACGATCCCAAAGGCTATTTTCCAAGAACTGATGGGAAAATTAGTAGAAACGATGAAACCCAAATCAGAGGAAAATATGAAATCTAGATTCCGAAAGGCTGGAATATATCCTATAGACAGACAGAAAGTCCTTAGCAGATTGCCATCAGCAGAACGTTTTCAAGATGACTCACTAGTTGGAAGTACATTCTTACAACATTTAGAGAAGTTGAGATATGACGATTTCCCACAGCTCCTAAAAGAAAGCGACATTTTAACGTCGATCCAGGAAAAGCATATCATTAGACGACGTTCGCAGTGACAGTGCAGTTGCCAAAATGGATCCTAGATCTCAAAATTTAACAAATAAAAAAGCAGGCAGTTCCAGCATCACTCGTAGCACATATGATACTTCAGAAAATAAAAAAGCAAGCTGTTCCAGCATCAATGGTACTGGTACAAATGATGGTTCGGTAAAACGAAAACTCAAAGGTAGAAGGAAAACATCCCAGTAAGTGTCTCTGAGAGCGATGGAATTGAATTGAATACAGTTATTTTATACAGTCAGAAGTGAAAGCCATTTTATTTTATACAGTCAGAATTGGAAGACATTTTATTTTATACAGCTAGGAGTGGAAAACATTTTATTTTATACAGCCAGAAGTGGAAGACATTTTATTTTACACCGTCAGAAGTGGAAAATATTTTATTTTATTCAGCCAAAAGTGGAAGACATTTTATTTTGTACAGCCAGAAGTGGAAGACATTTTATTTTATACAGTCATAAGTGGAAGACATAATATTTTATACAAAGGAAAACATAGTGAAACAAATTGAAGACCGAAAATGGGTCTCAAAAAAGGGAGATCTATTTTCAATTTCAGAATAACAAGAGAAGTGAGGATTCAAAGGAACAGAATAGGCCTACTATATGTAGTTGTCAGTATGCTAAATAAACATTATCAATGAATTTATGTTCATAAGAAAATTATTTTGATACCGGTCTTTTGTTCTTTATTATAGTTATTCATTATTGCAGGAAAATGTATTTCAGATCTCACTTGTTTATATGTGTTTATGCAGTGTGTACTAGTAAAAAGAATCCAAGTATTTTGATTTATTTTGTAATATTTCTGTGCTAGGTTATATTTCTACTCTTAAATTAGAAACTAAATGTATTCATTTACGACTAATTACAACTCCAAATATAGTCCATTCATGCTTTTAAGCATGAATATATGACTGGACCATAGTTAGGCAACTCAGAATACAATTATGGACCAATTTTAATAATTTCTTTAACATTTGTAATTAAATAATTTCAATCACATATATCAATATTTATTTAATACACACTTACAAGAGTCAGAAGCAAAAATTTCACAGAATCTGGATGAACAGTACTGAATATACAAAGAAAAATGTGAAAAATGTTGACCACAGTTAGGGAAACTGCGGTACCCTAGCAATGTCCCGGACCTGACGTTAGTGTTTCGACATCACCTTTAGCGAAAAGGTCTCTCAAGCCGACCTGACGGGCTTCTCTAGGTAAAGCTGATGAAATGTACGCATCCAGTCGTTCCTATTAGCCTATGCCCTTGCAAGTAGCTGCTGTTGCCGCCATTATTGTATCGCGTAGAAGAAGTTCAAGACAGAAGAAACGTACTCAAACATGAAGAATGCTATTCCATCATCATTGAGACTGGCTATTACTCTCCGTTTCTTGGCAACATATAGATTATACGTTAGGATTTTATCCCATTGCAGAAACCCTTTGTTCAAGAATTTTTCAGAAAGAGGTGAAGTAGCACGAAATATGATATAGATCTGCAATAATAACAAGGGGTCGCACAGGATTGTGTTGCTGGCCGTGGTAGATACCAACTATAGACTATTGTATGTTTATATAGGTTGAAATGGTAGAGATCCTGATGAAATCGTCGTTACCAACAGTCCTGCATGGTAATGCCTACAATGTACCAGAAGCCTGATTCCTTACGAGAAAAACAAACCATATACCTTTCATCTGGTAACAGATGATGATTTTTCTATAATTCTCAGAATTTTAAAACCATATCCTTTTAGAAATAAACAAGCAGATATACGTGTATATAATCACAGACTCTCCTGAGCAGGCGAATAGTAAAGAACTGTTATAGGCACATAACAAACAGATTTAGAGTCTCGAAAACCGTAATTTTACTTAGTCCTGACACAAGATAGATTATTACAGCAATATTCATTTTCCGTAACTTTCTATTCGCAAAAAAAGACTAACTATGCTCCTATAAGAGCGTTTGACATGAAAGGTCGTGAAGGAGAAATGGAGTCTGGATTATGGAGCCATGAAAGATGACTGAAAATGATGTGCTATCTCTATGGACAATGCAACCTTATAAAATCAACCAATACTGCAAAGAGGTACGAGAAGAGCTGAAAACATACTTCAAGAGTCCTGCTAGGGAAACTTCATGTCAGTACCGCAATGTAAATGTATATGTTTCCTTTTCTGTATTCGTTTATAAAGATGTCTTAATGTGCTTTTAGCTGTTGACAGTATGCATTAAAAGCATTTTGCAATAGGTACTAATAACATATAGGTATTTGCACCTTCAAAATAATGCTTTTGTATTATTCATACGGAGAAATCAACAGATTTTACTAGCTATAATTAGAAGAATTTTTGACAGGCGTTTGTAATGATTAAAATATACAACTAAATAAATACTTTAAATAAAAAATAAATGAAGTAATATAATATTTAGCATAAACTTGTCACATTAGTAAGATTAGTCACACATGCAGCTCTCCTCCAAAAAATTTTAACAAATGAAAATATATCCTTTGACTCGCACATTGAACATCAAGTGTGCCGGCTCTCGATTTTTTTTCTCAACTCATTTGCTGAGTGCAGAGATTACCATTTTATTTTTATTTCACTCAGCTTCGGATCATTTCCCTAAGCCAAATACTAGAATACTCTGTTTTTTTGCCTGTTTCTACCATCATTCTGGATAACATCGCAAAGAAACGGGTGGTTCAATCTTTTGAAGAAAACTGACAGTTCCATAAGTCTGCTGCATCCATCTCCGCCACTTGGTCCATAGCGAGAGTCAGACACTTATCTCCAACCTTTTGAAAATTCATAGAGTAGTGTCCGATACTACCCAAGATATGTCTTGACAGAGACACAACATGCATATATACTCGTACATTGCTGCCGCGCAATTCGCTCGCTAATGTAGCGACACTGCGCTACTGTCCGTCTTAACACGGAAACTAGGGGCAGTATTCATAGACATTCTTAGCGCGAGCTTCCGGTGGATGATCAGCGAACTAACGTTTTTCGTATTCATAAACCAGTGTTAGCGATATATGGTATGAATCCTGTACAAGTAACCAGTCGATAATCGGAGCTAGTTTAGAACGCTCGTAGCGCGGGCTAGCGAAATGTCTATGAATATCACCCTAGGTGTCTAAGATCTAGTGTCAGACATTTTACTGTCTCATTAAGACCCAGTTTTAAAATAGAAGTGAAGGAAATAGGAATTTTGTTCTGTATTTTTTCCTGGTGTAACACAAAATAAAATTACTCCACTAGGAAGATTATTTTATATTTTTCCCTTACATTATTCGTCTAGAAAAATTTGTAAATACAGAATACAAAATATGTAGCTGTATCCAAATGGCACTGAAGATATAATTAAGGATATAAAAGTAGATTACGATTCCTTTTGAAACATACAACACATTTCTCCGGAAAAAGGGGACCATAAACAAAAGTGATGTTGCGAGAAAACAATGATTGAAAGATTTATTTGTTTTATGTAATTGCGATTTGAATGCACTTTTCTCAAAATAACAATTTGCACTACTGTTACAATAATATTTGTCTAGGCCTACAAGTTTCTGTTAAATAATGCATTCCGACACTTCAATAGTGTTATAATATATATATATATATATATATATATATATATATATATATATATATATTATTGGAGCATTTTATAGGCTCTTTTTTAGAGAACAAGTTTACTTTATCAAAATACTTTGGATATGATTGTATTTTTAAAACAAATTAAATATCAGCATTGAACAGCGCACATTACAGAGGTTTACAAGTTCATAATCATTTTAGTAAAATTATATTTATTACATATAACTTATCTCATAGTTACGTCATAAATTGTACTGAATACGTGAAAATCAAGCATATCTGTAGGGTACAGAATACAGATTACAGGTTATTTAGTATTAATGTAGAATGGATTCACACTCACTTCAAAGTTTATCTTCAGAGTGCAGTTTACACTTTAGTGGACATCCTGGATGGACTCACTCACTTTGAGAATTATCTTCACTGATGTTTGCTGAGTTCCACAACTACGCAAGGGTGCATGGGGTCATTCAATTAGCTATTCTGTCCTCTGTTTACAAGATATTGAAATGAAACTACATAAGCAAGTAGATTTTAAAACGGAGAATCGAATTAAACATTCTCCCGAAAAATGGTCTATAAACCTACGGCTACCGCCACAATTAATACTAATATTAAACTTTCATAAGAATACTCTGACGTGTAGAATACGACCATTGGATGATATTAAAGAATACAACATGAACATAATCATATAAAACAACATTTAGATGAGAAGAACCATATAAACGAATATATTCATCTAACATTAAGAAAAAGGTAAACGAATTGCCTTGGATGCCATATATCACGCAAGAGATAATCAGATATTGAGGTCACATTGCATAGTCAGACCTGCAGAACTGTAGCTCCTCAGAGCGACTGCTTTACTCCCCTTTCTTATCCCACCCACCTTTTCTACCAGTGCGGTCATGACGTTCTAGTCACGCTCGGCTGCATCAACATTCATTCTCGCGGGGGCATGTATACAATACGCAATCAAGAATTACAAATGAACAGATAATAAAATCATTAGGAACATACCTCGAGAAAGTAAGAGAAAAATGAACGAGGGAATAAATAAATTAAAAGACATGTAAAATAAATTTTAAAATGTATGTGTGCATATAATGTAAGAAGGTCTAATTATGTACATATCGTCCTATTACTAGTAAAGCCGATTTGTGTAAAATAAGTTAAGTACAGTCCCCGACTTGTCTTTCCGTGCTCTGTATTCTACTAAAATGAAATAAATCCGAAATGTTACATGCAGGCAACAAACCAATTTACTTTACTTGAAGAATTTATTATGATTTTTCGTGCAATAATAAAGTTTTAATTCCTGTTCTTACAAAACTTTTATTACTGGTCTTAACTGGTTTTACTAGTAATAGGACGATAAATAAATTGTACGTTGATAATAAACGAGTGATAGCTATATGACCGGATGTCAATGCTGTCATTCAACATTGTAACGCACTCCAGCCAAATAGGTAGGTAGGTAGATAGATAGATAGATAGATAGGATAGATAGGATATATAGGATAGATAGGATATATAGGATATATAGGATATATAGGATATATAGGATATATAGGATATATAGGATATATAGGATATATAGGATATATAGGATATATAGGATATATAGGATATATAGGATATATAGGATATATAGATAGATAGATAGATAGATAGATAGATAGATAGATAGATAGATAGATAGATAGATAGATAGATAGATAGATAGATAGATAGATAGATAGATAGATAGATAGATAGATAGATAGATAGATAGATAGATAGATAGATAGATAGATAGATAGATAGATAGATAGATAGATAGATAGATAGATAGATAGATAGATAGATAGATAGATAGATAGATAGATAGATAGATAGATAGATAGATAGATAGATAGATAGATAGATAGATAGATAGATAGATAGATAGATAGATAGATAGATAGATAGATAGATAGATAGATAGATAGATAGATAGATAGATAGATAGATAGATAGATAGATAGATAGATAGATAGATAGATAGATAGATAGATAGATAGATAGATAGATAGATAGATAGATAGATAGATAGATAGATAGATAGATAGATAGATAGATAGATAGATAGATAGATAGATAGATAGATAGATAGATAGATAGATAGATAGATAGATAGATAGATAGATAGATAGATAGATAGATAGATAGATAGATAGATAGATAGACAAACAAATAAGTGAGTGAGTGAGTAAGTAAGTATGTAAATAAATAAATAAATAAATAAGTAGATGGATGGATGGATGAATAAATAAATAAACAATAAACAAACAAACAAACAAACAAATAAATAAGTAAATAAAAAGTAATTAAGTAAATAAGTAGGCCTAAGTAAGTAAATAAATAAATAAGTAAACAAGTAAACAAGCAAAGAAATAAATAATAAGCGTACTGCAATTTAAAGAACTCTAACATGGCAAAATCTAAACCCGTGAAGGAATACTATTTTCAAAGGAAATGGGAATATGATTATTTTGTTGTTGAAGATGAAAGAATTGCTTGTTTACTGTGTCCTATCGAAATTATTTCTACTCGTCATTTCAATATTAAACCACATTTGAACAAAGTCCATATTAAGAATTTATGGAATGCACAAACTTTCGGGTAAGTTCATTATTACGAACTGTATATTGATTATTTATTTATATAGGTACTGTAAAATTAAGGACGTCACTCCTTGTGTTCATTTTTAATTGAAATTAATAGTGAATTTCAAGGTTCATTACTTAGATGCTAAAAATTTATGTTTCCGTAGGTGATGATAGGAGGAAAGTTTTCGAAAATCTAAAACAGGTTAAGTGCAAAGAAACTACCGACAGGAAATCTAGCACAATTGTAAACCTTGAAACGAGATAACGCATTATAAAAACAATGAATTTATTACAATCCTTTTTGAACATTACATGCCGCCACTGATGAACCTTTGACGGCCAAAGAATGTAAACAACTCTATGGGGAAGTCGATCATCTCCAATAGAAGTGGACGTCATGTTTCCCCTACTTACGAGTTCTGCGGGCCTGGCATAAGTCTTGAAATTTATAACACAAGAATTACTTTGAAATATAAAATATGAAAATGAACTATTATTATATTTAAGAGGAGTATGGCAGTATCGACTCTTCTTAGTGGATCAATAAATTAGGGGAACAGAAAGAGTAGCAGAAATGGAATTTAAAATTACTGCAGGAGGAATCACTTGGAACACCATCAACACGATGAGCGTGCAAGGTAGCAGTTACACATAACTGATGATAGAATTAGAGAGAATTGGAGAGGCCAAATTGAACAAATTCTACAAACTAAGGTATCATATCTCTTCATGAAACAAAAAAGTAACGGTCGATAAATAGTTGGAAGTCCTAGAAAGGGTAAAAAGAACATTTCACTTAACTACGCAATACTTTTTAGAAACTGTTGGAGGGACAGGAAGATAGATGGCATAATAAAAGCACTGTTTCACTGTAAATAGATTTCTTGCAAAGTTCCAAAAAAATTCACTTCACATTAAGGAAAGAGAAATGTTGGAAAGCTTCTATATTTAATGGGTAACTCAGTTCAGTTACACTATGGAAACCTTTGTTTCAAAGAGTCTCTAAGATTTATGTCGGCAAACTAAATTTGTCTTATATTTTACATCAGTAAATCTTTATTATCTTCATATTTAAATGCAGTTGCAGTTACACAATAATTACTCCAAATTGACAATAAACCATTTTCGTGGATGAAGTCGTCGTTAAATGTATAAGTAATATTTGGTACTAAGTTCGAACCTAACCGAAACGACATCCAAGCCTAAACGAATACAACTCTTACAGAGATCAATCTTCATAGAGATAGAAGTATAGAGGACATTTCATGTAATACACTAACTTGTTGCATTTTACACTCCTCATTTTAATTAGAATAACTGTTCGGTATTAACACTCATGTAATAAAATTATATTCACTGATCGTATTTCCTTCGAAAAACTTAGCTAAGGAACATAAGAGACATGTCGGTTTTCAATGAAAGTTCGATAAAGTTCTAAGTTGATTTCTTCCAGTATGTCGCAATGTTTTAAGGTGATGGGTTACATATTGTACTGTATTATAAGCAAATACACTTAATTCATTTTTAAGTTTCGAAGGATCTATAAAACATGCAATTAATTTAACAAAATGTTTATTACAATAAAATCATTAAATATGATAAGCCCTGAAAAAAGACAAAACATTTACTTCAAAACCCAACGTCATTTAACAGAACTTGAAGTTATACCACCACTGCAAGTGTTCTATAACATGTTGTATGATTAATTAATAAAATTTAGTAAATGAATAAATAAGTAATGATATTACTTTTCCAACTGTTGGATAAAATTTAGAAAATAAGATTATCTTATCTTGCAATAGCGAAACTTCTGAACTAGTGTAACAAAAACTTTGATGTAATATAATTTTACCAAATCCATCAATCTAGAAAGAATGAAAATTCAAAGTAAGTTTCAAGTAAACACTGACGTAGGCAACACAATTAGTAGGCATACTCAAAATATGTAAAAAAAAATATTTGTTCTCAATTTATCGAAGCACTCCATCTTGCTATGCAGCGGGACGAGTGGACTGAACTCATGGATAAAGCACTGTTGATAGCATTTGTTAGATTCATTCATGGCGAAAACATCATAGAACAGTTATATTTGTAAAGGAGAAGATGTCTTCGATTTACTAAATGATTAATTTGATGCTGCAAGGTTTTTCATGTTTGAATATTTGCACATTTGGCGCGCCCACTTTGGCAGGAGGTTGTAGACCTATAAAATAATGTTTGGTCTTAGCAAAGCAAATGTAACTTGAAATATTATATGCACAGTGTATTCTCCATAGAGAAGCACTTGTTTCACTAGTTCCTGAGTTTGCAGAAATATTGTAGAAAGTGGGTAAAAATTGTTAATTACATATAAAAGAAGGCCCCAAAAAGCAAAATTGTTTTCAGATCTTTATTTTGCAATGGATTCTAAATACACTCAGCTGTAGACGGTCATCATCACGTTGTCGCGTGCTGTCATGGTTTTATGAACTGAAATAAGAACTTTTACTACTTTTTTTGTCTAAAGAATCTGAAAATGCCGATTTTCTCAATGATGATAGCTTTATCTGATTTATTTGTATTTTATGATCCTCATTCCCTCCTAAAACCCTAGTAGTCATTCACCCCTAGTTAGAAACCACTGATTTAGATTATATGAGTGTGCCGCGGGATTTTAAATTATACTCTTAGTGTGCCACATGCTGTCAAATAGTGATCGTCAGCACCACCTGAATGGGTGGGAGAGGGAGAGGGAGGAATCTGGCCTTAGTTGATGCGGACGATCAGTGGAGACTAGAGTAGTAAGTACTAGACACTTGTGAGTGGTTTGTGTACGTACACGATGGCAGAAAGTTCAAATAATGATTTACGTAGATCTTCCACCCCTTCGTTGTTTAACCTTTCATGGAGAGGCATTTTTTTTTTACAGAGTTTGACAATATAGCAAGATGTTTAATTTGCAGTAAGATACTCAATGTGATATGAAAATATAACCTGCAGCGTCACTATGACAACTGTCATGCTAATGTATGCGACAAATTAAAGACTACGAAAGAATCAAAATGGTGGAGCAGTTAATAAACGTCAATATAAGACAGGTATTATTATTATTATTATTATTATTATTATTATTATTATTATGATACTGATGTGTAGTTAGTGAGAGAACGTTTCTCTAGTCCCGCAGAATACTGCATCGGACATCGTGTCTTGGACGAGACAGTTTCGTCTCGGACTGTCTGATACTGGACAAAACTGTTTCGGTCTTTCTAGAACTGCCGACAGTTTCGAACAGAGTTTCGCCACGACGTACGTAATTTGTTTTCCATACATTGCTGCTCTCAATTGCGACTTGATAGCAACCGACTACAAAATCGTAGCAATGATCAATTATTTCATGCGTTTAAAAGAAGAAAATCACATAAATAGAAGTTTATTCAATTCATCTTCCAAACCCCCAAAAAATTATATACTTTATTTTAAAAGTACATAAACTTCTTTCAAAACTTCTTTCCGTACTTTATATATTAGATTTCTCCTAATGATATTTTTTTTCAATGTATAATAAAAAGTGGGGATCCTTGCATGCACATAACAAGTCTATCTGCGTCTATGTCCATTTTTAATTCAATTGGAAAAATGCTCGTAAATACAATGTAACAATAAAATTATATTATTGAACATAACTCACGCTAGACATACAGCAAATCACGTGAATCAGTGAGTGTACAGCAGACTTCACACATGCGAAGAATGAAATGTGCGATCTTTGCCCGCTAGTGGACGAAATTTCAGGTGAAATCACAGGTCGATACGTCCGAGACGTCCGTGGTTGACCTGGAAGAATTTCCGATGCAGTATGCTTCCGGCCTTACTCACATTAGCGTTCTTGAGGATTTTTTAGTACTTTGTGTTATTCATAGGTAGACGTTCATGAAGATGATGTCAGTGTTCGAGTTACTTACAACATTTCTCTGCGTCTTGGAAGAAAACTCCGACCATTCACAGATGGTGATTTGTTGAAAGAATATATAATAGACGCTGCCGAAGAACTCTGTCCTGAGCAGGTACCTACAAATAGAATAATATGTTGTCATAGAATTTAGTCCGGAGAAATTATTTCCTCACATTTCAGTGAAATATCAGGGTGTGGCTTGTTTCCTCCTTTGACTGGACTCCGCAATTTCAGAGGTGACTTTTTTTCAAGTTATTTGATATTAAAACGGAAATGTTGAGTATTTATTAAGTATGTAAAATATGCTTACTTAAATACGCATGTGAACATTGAGTGCTTCATTACATTATTAGTGCTATTGAATTCCACTGAGTTACGTAATTTATGTTACGAACGAAAAGCCGCCACTGAAATATTGCTTACCCGTCTGCTCCCAAAAATGCACTAGAGGGCTCGCGGGTAACTGTGTAAAATATGCTTACTTAAATACGCATGTGAACATTGAGTGCTTCATTACACTATTAGTGCTATTTAATTCCACTGAATTACGTAGTTTATGTTACGAACGAAAAGCCGCCACTGAAATATTGCTTACCCGTCTGCTCCCAAAAATGCACTAGAGGGCTCGCGGATAAGAGACGCTAGCCCAAGCGTGCTTAATATTCATCCGTTACGGCTTCAACGCTGCGCAGTATTCGGCGGGAAAGAAAGGTGTTGAAGAGAAATCATGTGGCTTCCCGTGAGAGAGTAGAATTCGCTCTTGGTGCCCTGTGCTATACCAAACATATTGTGACAGTCGGGAGTCGATGGCGTCCCACAGAGGTCGGGGGCGCACGAGAAAACGAGCGATGCAGCGAAGGTTCCGGCCGCTCGGGTCTGGAGGGGACAGACGTAAGAGGGGGGGGCGAGGTGCGGACGCGACGAAGGGAGGAGAGGAGAGAGAGCGACCGCAGCAGAGAGGGGAGATATCCGGATTATTCGGGAATGTCATCTCTGCACATCCGTGGAAATCTCTAGCATCGAAGAAATTTCTCGTAACTATGGTTTAGTTATAAATACAACACGCGAGTGAACTTGAGTTAGTTGTGTTGTTGTAATCGTTGGACAGCAAGCCAGCCAGTCTTGTGTAGCAGTGAAGCCAGCTCTGAGACCGAAGTTCGACTTGAGTTGTGTCCGTAACTGTGGACCCGGAAGTCCTGAGTTTGAGTGCAGTGGACCACAGTTGGGGGACCTGAGTTCGAAGTTCAGCGGATTGTCTCTGAAGGTCTGGGGTTCGAGAATACTGTGAACTCGAGTGACTGAGCTAGAAGAATTAGCCAAGGCAAACGAACTGTGAACTGAACTGACAGTTCTGATTTGTAAATAGTGCTTTGTGAACATTAGTTAAGATTAACAGTTCATTGTTGTTCTCAATAATCCAAGTAAATTGTCATTGTCGTCGGTGGAGTGCAATAACGAATACTGTGTTACTGTGTGGAGTGGAAATCCCATTGTTGACGGGAGTAGAATTAAATTGTAGAGAGTGATTATTATTGTTTTGAAATAAAAGTTACATTGTTGAGTTGAAATAAATTTACAATATCTTGAAGCACGTCATTACTAAATGAATTAAGTAAATTCAGAGGAAAGGGATTTTGCTAATATTAAATAATTATTTATTTTCCCAGTCGAATGTTCCTTAGCATTTTAGACATCTGTAACCTTTTTTACTGTTTAATATACCTTAAAATATTAATGCTTAGCCTCTTTGATTTATAAATTCATCCCGCCTCCTCTAAATGATGCTAATGAGTCTTATTTTAATTTGGATATGTTACTAGTGTCTCTCAAAATTCCCAATCTGGAGGACGAGGATTTTGTTTTGGGTTTATCTCCCATAAGCTGTGAAATATCCTACTAGATTTAAGTTACTAGAAGGACGACGATACAATTGATACAATTAAGAAACTCCAAAATTACCATTTAACTAATGGAGTCATTAGAAGGACATTTAAGGGGAAATGTAGATAAGAGACCTGTTACGTTTCCATAAACTACTCTACCTACGCTCTTACATGGCAGTGAATCAAGGACTGTGGGAATAAAGAGGAAAATAATATACAAGCCACTGAAATGAAATTTCTTGGCAGTGTGTATGGTTATACTTAGTGTTTGAGTTAAGCCATTCGTAGTTTGTTTTAGGAATCACGCACATTACTAGGAGTAGACACGAAATTCGTCGTGAAATTCTTTAACTCGCAGCGTTTGTATTTTAGTTTTAATGATGACTGAAAAAGCTAAAGTAATAAATAGATATAAACGGAATTGACTGTTTGTATGCATCTGAAGTCTGATTAGTGTAACATGTAGCTAATTGGCGATGTATGGAAAGGAGGGGGAAAGGAACTGGCCACCCTACCCCATTATCTCCTGTCCTAGTTGTCTCATAAGTGGTGCCTTATTGATATCACTTGTGAGGTTCATACCTGTCTTTGGACAGTTGACTAAACAACAACTGATTATTTGATTAATATATACAGTAGAGCGTCTCGTTTACGCAGTGAAAACGTAAACAAATTGCAGGTAACGCGTGGGGGTAGGACGAGCCGTATGATAAACACGAGGGATGCATAAGGTTTTAATTACAATATTTATGGCGGACCATTAATTGAAATTATATTTTCGAAAAACGCACAAAACAAAAGAACACAAACTGCATAACGTTATCATATACACATTTTAACAAACAAGCAATTGTAACGTGGAAATAATTCAATGTAACAAATCAAATTTTGCTACTTATATGATGTTGCTTTCAAACAGCATTTTTATGGTCATGACTAACATAATATCACTGACTTCTATGGCCGATTAACAAAACTACAGTATATTGATCTGAATTGACAACGCTATTTCCTAAACATAATTATCCCTTCTCAAAGTAGAATTTATTCAGGTACAGTACAGACCAATATACTGTAGTTTTGTTAATTCGGTCGTAGAAGACGGTGATATTATGTTAGTCATACAGAGAATGAAATTTACGACCGGAAAAAATACTGTCTGAAAGCAATATCATGTAAGCAGCAAAATTTGATTTGTTATATTGAATTATTTCTACGTTACAATTGTTTGTTTGTTAAAATGTGTATATGAGAACGTTATGCAATTTGTGTTCTTTTGTTTGGTGTCTTTTTCGAAAATATAATTTCAATTAATGCTCCGCCATAAATGTTGTAACTAAAACTTTGTGCATCCCTCGTGTTTATCGTACGGCTCGTCCTCCCCTCACACGTTACCTGCACTTTGTTTACGTTTTCACTGTGCCTAAACGAGACGCTCTATTGTAGATTCACAAAGAGTGAGGCAGAAAATAGAAAAGATTGGAGAATGCTGGATTTGCAGTAAAAGACCTGCCCTTGAGCAGAACACTATGAATGAATGAATATAGATTCATACGATACGTTTGAGTAAAGTAATTTCTAAAACGCGGATCTCTCAAGGTATTTAATGGCTCTCAGCTAGAGTAATGGCTTGTGTGAATATTTCGACTGCCTGTCAGGGTTCGATCCCCCGGTCTTCTTTTCGTTCTCTTTAATGTTGAACTCCGATAGCAAGGATTCTAAAATGTTCCAGTTAATACAACTTTAAAGCGGAAATATGTAATCGATTAAACATCTTATGAACCAGAATGTTCTACAGCAGTTGCTATCAAAGCTTGAATCCCGCCTTCGGTAATCATTCACGGTTCGAATCTCAAACTCGCGAGAGCAGAAGTGAATGATAGCGGCAGAAGAATTGAATATAAGATATTCCAGCAAGCAACACACGTCAATATGATCCAAATCTATGCTGGTTGCCATGTCGTAAAAAATCTAAACGACTCTGCGAGATGGTGTAAACAAGATACCTCAAATTGGGGGCTGTGCTATGTTGTAAATATATTGCACTGAGATGCATTTATAGTGGAGGGAATTTAGGAACAGTTACTTGTGAATAATATATACGGAATAAATCATGAATTTTTGATGATGAAGAAAAATACTTCTGTCCAGCAGCCAGATTCGTAATTTGACGCACTGTGCATCGCCTTACGCGATCAAACCCGGCCGATGCAGATCTCTGATTTTGGATTCACTTTTATTCGGTCTTGGAGAAAGTCTACTCAGCTGGGTTGGACTCGATTTATATCTTACTTTCATAATAAGGATTACGTGTGACTTTTTATCTGCTTGGCAACCACGTATAAATTGTTTCAATAATAAATACTATGATACACCGAAGCGAAGAAAAGATATGCTTTTAAATCTATGCACAGGCTAATCTTGTAGGATGCTATTCATAGACATTTTGCTAGCCCGCGCTACGAGCGTGCTAAACTAGCCCCGTCTATCGACTGGTTACTTGTACAGGATTCATATCATATCATACCGCTATCATTGGTTTATGAATAGGAAAAACGCTAGTTCGCTGATCATCCAACGGAAGCCCGCGCTAAGAATGTCTATGAATACGGCCCGTAAGGGTTTATGATGAGAACTTCTTCATGCCTCGTATCAGAGGAAAAATATGTTGGGACACGCATAACATGGGCAGAGCAAGTCTCCAGAATCGGTGAATGCTGTGTATTGATCTCTTCTTCCGTTATCCAACATCCATTTTAGAAAGTAGAGACAATCTATCTATTCTATGGGTATTCTAATCTATTCTATTATACAGCTGAACGCTCCCTTTCCAACAACATTCACCAATATACAGAGTCTTGTTATCTTTACCTGCAGGCCTCTTATCTCTCTCAGCGTGGAACATTTCCTCCTTCCAAGACACACCAGACCTCTTGCACAGTTTATTATTTTCGCTGATGGTTTCCACTCGAACATCTATTGTCTTAGATAATATCCACATTTCCAATCCGTTCATGAGAATACTATCATTGTTCTTCCAGTATTCTTTTCGTGCTTTCAGTACTTTGGTCCATAAATTTAAAGCTCCTATGGTCTTCTTCACTTCTTGTATTCTTTTGTGAATTTCGGCATTCATCTTTGTTTATCTGCACCCCTAAATATTTAGTCGGACGTCATGGTTTTATATTGTGTCATTGAGTTATGATGAAGGATTTATTAAAAAATCATCCGCCCTTAAATGAGGGCAACCACAAGGAACCAGAATAATGGCAACAAATTTCTATCTTAACCGCTATGTACTTTGTTTTGTTAAAATTCATTTTTAGACCCCATTTTCCCCACAGGTTTCCTGAACATATTTATATTCTAGATCGTAACTGTTCTGGACTACTAAAATTTTATAATCAGCAAAGTTTAAGCTATATAGACAATTGTGATTCATTAGTGTGCCCATCCCACTGTATTTTCAGTTTTTCAAGGCTATCTCCAAATATACAGAGTGTCCCGAAACTCGCTCACAAGAGCTACATCGTGTGAATACTGGATGAAAATGGAGACGAGAATGTTAATGGCAAAGTTTCGTCCGAATAATTTGTAATTGACGACCTGGGCATCACTGCACAACACAGAATGTCTTAGTAGCTTACTGTAATGTAATGTTTACTATGTTTATGACTGTAGCTAACAAATGAAACATGATCATAAATGGATAAACAATAATCTATTACAAAGACACGAAGAAACATAGTGCAACACAGAAATAATTCTTAAACTGAAGAAAGGTAATATATTATTATGATGTACCGAAATACATATGATATTTCCGTGCAGATATTCTGCGTCATCATATGATGAAAGATGAGTGGAACGGAGATAAATTCTCTCCGGCACCGGGATTTGAACCCGGGTTTTCAGCTCTACGTGCTGATGCTCTATCCACTAAGCCACACCGGATTCCCACCCTGATGTCGGATCGAATCCTCTCAGTTTAAGTTCCACCTCTTGGGTTCCCTCTAGTGGCCTACCCTCATGCACTGGTCATAGATGTATGACAGTGGGACCATGTCCATACATGTGCAGGAGTGCACTCATTATGAGTTCATCATATGAAGAAAGGTAATTAAAATAAAAACAAAAATGTAATTCGAATTACGAACAATAATTGGTTTTAAAGTAGAGTACAGACAGCTTGATCTATGATTACATAAATAACATTTATTTGTAAGAAACACTGGTGACACAATGTGTAATTAAACAATTTTGGGATGAAATATTCGTCGATATTTCCATACAGAATTCACACTATACAGACGTGGACATATTATTAACAAAATTGACGATTTTTATGATAATTCTCTTTACAAAATTTGACTTTCCAATTTAGACTACAGTTGACAATTTTGGATATTTCCATCATTACAGTAGACAGAAATATGCAAAAATGTCAACTGCAGTTTAAATTGAAGAGTCAAGTTTTGTAAAAATATATAATAAAAATCTTCAATTTTGCTAATAATTTGTAAATTAGCAAACATGTCAACTGCATTGAAGAGTCAAATTTTGTAAAAATATAAAACAAAAATCTTCAGTTTTGCTAATAATATGGAAATATCCAAAATGTCAACTGTAGTCCAAATTGAAGAATCGAATTTTGTAAAAATATATAATAAAAACCTTCAGGTTTGCTAATAATTTGTAAATATGCAAAAATATCAAATGTAGTCCAAATTGAGGAGTTAAATTTTGAAAAGTATACAGTACAAATTTTCAATTTTACTAATAATTTGGAAATACACAAAAATGTCAACTGTAGTCTAAATTGAAGAATCATATTTTATAAAAATATATAATAAAAATCTTCAATTTTGCTAATAATTTGTAAATTAGCAAACATGTCAACTGCATTGAAGAGTCAAATTTTGTAAAAATATAAAACAAAAATCTTCAGTTTTGCTAATAATTTGGAAATATCCAAAATGTCAACTGTAGTCCAAATTGAAGAATCGAATTTTGTAAAAATATACAATAAAAACATTCAGATTTGCTAATAATTTGTAAATATGCAAAAATATCAAATGTAGTCCAAATCGAGGAGTTAAATTTTGAAAAGTATACAATGCAAATTTTCAATTTTACTAATAATTTGGAAATACACAAAAATGTCAATTGTAGTCTAAATTGAAGTATCATATTTTATAAACATATATAACAAAAATCTTCAATTTTGCTAATAATTTGTCCACGTCTGTATAGTCCGTGAGCGCGAATTTTGGGATTCTCTATTTGTTAAATAGTATAAGGGGTAAATTGCACATTTTCCTCAGACCCTGGAACACTGTTATGGATGTAGTGTAGTTATTTCTTTTCTATTTTATACACATTTTACTTTCTTTGCAAAAATTTCGAACAGCGTCCATCAATGTTGCTTCTATTCCAGCATCCTGAAGTACATAATATAGTTTCGCTTGTAGGACAATATAATTATTGTAATATACCGACGCTAAACAACAAGTAATACTCAGGCCTCGATCCAGGGTACTGAAACGCAGTAAGTTACGAACGCAAGGACGACTGTGTTATGTAGAGTAAATCGAGGGGAATGGGAGATGGAGAGTGCAGTTAATCCTTGCCTTAATATGTAAACATTCAGTCACAGCAGAGCACAAAATAAATGTCCACGTTTACAGATGTAATATATATAGCGAATTTATAGTACAGAAAATAATTTCTTAACATTACACATTTCAATTTACATTATATTATACATGTTTTAACAGTATAAAATAATAATTTTCTGAGTGTATAAAAAAAGGAAAAATATACAGTACCGTACACAGAATACATTTCTTCATAATTCATTGCAATGAATTACAAGGCTCATTCGTAATGTATCAAAAGAAAAGTAGGCCTATCTCCTATTTTCACTCAAAATAAGTTTTCTTCTTTGTCAAGGAAAGCTTTGAAATTAATATTTTTCGACCTTGTTGAAAGGGATGTTGGTATGTGTGGTACCAACATTAGGCTATAAACAAATCTCGATGGAATTCTTTTTAATTTTCTATGTCTGATTTTGATATCGAATGTCTGTTCTGATAGTAAAATTTAATATTCTCCATGTGTCTTTTGCTATTGCAGGGTTTTTCAAAGAATCGCGTTCTGTCTGTCCCTATGTTTTTTTTTTTTACACAATTTGCAAAATGCAGTATCTTTTCCTTTACTAAGAAAATATTCCTTTCCGAACTTCTCTATAGTCGTTCTGAAGGGAACGTTTGGGTAGGCATTAGAAACACACACATACTTATTATTTATAATTACAGGCAGTAAAGTGTTAATACTGAAGTAACATACTGAGGAATTCTTGAAGTGAAGGAGAAAGAAATAAATGCAAATAGAAAACGACAAAAATTGTGCACAAACTTCGAGATTTTAGTGTGTGCCGGAATAAACTGTAGTACTCCTGTTTTTATTATTACCAAGCCTCGGTCTAGGGCAGGCATGCCAAAACCCTGCACATTGTGCAGTTGTATGTGTAGTGTAGGGAATGGGTGAGAATGGGAGAAGGGGAAACCCAGTGCCAGCACGTAGCCTACTCCTGTCGAATAGCACCACCCGATGGACGAATCACTATCAACAGTGCTGCCTTCTATTCATATGCACTGCGGAGAGGTTTGGAATTTAACGCAGGCATATAGGGGCATAATTTAGTGATTAGAAGTTGTGCACCGCCATCTCTCCTAGTGCAAAGGTAGAAATTTACATGGCAATTTCTGACTCCGCTGGGAATCGAACCCGGACCAGCTAGGCGGTCCATAGAGCTAACTCGGCGGACAATAATAATAAATATTTTGTACATTTTGACAGTATTTCAACACATGTGTACCGGTACTTCATTCTTCGTTTTTTTCACTCTTTATTTCGTAGGTAGAGTTTTTATACGTATATGGCTTCCAATTTCCGCAATAGAGAAAATAAGGGGATATTCAATCTATCCTCACTCACTATTAGATGCAAAGAACTACACAACTAATAATACAGTTGCTGTTACATTATTACGTATTAGCTGTTAATATCTCGCTTCGTTTAATGATGTATTGGCAGACATCATTTCTTAAAGGTCTTCGAAAATTCCAATATTTTTTGGTGGCAAATGTGTAACATTATTCTCGAACAGAAATCGTTTCCTGCTTTGATGACCGTTTGTTTGCTCAAACTATTTTTATAATTTGTGCACCACAAAATCAGTACGCATTAAACCACTTACTAGATGTCACTGTAATTTTACAAGGTTTACAGAAAAGTGTCATTCCATCGAAATAAAATATTCCCCTTCAAAATCTCTAATAAAATCTTGCAATTTGTACTTTCAGAACACTTCACTATCGGCACTTTAAAATATTTTGAGCTGCATTTACAAGTAGAGAAACTTCATTTCTTCAGTGCTGTTACTATGAATGTGCGGATAGCGACTTGAGAAGAGAGAAATGTAAACTAAAATAGAAGGACGGAGATATCTGCTTGAATTTGTTTGGTGGACTTCCTGTTATTGTTATGAGTCAGAACGAATACGTAAGACGTAAAACGTTATTTAGTATGTATGTAGTTAGTTTGCAAGCGGAGTAATGATTTATGTTTGCGCAGTATTACTCCACGTTCCTTCTAATACCCTTAACTGTGACACAGTCTCCCGCACAGTGATCGATAATATTGTCGTTACAATGGGTGGGGGATTACTACATTTACTGTTAATGTAACCGCCAAGGATTTAAATTACCGCCACTGCGCTGTCTTCTTGTATACATGCTAATTACAACTATGTCAAACAGTTATATTTTCCTACACGTATAGTTATTTCAAAATACAGTTTCTAAAACAACATTCAAAATAACTTCATCTTTATAACAAAAATGTGAAGTTACCTATAAATGTCATTTAAAACATAAAAATTACAATACAAAGTGTCACAAACTGCTTTTAGGCCACGTGAGTTCAATCTAATACTATTTAGTAGGAAGCTACTTCAGTGTAGTTTCCTGTCCCCATCCCTCAGACAGTGCACTGAATGGAATACTATAAGTAGACAACGTAAACAACGTCAGATGAATACAGTATGTGTAAGATGTACAGATAAACACACATAAATAAGGTGTACAGAGGAATAAAATTATTTCATTTCCACAGTGCAATTTTTTCTTGTAACTTTCGACTCGATCATTTCCAGACCAGAGTTCCTTATCTCAAATTGATACATGTGTCCTTCGCCATCATCCCTGAAAGTTTGTAACACCATCTCGGAAACACCGTGCATCTGTGTCCTGGATTGAATTCTATATGAAATTAGAATAATTGAATCGTGTGCCAGTATCAAATACTCAATCATGTAGAGTTCACTTAACTCTTTCCCACTATTTCATTTAAGCTCACCTTACCTCCATCATAATTTTGATTTAGGTTAAGACTTACATCATATGGTACTGAAATTGTATTGTTTATTGTTACAATTTTACATTTATGATTTTGACTGTTATGATATTCATTGAAATGATAAAAAGGAATATTAAAATTTAATACAGTAAATGTACACCTGAAAATTCAATTTGCTTAAGGAATCGATATATAGTGCAGAAAAGTTTTCTGCAATATATATATATATATATATATATATATATATATATATATATATATCGATTATCGAAATTAGGTTTGCAATATATTGCAATATCAATATATCAGTATTTAAATCATTTCTTCCATCATTACCCACTGAAAGCACTATCGACAGGAAATAAACTTACGTTTATCCAGCATTCACTTGTCGCTATTTTAGCCCGTTATTAAATTTTGCTATATCTTAAGTAATATGTAATAGCCTATAATGTCGAAGTCGACTTCAGCAAGACGTTATTTGGTGAAGCAAAGTTAAGAATTTCCCGCGCCGTGGCGTCGCGGTGTAAGGCATCCCGCTTAGGACTCGCGTTACGGAATGCGCGCTGGTTCAAGTCCTCATGGAGAAAGAAATTTTCTCATGGAATTTCGGCCAGTGCATGGGACCCGTGCCCACCCAGCATCGTGATGCACTTGGGGAGCTACGATAGGTAGCGAAATCCGGTTGCGAAAGCCAGCTATAACGGCTGGGGGGATCATCGTGCTAACCACATAATACCTCCAATCTGGTTGGATGATCGTCCACCTCTGCTTCGGCATGTGGGCGTGAGGCCAGCAGCCGGCTTGTCGGTCTAGGCCCTTCACGGGCTGTAGCGCCACGGATTATTATTATTATTATTATTATTACTATTATTAAAGTTAAGAATTTCCATGGAATTACTTGAAATACGTCTTACAGTTTTAGAAAATCTCGGTAAAAACCCAGCCTGATAATCAACCCAAGCGAGAAAGAAACCCACGCGGAAAAAGAAGGAAAAGAACCTACTGTCCGTTACTCAGGAGAAGACGAGCGGAAAGAATGTGGCCTTCTTGACTATCGCTGTTGATTATTATAAACATCGCTCAGATAAGCATCCCAGTAGCCAGATTATTACTCGTGCAGGAAACATGAGTAACAATGCGTATGGAAATTAAAGCTAAGTTGAACAGAATGAGATCTAATGTTTCCGCTTACTGCAGTACAAATATTGTACGTGTTATTGTACGTTATCTGTTCACATCCCTTCCTCCTCAGTCCGCTCTCGTCTTCTCCTGAGTCACCGACAGTACACGCCGCACGTCGGAGCGTTGCTCCTGATCAGTAGGCAAAGGCGCGTAGTAAACGAGCTTCGTCTGTGGCTTTCCTTCCTCACATATTTTTATTAAATAGCGTTTTTTTATTACTGCGTAATTTGAGCAAATATAAGAAAATATGTGATGTCATGTAGTTATGATTTATTTCTCAAATACGAGCCTATTCACGTAACGATACTAACTCATATGTACAGTATAATGGAAAAACACCGGAGAATGGACGTCCTCTTTGGACAATGCACAGCATCTCCACGACTTTGTTGCTTATCTGTTTGACTACGTGGAAAGTCAGCTCTTCCTCGGTTTACTGTGTCGTCTGGATCAGATATCGGCGTGTCGCTTTAACCTTCACGGAGATCTCCGCTTCCGGTTGCTTTCCGTTGCCCTAGAAGCGTCTCTGTTCTTGGAAGTAAACACAAGTTCCGCACTTCTCCACAGTGACGCATTTCAACGATCAGAATTCAATTGAAGGTCCTAAACAGTCTCTCCAATAAATTGGCTGTGATAACCAAATTTAAGGTCCTAACAGTCTCTCCAAATAAATGGCTGTGATAACCAATCTCTGGTTTTTCGTAATGTCTTTTAATTCTGTGCGTTTCTGAATATTTGAGATCTTTACACGATTTATATATATATATAAAAAGAAAAAACGCAGCACATAATTTTATTTAAAGCAATGCGTTTGTCTAATACTTTCGAATCAATAATTTCATGGCGTTTATTTGGAAATGCAAGCACTTTTTTGTTTTTTTACGATGTTCAATCTGCAACACATTACTCCTTTCACAAACTGAAAATAGATTTAAATCTTCAATGGGACTATTAATACTTTTATACTTGTTCATATTATAACAGAGAAATCAATTAACTCACAATTTTCGTAACATTTCACAAATATGTAATTGTATGGACTGTAGAATATAAAATTTTCTTGATCAGCTAAAATTAATTTGAAGGGCTGTAGAATATAAAATTTCCTTGGTCAGCTAAAATTAATTTTGAAGCCAGAAAAAGAGAGTGGAAAGGAAATTCACATTGTGAGTCTTTCAATAAATCAAGATTTTTTTTGTTAAAAATTAATTATATATAACCTTCACGGAAATCCAATGTTTCTGTACTGCTAGAATCTCTTTTGTTGAATATAAAAATTTTATTCAGCTTACATTATATATACCGGGTGTTTCAGACCACCTGTAACAGCCTTTTTTCTCGAAAACTATATGATACCGGTTGTTCATAAAAAATAACTTTGATAACCAAACTCATGTAAAGAATGGATTAGTGGCAGTACCATTTCTCGAAAGAAACCGAAAGTGGGGGTACCTGTGGTCAACTTCGAAATTTCAGATGAGAACATGGGTCATTGAAGGTGCAATTGGAAACTACTTTTAAAAAGAAACAACTTTTACTGAAACCTTTTCTTTCTAACTATTATTGTTTACTCACAAAGCAACAAAAATGGTATTTTCTGAGAAATCTTATACGTTGTTAATGTACAGTTGTCAAAAAAAAAAAAAAAAAAAAAAAAAAACGTGGCCGCACTCGTGAACAGCGAATATTTTCAAAGTCCACTTCGGGTCGCGGAGATGTTACACGATGCATGTGCTTGTACAAGCAGTTCCAGAACTATGAAAGTGTTCCATATCTGCGCCTCGTAGACCAGCGGTAGAGTGCTTGTTTAATGATTTAAAGGGTGTGGGTTCGGGCCTTGTTCTAGTTTTCATTTTATTTTTTAATCGTTCTTTAGCGATGTAAATGATATTCAAATTAGCATTTATATCCAGTTATCGTTCTTGATGGATATCACGTTATTTATATTTTGTTATCGTTCTTTAGAGATATGAATAAAATTCAAGTCACCATTTGTATTCTGTTATCGTTTTATAACGATATAAATAATAATTTTTATTATTGTATCTCCAATGGGGGTTAGCCCTATTTTACATTTGTATGTTAGGGCTATAATTTTATACACGAAAAAGATAAGCATAAAGAGAAATGGAAAAGAAAATTAAATTAGCTTACGCGATGTAAACAAAACATAAACAATCCGTAAATTAGGCATTGCGATTGCAAAACAAATATCAGTTATCAATTTGAAACATACAAAATCATTAACATCACACATACGTAACACTTCTATAACACAAATATGCAGCTTTCCGTACCATACATCATAAATTAATACACAATAGTCACACAAACACAATCAAACTATAATTACGACATTGCGACGACATCAAGCGTCCCATAACTGACTCACATACATAACAAATAAAGCATCCGTTGCAACACATACACTCCAACATAGTAACCACACATTTAAAAGTTACAAATTTGGCTCCAAGAAGAATAAATAGGACACTGTTACTAATTACTATTCTTCTACAATTTCTTAAATGCATCTGTAATAAATCTGTGAAATTCCGATATGAATAATATTCAAGTTTTTTATACTGTTGTCGTTCTTTAGCGATATAAATAATATTCAAGTTATCATTTATATTCTGTTTTCCTTCATTAGCATTATAAAATAATATTCAAGTTATTTATATTGTTATTGTTCTTTCGCAATATAAATCATCTAAATTTTATGTAAGTAATTATTATAACACAAATAACCATCTTTCTTTGTAAAATAGGTTATTTTATTTAGATAATTAAATACGTATTATATAATATCTTATATTAATTAAACAAACCGCTATTTATCATTTATATTCTGTTATCGTTCTTTAGTGATATTGTATAAATAATATTCAAGTTATTTATATTGTAATCGTTCTTTAGTGATATAAATAACATAAATTTAATATTAGGTTTGGAAAAATCCAGTTGCATAATACTGCTATTAGTTTTTCTTTTTGTATTATTACATTATACTATCTTGAACCACAGTAAAATGAAAAGGAGTAACGAGGAATTGAACCTGAGACGTTGACATGTAAATTCCGAAGTTCGTTCGCTGAGCTACGAGGGCAAAAGTGTGGAAACATTTTCGGAAAAATTGGCCCAATCACACTCTAAGATTTTCTGATGATTCGTAGAAGCTAGTCCAGGATGCGGGAGGCAAAGGCTAATTGAGATTTTCCGATCTCTGATCGGGTCAAACATCCTGATAGAATTAATATTTAACCCTTGCCGTGACTTTTGGTGAAGTCCGGAGGGCCCAATTAGTCAAATCCACTCTCTTCATCTCCATGTCTTGGCCCCCTGGAATTTAATAAGATGCGAAAGAGATAGTGGTGTGCGGAAAGCAACGGGATGTTACCGCATTTAGGCCTAGCCTTACCAAGAAAAACTGCAAACATGAACAAAGGAAGCTTTAAATAGAAGAAGAAGGGTCTTCTGCGGACCTCTGGAAAAAGAACTAAGGAAGAGACTAGTGAAGTGATTTGTATGGAGTGTGGCATTGTATGGGGAAGGAACATGGACATTACGGCGAAATGAAGGGAAACGAATTGAAGCATTTGAAATGTCGATGTGGAGAAGAACGGTGCGTGTGAAGTGGACAGACAGAATAATAAATAAAATTGTGTTTGAAAAAGTGAGTGAAGAAAGAATGATGCTGAAACTGACTAGAAAGAGAAAAAGGAATTGGTTGGGTCTCTGGTTGAAAAGAATAATAGACGTCATTAGGATATGTGGATCATATGCGGAGACTAAGAGGAAGGCAGAAAATAGGAAAGATTGGAGATTGCTGGGTTTGCAATGAAAGACCTGCCCATGGACAGAACACTTATGTATGTGGGTATGTTCAGAATGCCTGGAATGTCGTGTCTAAGAACAGTCGCTATTTGCAAAGACTAGTCAATTCCATGCCCATTCGACTGCAAGATAATCGAGATAAGAGGAAGATAGACTAAATATTGAATTGTGGCTCTTTGTTTTGTATTTTGAACGCTTAATTGTTTGAATGTTTTAAGGCCGACGCCAGTAAATTTGTTTTGTTTATGCCACGAAAGATATTTTTATTGAGAACAAAATCTTTTTTCTTTCCATTTGCAGCCACAATATCATAATGATAAAGTCATGGCATAATATATTAATGAACCTGACGTTAATTACTAAAATAATCGTAAAAGAGAAAGGCGCCATTATGTATAGTTCGTCTCTCTCTAAAAACAGAACAAAAAAAAAACATAAAAAGCACGAGGTTGTAGTCGAACGCAGGACCTCATGAATAAGAGGCCTGAACGCTACCATTACGCTGTCGAATAACATACAGAATACTTCAATTGTAACTGTAGATATCAGACAACGTGGTCCAACAACATGTAACATCGCCTGTCTCCGAATTGTAGCGAAGATGCCCGAAGGGAACTTTGTTTCAGGAGAGCGGCCACTTTTTCTTTTGACAGCTGTACAGTTGTCAAAAAAAAAGTGGCCGCTCTCTAGACACAAAGTTCCCTTCGGGTATCTTCGCCACAATTCGGAGACAGGTGATGTTACTTGTTGTTGGACAACATGGCCTGATATCTACAGTCAGAATGAAAGTTTTTGCGTATTAATCTGTACCGTAATGGTAGCGTTTCGGGTTACTGTTCGTAAGGTCGTGCTTTATATGTTTTTTTTTAGGAGAGAGAGAAAATATAATTGTTTCTATTTCTTTTATGACTGTTTTAGTAATTAACATCAGGTTCATGAATGTATTATGCCTTGACTGTGTCATTATTTATTATGACATTATGGTTGAAAATAGAAAGAAAGATTATATTCTCAACAAAAATATCTGTCGTGGCATAAACAAAACAAACTTACAGGGTCTGCCTTAAAAAATTAAAACAATTAAAAGTAAAAAAAAAAAGAAACAAACCAAAAAGCCACGATTCAATATTTAGTCCATCTTCCTCCCATCTGGATCACATCTTGCAGTCGAGTGGGCATGGAATCGACTAGTGTTTTCAAATACCGACTGTTCTCAGTCACGGCATCCCAGGGACCATGGACGAGCTTCCACAAATCATCAGGGCGTCTTGGACAGGGATTGGGTTAATTCTTCCGCATATGCTTCTTTACTTTTCCCACATATTCTCTAAAGAGTTCAAGTCCAGAGAGCGACGAGGCCAGTCTATCAATTCAATGTCCTGTCTCCTCGCAAACCAGTCCAGAATCAATTGAGATGTATGGACTGGATGATTATCCTGCTGAAATTGAAGAATTCCAACACGACAAAGATAATCTACCACTGCGCGCACGCATGGCAGCGTATCTGTGGTCGAATCGGGTATCAGGAGGACGATATACAAAAGTGGGTCCTTCCTTTGTAGTAGAAAAGGTGACTTCATCAGAAAAGATTACTCCAATCCCGATCACCATTTCCCACTGCAAAGACTCCTCTATATGCTCTTCCTTATGAACTTCCCTAGGAATGGCTCGTCGAGATCTCAAATTGGCAGCCCTTAAACGATTTCTCACGGTCTGGTTGTGGCCAGGGAAATTAATAACTGCCTTCAAAGTAGTAGCGGTATGAAAGAGATTCCTTTGAACATCTGCCACTAATCTGAGGTCCTGTTACGGTGTTGAAATTTTCCTTCTACCACTCCCAGCTTTTCGGCCAAACATTGCCGAGCGTTGATAATTTTGCACCCATCTCCGGGCTGTCTTTTCTGAAATGTTGAAACGCCTACCTGCCTCGGTTGCCGAAAAACCAAGATGAACCACAGCCCGTATTATACTTTCATTCGTTCCTGCACCCCTTTGTGGAGCCATGCAGTCAAAGTCGCAGGCAGAAATGGTGTCGTGGTTTCCTCAGAGAATTAGCCTCTACCTAGGTCTTAAAATAACAGCAAAACATTCATTATGCTAAAAATATATATTCTTCAATTATGAAATAATAATATAAATACTTGTTAGAGTCTTATTAATAACTATATCATTTTCAAACATAAAGTCCACAGAGTTAAGAAGAATATAATTATTTTATAATATCGACCTCAGTGTCGTAATTTGTTTTCGAAAAATCTGTATTGAACTGTATCCACGCAATACGTCCTTAATCATTGCTGCTGTTAAAACTGCTGCTGTTGCAGTTGGTATTACAACTACAAATATTATTGCCATAAACGTAACCTTTTTATATCATTATTAAATATTCAGAATATAATTGAAATGAATGTTCAGTTGTATTGTTTCTGACAATGCGCTGAATTACGTTAGTACCAGGTAAATGACATAGCTCAGTCGGAAGAACGTAGGAACGTCGGCCGTCGCAAAATTCGAAATTGAAATGTCAACGTATCAGGCTCAAATCCTCGTGACACCTTTCCAATTTATTATGTTGCAGGATAGTATAATGAAGTAATATAACAGTATAAGAAGAAAAAACTAACACTCGTATTAGGCAGCTGTGTTGTTCTAAACTTAACATTAAATTTATATTACTTATATCGCTAACGAACGATAACAGAATACAAATGATAATTTGAATATTACTCGTATTTATATCGCTAATGAACGATAACAGAATACAAATGATAATTTGCATATTATTCACGTCGCTAAAAATGATAACAGAATATAACAAATTATAACTTGAATATTAGGCATATATATATATATATATATATATATATATATATCGCTAAAGGAAAGATAAAATATAAATAACTTGAATATTATTCATATCGATAAAGAACGATAACAGAATATAAATGATAATTTGAATAATCCAGTATTTATATCGCTAAAGAACGATTAAAAAATAAAATTAAAACTTGAACAAGGGCCGAACTCACAACCTTCAAATCATTAAGCGTACCGCTGGTCTACGAGACGCAGATATTGAATGATTCCATAGTTCCGGAACTACTTCTAAAAGCACATGCATCGTGTAACATCGCCGTGAAACGAAGTGGACTTAGAAAATATTCGCTGTTCACGAGTGCGGCTCTTTTTTTTTTTTTTTGACAACTGTACGGTCACTCTATAGCAAGTGTTAAAAATGCCCGCCACTCTGTGCTAAACAATGTTCTGATCTGACATCCTTGATTGCACGGAGAACTTCAACACAGCTGAGAGACACATGGTGTGGCTTCTCTAATTCTTTGTTTCATGTCTTCTCTAGTTGTTGGACGCACCTGATAGAGCATGTCTTTAAATCTCCCCCACGAGAAAGATTGTCCGTGACTCAGGATTGCACCATAATACAATATTTAGAATTCTCAAAGACAACAAATTTTATTCATACCATATTCATCTCCATTAGGAATTTGTGGGACATGAGTTCCAGACTCGTGTTGATTTCTGCAACTGATTTCTAAACATAGACCGTGATTTCGAGCTCAGAATTCTGTGGTCTGATGAGGTAAATTTCAAAGGTAATGGTTAGATGAATCTCTACAGTTCCCATTACTGGTCTCCGGTTAATCCACACTGGCTACGTGAAGTGGATTACCAGCGCGTGTGGAGCCTCAACACATGGTGTGGCCTCCTCGGACACCGAGTCATAGGACCATACGTTTTTAGGAGAACTTGAATGGTAGAAGGCACGCTTCCTCTGAAACATTATGCACCAGTTCCTTAATGAAGTTCCTCTTGCGTTCCGATTAATGATGTAGTTTCAACAGGACGTGTGTATGGCTCACTTGTCACGTAGGTCTGGTAGAACTATTAACCAGTTATTTCCCTTGCGGTGAATTGGACGAGGAGGTCCAGTAGCTTGGCCAGCCCGATCTCCTGACTTCGCTCCAAATGACTTCTTGTGGGAGAGAATTAAAGACATGTTCTACCAGGTGCGTCCAACAACTAGAGAAGACATGAAACAAAGAATTAGAGAAGCCTGTGAATATCTCAGCTGTGCTGAAGTGCAACCACGGATGTTAGGAGGTGATCAAAACATTGTTTAGCAGAGGATGGCGAACATTTTAAACACTTACTATGAAGAATGTACGTACATGAACAACATACAGCATTTCTCAGAAGATATTATTTTTGTTACTGTGTGAGTAAACAATGAAAGTTAGAACAAAAAGTTTCAGTAAAAGTTGTTTCTTTTTAAAAGTAGTCCCCAATGGTACCTTCAATGACCCATGTTCTCACTTGAAATTTCGAAGTTCACCACAGGTATCCCTACTTCCGGTTTGTTACGGGAAATTGTACTGGCACCAATCGATTCTTTACATAGGTTTCGATTATCAATTTTTTTTTTTGTGAATAACTAATATCACATAGTTTTCGAGAAAAAAGGCTGATACAAGTGGTCTGAAACACCTGGTATATATATATATATATATATATATATATATATATATATATATATATATATATATATATATAAGAGTTATTTTTAAGAAAAAAACTCTTGATTGCTTCAGAACTTGAATTTACTTTTCACTCTTTTCTTTTTCTAGCGTGAAATTGATTTTAACTAATCAAGAAGATTATATATATATATATATATATATATATATATGCAAATAAGAAAATAATACCGAAACAGTTAGAAGCACTGGAGTAGGATTTTGTATCAATACCTCCAAATTATGCTATCTTAGATTCAATTAAAACAGAATATAGTTGTAATAATTCTTTGTAATAATAATTATTACACTGTAGTTAGCCACCGGCGTAGCTCAGTCGGTTAAGGCACTTGCCTGCAGATTTGAAATTAGATTCGGGCACGGGTTCGATTGCGGCTAGGAATGATTACCTAGTTGGGTTTTTCGAGGTTTTCCCAACCGTTAGGCATGACAAATCCTCTGCCTTATCTCGCCAAATATCATCTCGCTATCACCAATCCTATCAACGCTAAATAACCTCGTAGTTGATACAGCATCACAAATGACCAAGTAAAATAAAAAAAATATATTGTTGTTATCAGAAATTGCATTTATTTAACTGTAATATCATGTTATTTTGTGCCATAAACATTTTCCAAACTGGTATCCTATTATATTGAGGAAAGCATTTTCTGTTTAAATATTATAATTTCTACAGCATTATTCGTACATATTTTCCTTACAATGTATTTTAATCCTCCAATATGCAATGCTCTTCGTTACAAATTTCCTTTAATTTTTTATTATTTTCCTCCATTCTTCTCTTCTTGTCCATTAAATTTCGTATCCCTTACATTCCGCACTATCTTCGCTCTTCATTCGGATGACGTTCATCCCAAAACTGTGAGTGGCACTTTTTTTTCCCAACCTTTCTGTATTGATCGAATCTGTTTTGTTGAATATAATAATTTACTCAACTTCATACTTACATTTTATATCTAACAATATGATTTATAATTGTATATCTCACCTAGAATTCCATTATGATAAGAGAAATATGAATGGGAATTCACAGAATCTCGATGATTGTGTGAATACGTCTTTGTTTTGTTTCTCTTTCTGTTTGTATTTTATTATTATATTTTATAATTAGGATTATGGTTTGTAATTGTTTAATGTGTTTGTATTTGATTTTTCATTATAACGCCCATCGCTAATTCACTTGCAAGCAAATCACGCAATATTCGTCAGATAGCATTACGAACACAGATTTATTGAACCTGTGTTATACCTGGGGTTATGCGAAACATTTTAGATTTTCTCATCAATTGTACCTCGAACAAATACGTACCGGTATTCCCGTCAATAATTTAATTAGAATGTGGACATTAGCTTATCGTTACCGTTGTTGATGGTTTCCTTGAACTCATGAATTTAGCCAGTACCTGTTCTTGCCTCAATCTCTTCTCTGGAATCCAATAACTGAACTCCAGTTTAAGGTGACTGACTTCATGAAAGAAACATTTTAAAGTACGACAGGGAGTTTCAGCAATAACACATAAAAGTGTTATGCCCCAGGGCTTAAGAACGCCCTGTAGCATGATTTCCTGTGGGGTGTTAAATTTGAAACAGTCCAAGAAAGTGTCAGCGGAATACATGGTCTTAAGGAGACGCGCAATGAATTCCATCTTGTGAAGTAAATAGATGCTTAGCCACCACTATGAAGTTACATTGCGCGTGCATTAAATCACTGACTGCGATAAAAGTATTCTTACGCCACAAATCACTTCTGGACTAATCGCATTGGTCCAGTGATATAAAGCATACATTTTAATTGGTTAAATTAAATCACGCATTGTTCGCACTCTTTTCTTACGCATAGTCTCATTAAAGCGACTTATCACTGTATTGCACTGAATTGAATTAATTGTAACAGATGTTTGATTAAGACGACATCTTCAAGCGCGTATAATCAAAAGGGGTTTAAAGCCCATCTCACCTGGTGGATAGCGTGGCCGGGAAGCCCGAAAGAGAACATAAAAAGTGATAGTGAGAAGATTGGCGGCAGACAGTGATACAGTTGGATAGTGACACGGTCAGGCAGGGATCGAGGACGAAGTCGTAACTGCGTCAGCAGAAACAAGAGATATACCATGTAACTCGTTATGTATATATTGTGTATATATTTAATAACTCAAGTATAGTACTATTCACAACTAATTCAGTCTCATAATATTCTGAGAGTCCCAGCTCTTTCAGTAAAATCGTTTCTTTCCCATCATAAATATAATGGTGGTGTCAGAAATCTGATAAGTGTGAGCAGGAGTCGAAAGCAGTAGTCATCCGTTCAGCAAGTCATCCGACCTAAGTTGTCGAGTACAACAAAAGTAACGTTTATTGGAAATGCAGGCACATAAAGCAAGCAAAGCTATGCCACTATAGACCTCGAAAATCCTTCATGTGAAATGTTGAGGCTCCTACCTCAAGAGACAGCAGAAGGGATGTCAGTCATACGTGTTGGCTGCCATTTTCCCAAAGGAAATATTCTTCGTAGTCATTTCTGTTAAGGACTAAGAAAACCACAGGACCCTGGTGCAGATGAGAGGATTTGACCGCTGGAGAAAAATCATGGTCCCATCGGGAATCGGAACCGCGACCTTAGTTTACAGCGCAATGCCTTTACCGCGATGCTACCGCACAACCTACACTATAGAGTCTTCATTAGGGAAGTCAGTGTTAAAAATAAAATAAATGTAAGATATGAAAAGAGAGAGAGAGAAAAAAACACAGCGAAACATATATATATATATATATATATATATATATATATATATATATATACATATAATTCAATTCCTTATTGAGACTGCACGAAATAATCCAGCTAATAAATATAAAGGTAATACATAAAAAAACATACACATGCGATAAAATACAAATAGAAAAAAAGACACAATAAATACAAAAATAACCGTATCACTAATTACTTCATCATTCCAACACTAATTAATAACTCTTTCCCTTATTTTCTCGGCTCCCTCCCCCTCGGCCAGTTCCACCCTCAACTGTCGAACTTTTGCTATAAATGTTCCCCCACTGTCACAAAATTTAACGTTATTTAACATATTGTATGTTGCCAAGTGCCCCCTGCTAGATGTAATGAAGGACTCTGGCAGGAATAGTTTCCTCAGAGCTTGTGTGGCTTCACACTCCGATAAAATGTGATGTGATGTCTCGCCTTTACCGCAAAGAGGACATATTCTCGCCCCCTCTTCGTTGACGGTTTAAGTGCCCTCCAGGGTCCTAGACGAAACCAGATTAAACCCAGTCTACCTTCTTTGCTACCTCCATAGAGATATAGTTCGGCCCCCCAATTTGTTTTGATCATCGATTGGATCTCCAGAGCAACCTTATCCCTACATTCCCCTTCTGTTATTAGCCTGTCTATATCCTTCAGGCGTTTCTTGACTTTCCGCCGTGTTTATATAATATTTCAATTATATAGGCTATGTACAGTTAAAGTTTTCATAAGTTGCAATTAGACATTGTTACTGAAATTCTTCAAAGTTCCGGGCATATCCCACGTAGACTTTCCCCTTATCACCTCGAATTAAGCCCGATAGAGAACATTTGCTCGATAGTGATGGGATGGATTGCTTCCAGTAACAAAGATCGCAATTTAAATTCAGAAAATAACTATGTGAGCAGAAATTTAACAGTATAGCTGAACTCGATTGGCGTGCTCTTTGTGAAAATGTAAAAAAGAAAAAAAAAATAGAACAAGATTATATGAACCGGGAAGTACTGTTTGATAACGTCATAGACCCAATTATCATAAATCTCGGTGGTATCAGCGATGATGACGACGATGACGGTGATTTCAGCTATGACGATGAAATGGAAGGGCTAGCAGAGATTGAAGAATCTGACTAGCAGCTCAAGGTGAGAGGTCAATGTTTTCAGTTACATTTTAGAGCGTATTTGTTGTTGTTCGCACTCTGCTCCCCGCTTCTCCTCTATGACGTCAGTCAGGATTTCAGATCTTTTACCGGTATTCCCGTCAATAATTTAATTATGACTTGGGAACATTAACTTATCGTTATTGTTGGTGATGGTTTTCTTAATTCATGAATTTAGCCATTACCTGTTCTTGCCTCAGTCTCTTTTCTGGAATCCAATAATTCAACTCCAGTTTAAGGTGACTGCCTTCATGAAAGAAACATTTTAAAGTACGACAGGGAATTCCGGCAATAAATATAAAAGTAATGTTTATTGGAAATGCAGGCACACAATGCAAACAAAGCTATGCCACTATAGGCCTCGAAAATCCTTTATGTGAAATGTTGAGGCTCCTGCCTCAAGAGACAACAGGAGGGACGTCAGTCTTACGTGTTGGCTGCCATTTTCCCAAAGGAAATATCCTTGGTAGTCATTTCTGTTAGGGACTAAGAGAAGTACAGGATCCCAGTACAGACGAGAGGATTTGACCACTGGAGAAAAATCATGGTCCCATCGGGAATCGGAACCGCGACCTTAGTTTACAGCGCAAAGCGTTTACCGCGATGCTACCGCACGACCTAGAGTCTTCATTAGAGAAGTCAGTGCAAGAACTTAGTGAATGTGCAGAAAAGGCAGCGGCAGCGAAGTACGAGAGTTACAAAAATGAAAACAAGATTCTTAGATTAACTCAGAGGATTATGAATTATGAATTAGGCCTACATAAATCTGGCTTACAGGTACAGCTTCCTATAAAGGTGACTTGAATAATTTCAAGGGAAAGCCAGATTTGTAAAATTACACGTTACTGTATGTTAAAAAAAAACTACACACTTAAGTCACACAGAAAGTGTATATTTTAACTTCTTTCTCTTTATCTCTGCACTCAGTGTCTGTTACTATATTGGTGAACGATGGAAGAGGAAGAAAGAGAACAAGAGATTTTAACTGTATCAATTCAATTAGGAAATAATTAAGAATGAATAATTAAATGTATCACTGCACAATATGTTCTCTGCAATTATACAGTGAAATTTGAAACGAAGTGCAGATAGAAGGAAAATCAGATGTAATTTATAAAATGTCTGAGACAAAAATTAAAGAAAGAATATTGGTCGCTGTCGAAAATTGTAAGTACAAAAACTCCATTTAGTTTATCCTTTAGTCCGGGAATTAATCCACTATTATTTCAAGGATGAACATGAGAGATTAAAGTAATGACAGTAATTCCTAATTACTATTCGTGTTAGAAAATCCCAAGTTCTAAAGAACGACCTTAATACATTTAGATATTATACTGTAGCGACCCAATCTGCACTGAAACATGCAATAAGAAAATACAGATTATTAAAGTTACAGGCTACCAAGTGATAACTCTACAGTTACTTCTGTATGGCTGTAAAAACTGTACAATAACAACGTAACAATTACAGAGACTAGAAGCTGCAGAAATGAGATTTTTCCGTTTTATTACTTAATATACGCTTTATGTTTATGTAAAAAGTAGTGATATAAGAGAACTAAATATCTTAAATATATCTGAAATAATAGAACGAAACACAAACTGGAGAGACAACGTTGAAATAATGCCAAATACAGAGCGATCCATATAATCCTTTACGATATATATGAATTATAATTTTCCTCAGGAAGCTAGTGTAAAATTGAAATTGAGTTTTATAATCTCAATGGGTCTGGGAGAATCTACACGGTGTTAACAAAAAAGTATGCAATATTTTAGGAGGTAATAGTATGCATCAAAACAAGAAAAAATGTCTAATAAAAATGGGTTCTACAACACATATTTCTGAGATCTCAACACTTGTTCATAGGAGGTGCTCAATGTGATGTCCACTCATGGCAATGCATTCTTCTGTCTTTCGGCGTAAGGAATCACGCACTCTTTGAAACTGACCAGGTTGTTGTTCTTGATAACCAAACGTCTAGGGGATTTAGGTTTGGGGAGCGAGTAGGCCAAGGTGTGGGGCCTTCCCCGTCAATCCAGCAGTCCTGAAATGTCAGCATTAGGTGTTCAAGCGGAAAAAATGTGATGGTATGCCATCATGCATGAACCACATCTGTAGTCCTTGCTGACATGGCACATACTCCAGCAAGGTAGACAAAACGTATTAAGAAAGTCCTGATAACGAGTCCCAGTTAATCTCTGTGGTAACACGTTTTGCCCTTAATCTATCGTCAAGAACGCCTGCCCATACGTTGATTGAGAATCGGTCCTGATGCCTTATTTCTTCAACTGCATGGGGATTTTCATCAGCCCACACATGCTGATTACGAAAATTCACAGCACCATCTCTGCTGAACCCCGCTCATATCTGCAACCAAACTTTTCTTTTCAGTATTCCATGCCAGGGATGTCAACTACGCTATGATTATTTGGTAGCCTGTTGTATTGTAGGGCAGAAAAATGCATTGCCATAAATGAACGTCACATTGAGCACCTGTTATGAACAAGTGTTCAGATCTCAGAAAGTATGTGTTGTAGAACCCATGTGTATTAGACATTTTTTCTTGTTTTCATGCATACTATCACCTCCTAAAATATTGGATACTTTTTTAACATCCTATATATTGGTACCGCTGCCTTCCATTGTTGACTATTATGACTACTGTTGGGTATTAGTAATTAGTTCGCAGTCTCTAGTTTTTGCAGTCATAAAACGAACACGCAGTTCTCAATTCGGTAGGGTGTTTTAATTGTGGAAACATATTGGAAAAGAAATTCCTTGATTCAAACAGAACAGGCATTTCGTAGAGAATTCGGTGTGAGCAGTGTTTTAGTCAGAACAACAATTTTATCGATGGCAAGAAAGCCGGAGACAACTCACAACTGGCTCGCTCCTCAACGAGAGTGGAAAAAAAAACAAACCTGTAATGAGTCAAGATTGTGTTGATGTTGTTCAAGAATGTTTAGTGAACTCATCAAAGAAATCATTGTGTCGATTGTGCCAAGAGACAGGCTACTCATATGGCACATGTCAGAGGGCTGCAAAGAAATGGGGCTTAAGAACCAGCTTCTTCGGTGACCGCCTAATCTAAATAACTCCGTGGCCCACCCATATTGCCTGACCTAACCTCTCCGGATTTCGTGTTATGGGACTATCTAAAGGACGGAGTATACCAAAAATAGACCGCGGTCACTCGCTGAACTACATGAGGCCATTAGGAATGAAATAAGCAACATTGACGAACATACACTTTGGAGAACGTCACGGAATACGGTGCTACGAGTACAGTTGAGTATGGATGCAGGTGGAAGACATTTTCAACATTTAATCTCAGGAATCTCCCACAGTTACTCTGTAATTCAGAACAGATTGCACACGCCTGCTATTATTGGTTCAGAAGTTGTTGTTTAGTGAACTGTCCGAAGACAGGTTTGAACTTCATAAGTGACACCAATAAGGCATCACTCAGGAGGCAACTAGGCCAGGAGATAATGGGGTGCATATATATCCGATTATCTACATATTCCACTAATCAGAGTTTAAAAGTTATTAGTCATTAAAATTGTAAAGGATCGCTCTGTACAAGAGCAGGTAAACCTGCATTATTACAGAAACGATGGCATTACCAAATATACTAAGCAAGAACAGGCCACAAGGACCTAAGCCGTGAAGACGATGATGATTATACTTAATTCGACTATCGTAAGTTGTCAGATACCTCAATGTGAAATTTACGGCATGAAACCAATAAATACTAGAAGGATCACATATGTGTAAGAAGGTCACGAATGAGTCCAGTCGCTGAACGGTTCCGGTGACGCTGGGCGTCTGGAGGCGCAGCGCCTGGTGTTATGTTCATGAATATTAATGCAGGCAACACGCTCTGGCCGCGACCTCGTCCCGGTGCTTCTTATGGCCAAGTAGATGACACAGACTCTCATCTCTTATGATGTATGTAGGTCTGTCGATATCAGCCAGCTGGCTAGCGCACCTGCACCAATATCGGAATCAATACACAGACGCCTAATTCAAAAAGCGGTACCCTGCGGCATTCAGAACTGTCTCTCTACAAATCCGAATCCCTTCATTTTCATTCCAACATTATGGATGTAGCATTAAAGCTTTATAAGAAAACAGAACGCAGAAAAATACATTGCTAAAATTGTACAAAGCGGAGGCAGTAACAGTAATTTTCTACGGGTGTGAATCATAGACTTCAACGAAACAAGACTACTTCCTTATGCGAGAAGAAACTTGAAATAACGAGTCTAGAGAACGATATCCAGGTACAGATTAGAGGATCATAAATACGAATAATTCAAACAACTATTTTTTTTAATTAAATAACAAGCGCAATAAAAATGGACATCATATCTAAATCGGCAACTACACTGAAATGCAAACCTCCTGCATAGGGCGAGAACCAATAGATCACTGCAACGTAGTAATATTGCTGCTCCGTAAGAGAGTCAAACGAAAATAGAGAGGAAGAGCGAATCACTTTCCCCATGAGTTGCCAACGCACGTCTCCAAAATAATTGTAGGCCTACATTGGGAGCAGTTTTGAGGTAAGATTATATTCCATTTTTCTCGAGTATTTTTAAATTTATTATTTTTACATCTGACAAGATAATGGATTTCTAAATAAAGTATTTCTGAACTCCAATATTCTTCTGACACTCCTCTGACTCGCGGGATCCTTGAAGCCACGAGAGATCACATGCATACGGATTGTCACGAAATATAAAAGATAATATAGGAAGACAAAAGTATTATTATCTAGATAAGGTTTTTCTTTACTTTAGTATGGAGGAGGGACCCAAATAGGGATGGAAATTCAGGACACATTGAAATTAACGTAAATGTATATTTAAAAAATAGAACGCATTTGAACGTAAGCACACTTGTATTTGAAGGTAGATTACAAAAAAATGAATTAGTCATACTACCTTTGTATTAATACAATATTTGGTTGGACGTTAAAATAGGTGGCATAAAAGTCTTACACATTTAAAAACACAGGTTGATATAGGCTACATGTCATTGGACTAACCTCAACCAGGTAACTTGCTCCGACCGGGATTCGAACCCGGGGCACCTGGTTTCGCGGCCAGACGCGCTGACCGTTACTCCACAGATGTGGACCACATGTCTTCAAAACAGTGTTCCAGCGTTCTTGAAGAGTTGGTATATCTTTCAGTCTCGGAATCGATATGAAATTTCAGAATATATAATTGCGATGAACAAAATTGAGGACATTACGTGTCCTGAAAAGAATTAAATTTCTTTCCTGTGAAGGGAATAGATTTCTCGACAATCCGGACTCAAATGCTAGTACTGGGCTTACTGTGCTTTACTGCTCCTACACTGGGCATGGTTTTTGATGTCCGAATAGTCGCACTTCCATAAATATCATGATTCAGCTTAGGTGGCACCTCTCGATTGAGCCTACACGTCTTAAGGTTCGAGATGAGTCCTACTAAAATATCCCCCCTCCAAAGCGTACTGCGGCCTACTTAGACTGATACCATCAATACTACAGCTGTACTACTACTACTACAGCACATACACCATTTTGTATGAAAATGCCTACTACTGAAATGATGGAAATGATGATAACGAATATTGAAATGGTGAGTAACGGTGAAATGGTAGAGAAAAAAGGGACAATCCCGAGAAAAATATCAAATTTCTTGACTTTGTTCATCACTAACGCCGAAGTTTGTAGCCTAAGTAGTCGTCAAATCGGTAATCTGCGAACTAAGCTATCAAGACGACAAAAGGGAAGATTTGAATAATTTCAAGGGGAAAATTGTTCTGGGGCCGGGTATCGATCCCATGGCCTCTGGTTGAACGTACCAGCGCTCTACCGACTGAGCTACCCAGGAATATCACCTGACACAGTCTCAATTTTTCCGTTGAAATTATTCCCTGCTTCACAGGGAGATACACGTTACTGTAGGTACGTTAACAGAAAACCACAATTCCAAGTTACACAGAGTTTGTGTGCACTCGAGGTGCGTCTGTAGCGTCTTTGTCAGTCCACTCGAGTTGTGTGGATATAAGTGAAAAATTGAGACGGTGTCGGGTGGAGTTCCTGGGTAGCTTAATCGGTAGAGCGCTGGTACGTTCAACCAGAGGCCATGGGATCGATACCCGGCCCCGGAAAAATTTTTCCCTTGAAATTATTCAAGTCTGTTTTATAGGAGCTTCACCTGAAAATTAGAATTGCATAAAAGGGAAGATTAGTCAAGAGGAACTCAAGTTAGGATTCGCAGGTGTTGGAAGAGTCGTCTGTTATCCTCCTAGATGCGTAGGTAACGACGTCATAATGCACTAATTAGAAAATTCTCATTCAGTGTCCTTGTAGATGTGTTAATTTTAAATGGTCGCTGTGTGGACCCAGAATAATACGGTATTTCAGACACAACAATATTTATATTATACAGTTTCATAACTATTCTTATTACGTTAAATTATGATTGAAAATTTAGTATGTCTTGGGTTCCTGTCTTCACGGGGAACTACTTCGTAATTCTTGCTACAACAGACTCTGTTTTATGACAGCCGAGGAACTCAGATCTACCAACCATCACATTTATGAAGTGCATTATCTCGCAATCAATGGAAGTACAAGAAAAATAGATATGCTCGTAATCCCACCCAACAGCAGAGTGGGTTATATACTCGATCGAGAAATACACAGACCAGTCAGAGGGAGTGCACAAAGAAAAGAAGAAAATATATAGGCCTATGCCAATAATTTCATATCTCAAGGACAAACACGCCTTGGAGGATAAAGAAGTAACTGGTCTAATGGCCGGCGCCCACAGAACTATACCCAAACACTTCGTCACCATCTGGATCACGTTCGGTCCGAAGAAAGTGAAGATAAAGCAGATCGCTTTAACTGTCCTTCGTGGATCCATCGTCATGCTACATGACCATTTTTATCATGTTCAATGAAAACATAATGACTTTCTTCAATACATCTACATAAATTTCATAAACTCTATAATATTTTCAACTTCCCTCTCGTTGTAATATATATTTTTTAATTAATCTGAATGCTTTTATGTATATGCTCTGTCCATTGTTGACAGCCCGCGATTGCGGAGAGTCGTTATTGTATGATGGTAATAAATAAATAAATGAATAAATAAATAAATAAATAAATAAATATAGGCCTATATATCAGTGAAAAAAATATATATAAATAAGTATTTAAATGTTTTATTAAAATCTTGGTTAATTTTATAGTAAAACAATTAAGTTAAAAAAATAATTATGTTTTATTTAGCGATGCTCGCAACTGTCGAGGTTATATCAGAGTCGCCGATGTGCCGGAATTTTGTTCCGCAGGAGTTCTTTACATGCCAGTAAATCTACTGACATAAGCCTATCGCACTTAAGCACATTTAAATACCATCGACCTGAACCGGAATCGAACCCGCAACCTCGGGTACAAAAGGCCAGCACTCTACCAACTGCACCACCCAGGCTGACAATGATATTAGTTGCTGCATATTATACATAATATTTTTGGAATAATTGTTAAAAAACTGTATTATTCTATTCGATTCTGTGCATTTTTGTTATACATCAAAAGCCAAAAATATTAATTGGAGCAAACTATTCAATACGTGTGAGAAGTCCACAATAGAGTCACACTACACGACCGTACATAGTGTTAAAAGCGAAAAAAATAGATCTTGTGTTTCGAGTTGCCTGGATTAGGTATAAGAAAAGTCTTTTTATTATGTAATATAGGCTACTAAATGTCCAAAATATGGAATTGGAATAAACCTTGATGGAGCTACGAAAACTTCGAGAAATGGATGAAACCTCAATTACTGTAGGGAGAGATCTCTTCTTCCAATTTTCCAACTTTAACAATCCTAAAATAATAATAATAATAATAATAATAATAATAATAATAATATTAATAATAATAATAATAATAATAATAATAATAATAATAATAATAATAATAATAATCTTCATCATCATCATCAACAACGAAAAACATAGGTCAGGTTATTCACGCTTGTTCAATAATAAGGTAATATTTTGAATTTAATTTCGTCTTTAAATTTGCCTCTTAACATTATCTTTGCCTGCAAATCTCTCTCCTTCCAATGTAGGCTATTTACAGCATGAGAACTATCGTCAGGCAATGTATTTAAACCAATAACATCTTAAAAATATTACATTAATTAGCATAATTTATCTAATGACTATACTTGAATCACTTTTCTTTGCATTTACAACCTGCATTTTATCTTAAAAAAATCTTACCTCAGAAGATTAAATATGTCTTCATCAGTTTCTCTTAGTGACTTATTCTGACACATAAACAGTAGAAGAAGAAACGCTATAATATTATCGAATATTACAAGTTTTTGTTATATGTAGTTGTTTAATACATTCAACAGTTGTACATGCGCACTCGCGAGCGCACACACACAATCACACATTTCTCGATGTCAAGGATTTATTCCGAATGAGGAAGGAGTATGGAGGAAAAGAATTTGTGGAATGTTACAAACACATACAGTAGTACATCTAATAATTAGGCTTTCTCCGACGCAAGTGTATATTTTTTGTAGCGGTAAGGCAATATTTATTTTCATTTTAATGTCCGATTATTAAAGAGTCCTCTGAAGTTAAGTATTTAGGCATAATTTTCGATAATAATTTAAAATGGAACCAACACATTAATTACCATTGTAATAAATTACGTAAAATACTATATTATTTTGTTTTATTGAGGAATTACTTGTCAGTATTACGTACAATATATTTAACTTTATTTCAATCGGTAATTATGTATCGAATTATAGGATGGGGTAGCTAATTTAAATCCAGTTTAATCCACTTTATTTATTACAGACGAAAATAATTAAAATATGTCTTCATAAACCTATTGATTTTCCGTCTCAAAATTTGTTTCTAGAGTTTAATGTACTTAACGTAAGACAAATTTATTATATTGTATTAATAAAATTCATACATAAAAATCGAAATAATTTTGAATTTTATTCTCATAGTTATGGAACAAAAGGTATGAATTCTTTAAGATTGTTTGAACCAAAATGCAACACTGTTACAGTATTTAATCACAGTAGTAATTTAGGCCGAAGAATATATAACAAATTTATATTTAAATATCCTAATCTTGTCAATTCTAATAGTTCTAGTATTAAATTTAAAAAGTTATGTATGGATTTTATAAAAATTGAAAAATTGTAAATTTAAATTTATATACTATAATTGCACATTAGACATAAGACAAATTGTATTGTATAATTATTCAGGAATCCGCCCCTGAGCACGAGTTCTACTCTTTCAGGGGTGAGCTAAAGTTTTTCTGTATACATTATATTTTATGTTACAATTATTAGCAAAATAATAAATTAATAAATTAATTTCTAATTTCAATCTCAAGATCTGATAGTTTTGTACGGCTTGTCTACAGCTTGTTAACTCTGATAGAGGTTACCAACAATAGAACACAACACTTCAAACCCACCCACCATCGAAATGCTGCAGAAAAATAAGCTCAGACACTCGAAACCTGCTGTTTAATTTGGGCCATGAGTTTTATTGAACCTCTATTAAATAAATAGAGCTTACAGTAACAACAAAGAAACGCTAATGCAAAACCGTTTGAAATTAGTAATCGTCCAAGTTGAAAGCATGGGAGGTATGTTCTCTTAAAATCGCAACAAATGAAGTCTGCCTGCAGGGAAAGTTCGGAATTAACGTAGCGAATTTCAACAGGCCCTCCTTAGGCGACTATTATACTAACAAGATTGCCTGCCTGCTTCCATTAAAGTAATGCGCTATTTGTATGTCTTGCCTTGCTGAAGAAATACTATGTCCCTCTTATCTCCTCAGTTACAGCCCCGTAGGCCAGTGAAAATTTTCTCAATGAAAGAACCAAATAACTTCTTCATATAATTTTAAAGTCGTAATAAAATATAAAAAGTATTTTACAATTCATTTTGATTTTCCGATAAATCAGTTATAAGATTACAATAATATTTCAATTTTCATTCATATGACTTATCATGTAATAATAATAATAATAATAATAATAACAATAATAATAACAATAATAATAATAATAATAATGATTTATTTTAGCTGGCAGAGTTAAGGCCATAAGGCCTTCTCTTCCACTCAACCAGCAAAAAGTGTATATACATATGCATGAACTTACAAAGAATCCAACAATTTGATTTAGATGAGAGTTACATGTATACAAGAATTATTTACGAATTAAACAACAAAATACTATGAACTATTAATTAAACACTGAAATAAACTGTGCAGCAGAATTAAACTAAAATACATAGAATGTTAATATATTTCAAATGATATTAGATAATAGAAAGAGATTTTATGAGACAATTTTGAAAATGCAGCACAATCAGGATGATGTCTAAAGAAAAAAAAGCAACAGTGTAGTCAGTAATATTTTTAATCAGTATGATTGGAGTGAAATGCTAATAAGGTTATCTTTTAAGCTGTTCTTAAAGGTGTTTGTTGTCTTGCAGCCCCTAATACTTTGTGACAAGGAATTCCATTGACGCGAGGTGGATATTGTAAAAGATGAGGAATAACAAGATGTTCTATGAAGAGGTATATTTAGCGTGCCACAGATAAGTGATCTGGTATTTACGTCGTGGTTAGAGTATAGATAAGAAAAACGAGACGAAAGGTAATTTGGTGTTGAGGTGTGCAGAATTCGAAAGAGTAAAGACAAAGAGTGTAAAGTTCTGCGTTCTTTAAGTCGGAGCCACGAGAGACTTGCGAAGGACGGTAATATGTGATCATATCGTCGGATGTTGCACACGTATCTGACGCACATATTCTGAGCTCGCTGTAACTTGACTGACAGTTTAGAACTTAGATCACTTAACAAAACGTCACAATAATCGAAGTGCGGCATTACTAGGGTTTGTACTAGGGTAAGGTTTAGTTGCTGGGGCAAGAAGTTTCTCAAGCGACTCAAAGAGTGAAAGGAGGAACAGATTTTTTTTATCGTTTCTTTAACTTGAAAATTCCAACTTAGATTATTATCAAAAAAGAAGCCAAGATTTTTTACGACAGATGAATAAGGGATTAGCGTGTTGTTAAGGGTAACAAGTATTATAAGTAGTAATAACTGTTAATACATGTTACTTTGTGAAGAACATTATGAACGTTTTCGTCTGTACGGCATCATCAGACACATGGTTTAAGATATCTAATACAGAATATTTACTCTTATAGTAGATCATTAATTTATGTGTACAATGTTGATTGTTGTTTCATGACCTTTATGCAGTGAGTGCTTCGTACTATGAAGAGATATTAATTTTGATTTCATAATTTGTGTCTAAAATACCAATTTGTGAAATTCTATGTGATATGGTTCCATTTGTGCATAAAACTCATGTTACATGTTGTGCTACATGTTTATCCATTACAGTTAAAATTGATGGAAAACATCAATATGATTATGCATGTTAAAACTGTATGAATTTAAAATTTCTGCAATTTTCAATGTTCATAATTTATGTTGGTAAATTTTTAATATTGTGCCAACCGTGCTAGAAACTTCTCGTTGCCTCGGGATTCGAGCGGTCGTCCGGCAGAAGGGAGGGCGCGCGGGCAGGAAGGCGGCGCGGGAGACGAGGCGAGCTCCGCGGAGCGCTGGGCGCGGCGCGGAGGCGAGACGACGAGACGCTGGGACGCGGCAAAGAGGAGGAAGGAAATCAACTGCGACTGAGCAGAAAAAGCCGGAGAAGTCTCCAGAAGCAATGCTCTGACGTTTGTAGAAATTTCGAGGATCGAAGGTTCGCGAAGTGTGGTTTTGGAAATAAAAGCGAGCAGCCTTCGAGAGAGCGAGTTCAGTCAGTTTTTGTGACGCAGCCGTGAGCGAGTAAGGAAGCCAGCCTTCGAGACCAGGAGTCTTCGGTTCGACGTGAATGGACTTGAGTAACTGTAGCCGCGCCCAGGCGGAAGCAACGCGTCCAGGAGTCTATGGATCGGTGTGCAGTGAACTTTATCTGAAAGTCTTGAGTTCGAAGTTCAGTGGACTGTCTCTGGAAGTCTTGGGTTCGATATACTGTGAACTTGAGTGAAGGAGCTAGAAGAACTAGCCAAGGCAAACGATCTGTGTACTGAGAACTGACAATTTTGTTTTTGTACATAGTGCTTTGTGAACATTAGTTGAGATTAGGAGTACATTGTTGTTCTCAATAATCAACGTGAATTGTCGTCTGTGGAGTGCCATAACGAGTACTGTGTTGCTGTGTGGAGTAGAATACCCATTGTTGACGGGAGTGTTTAAATTCAGAAATAGAAAGCCATTATTGTTGTGAATAAAAGTAACATTATTGTTTTGAATTAAAAGTCACAATTTTAAATTTAATTTAATACTATTCAAGTTTATAACCAATAATGTATTGTCAACACAACAGTTACAACCATATTTCCTTTACCGATATGTTAAGTGTGCATTTCTGATTTTTTATCTCACTATATTCACTTTAATACACACGATAGCTGCAGCAATATATTACAATAATAATTCTGTGGTGATTGGTCAGAACATGATAACTCCAAAAATAGTCTTTTTCAACTGAAAGCGCAGATTTATATAAAAACAGTCCTCTTTCATTTGATATAGCCGTGATATCTCCATCTACTCTTGTGTTACATTCATTCACATTTCCATGTGAACTACAGTTATGTTTTGTATAGGAAAAGTGCAAATAAGAATGCTGTAGGCTATCTCAAAGCAGGTTTTTTTTTTCTTTTTTTTTTTTGAGTTATCATGTTTTGACCAACTACCACAGAATTTCGAAGAACTGTATAAGTTGTATGTGAAGAGTGATATATATTCTTGAAATGCTCCGAGTTTCCTACAGATACATGCATGCATGCATTTCAGACATTGCATACATACGGGTACGGGTACACATGTATACGCGTGTATAGTTTTACAACTTCAAGTGAAACCCCGTAAAACACGCCAACTTCTGGAATCTCTCTCTTTCTTTCTTTTCTCTCCCTCGCTCCTCGTCATTCAGTCACCAATCACCACGTAAATTTCTGAGAGGGGTATGTGAGCATCGCGACCAATATAAGAACCACTCTTCAGTATTACCACAATAACGGATTCTTCATTTTTGCCTCGACTGTCGGCTAGGAAGGTTCCATTATGCTAGCATTGCCAGCAACTAGTCAACCTTTTAATGCTTTTGTTAGCAGGTTTCACAAACTGTGAGTGGACCTGCAAGTACAGTGCATAGTGCTCTCTCCCTTCCTCCCGTGCTTTCCAAGAAGAGTAGGACTTGCTCCTCCCGAAGACAGCCAGCGCTCACGTAGTAACTCGGTCAGGGTTTCAGTTCGATTTGTCAACCTATACACATGTATACGCGTATACGCACATATACATACATACATACATACATACATACATACATACATACATACATACATACATACATTCCTGAAATGCTCAGAGTTGTCTGTTAAGTCTGAAGACGAAGTCACTCAAAGGGCAACAGCAATTACTTAATTGATTTTCTTAATTGGTATGTTACAAAAGTTTCCATATCTTTCTGGTTTAAATTTCCTAAGAGATCCGTTTCCCTGGTGGGCAAAACCTGTTCCAATTCATTTAATATTTCCTCGATGTAATAGGTGACAAGACAAAAGTGCTGAAAGACCTCGAATTTTCACCTTGTTAAAACCTGGGCAAAGACTTGGACAGAGATCAACAGAATCCGTGAATAGCGATGCATAAGAATTACAGTTAACAGACTATTAGTGCTGATAGTATATTAACATTAAGATTTTAAATGTATCAATTCCGAGATCACTTTTTGCTGATGATTGCGCGATAGAGTCATTTACCATAGTAGGTTTACAGAAGGCTATAGACGAAATTAAAAAGTTTTGCTTCAATTGGGTCTTGAAAATTAACGAGAAGAACACGAAAGTCCTGATATTCAAGAAAGGAAGACTACGGAGTAGAAAAGAAAAGTGGTACCTAAATAATATTCAAATTGAGAGTGTGACCAAATTTACATATTTAGGTGTAATGTTAGATAGTAAAGGAGATTGGAAAGAACAAAATGGAAATACGATAAATAAAGGAAACGTAGCACTGACAGTAATAGACAAATGTTTAAATAAATAGCCCAACATAGATAAAAAAATTTAAATGATATTTACAGAACGATGATTGGAGGAAAGATATTCTATAATGTTGAGATATGAGGAAATTACTTATCAGAAGTAAATATAGACAGAATAAGATCTAAATTTTGTAAGGAATATTTGGGGATCCCGTGGAATGCCTCAAAAATATAGCAGCCAGATTTGAAATGAGGATGGGGGTAGTAGGGGAACAATATTAGCTAGGAAAATTACATTTTTGGGTTATATCGTAGGGAAAGATGAAAATTATATCTTGAAAAAGATGTTTGAGATACCTACAAACGATGAAAACTAAGTCATATTAGATAAAATAATTAGAAAATAATGTAAGCAGTTTAGGACTAAATTGGTTATTGCAAGAAATTGGGGAAATTAATATAAATGTGATAGGTAAAATTATAATGGAGAGGAGTAACGAGATAGTGAGACAGGAAAAGTTAGGAATTTAAATAATTTAAAATAATTAATAAATTAGAAAGAAAAAAATCTTATGGGACAGGAAAAATATACAAACATTAACAACAGTGAAGAAAAGATTGGACTAGTGTGGTGGAGATTGGGAATTTGGAAGCTAAAAAATAGAACAGGAGACGTAGGAAAAGACATATGTCCCTCATGTAATAGAAAAGAAGACGCATTACACATTTTGCTATCTTGTCCAGAAAATGAAAGAACAAGAAAAATTTCTTATTCAGGAAGCATTACTAAAATTAAATGTAGAAAAGAATATGGGAAACTCTATAGAAGAGTAAACGAAAGAAAATTGAGGGAACTCGGAAAATTTTTGTATATAGTAAAGAAAAAATGCAAAGCGAAAACTAAGATATAAACATATGGAAAGAGTTTTTGCTAATAAACAACTATAATGATTACATACAGTATAGAATATTATAGTAATAGTTATGAAGAGTAAAATATAGTTAAGGGTGGTTTCCTGGAAAAGAGAAATGTAACAGGATCACCATTAACAAATGGTACACAAATTGTACATGATTTTGGTGAGAATGAAGATACATATACATTAACATTAAATTTTTAAGTATTTAGAGTGAGTACGAGTAAATTATTTTCCCAATCTTTTCTCTTCTTTATTATTCTCCCACCTATCATTGTACAAGGCTAGCTCAACTTTAACAACAAAATGACAAACATCTGCGAGACCTTCAAACGAGCACACACATTACGAATAAAAGAAATGGGATGTACAATAATAATGCATTCGTTGAACAGTACGCTCTGGTAGACGATTTTACATGCTAGTCGAGCTAGTTGAGATCATTAACTTAGTTACACATCCACTGATTTTTTCTTTTCAAAATCTAAGCTTTAGAAGTGTCAATTAATTTATTTAATTTTTAGTTTATTTATTTACTTATTTATGCATTCATTTACTTATTTATTTAATCATGTATTAATTTATTCTTTATTTATTTACTGATTTAATCATTTCATTAATTTATTCACTCATTTATTATTTATTCACTTTTCTATGCAATACCGATACAACGAATAAATGGTGAATATGTTGAAAGAAAATTATATCTATAGATATCGAACACCAAAATTAGGGGAGAGTTGGGTAGTATCGGACATCGGGTAATATCGGACAGTGCGTTTCCTTCATCTACCACAGATGGTAGTACCTGAATGACGTGGTTACGTAACTGTATGCGACATCACAGAAACGTAACCATGTCATTCAGGTACTATCATCTGGTTGTAGATGAAAGAAACGCACTGTCGAATACTACCCGATGTCCGATACTACCCAACTCTCCCCTATCTCTCTTTGTAGCGACATAACTGAAAGTGCATATTTTTAGACTGTAAAAATTTAAAAAGTAAAGGTATCCCCGTAACATGCCATGAAGTCACTTGGGGGGCATGGAGGTAGAGCCTCATGCTTTCCATGACCTCGGCACTAGAATGAAGTGGTGTGGTCGGCACCACGCTCTGACCGCCTTTTACCCCCGGGAAAGATCCGGTACTCAATTTTGTAGGAAGTTGAGTGAACCTCGGGGCCGTTCTGAAAGTTTGGCAACGAGAAAAAATCCTGTCACCACCTGGGATCGAACTCCGGACCTTCCAGTCCGTAGCCAGCTGCTCTACTACCTAAGATACCCGGTCTCCCAATTTTAGACTGTAATAAAATTATAACATTCTATTTCTTATTAATTATTTTAATAATGAAAACTAATATTGAAAACCATGAACTTTTCTTTTAACAAAGCCTATTCCAGTTGCATGGGATTTGACTATACTATATTGTGGCAGTAAGAACTCTGTTCACTCCATGAAGTTTGGCATATGCCAATGACCCAAGGGATCGATAACTTACACGATGACATATAATGTCTTACCCATGGGAATCATTACAGCTATGTTCACAGCTCGGCTTGTACACTCCTGGGGAATATCAAAACTTCAGTTCTCCACATGTCCAGCCTCGGAGAATTCGCAAATTCCTACCATTAGCAAAAAGACAGAAAAACTTTATAGACACATAATATCTATGTTTGGAGGGAGACGAATTACTCTCCAGTTTGTGGACGCCGCCGAGCGATAGCGTTTTGTCAAGTTTTCTTTATCTTAAATAAAATACAAAGCAGTATAAACATATAAAATTAGAATTGGTAATTCCCATGCTACATTTTCGCATAATCAACATAACAATACTGTCAGCGGTATATTAATTTCTTATGGCAAATGTTCCCATTGTAAAGTCTGGATATATCCTTTGTTATAGGCTGACAACCTGAAGAAGAAATTATTTTTGCCGTTCATCATGTCGTCATGTGTGTAATCGGTTGTATTCCTCGGTAAGGATAACTTCTCTGTCAGCCGTATCGATGTTATGTTATCTTTCTTTAGATAGCTTGTCTGGTCATAAAATTGTGCGCAGTAAGGCACGTCTATTTGATACTGACAAGGAAAAAAAAATGGGGTGTATGAGTAAGTGGCTATTCAGCTTCTGTAGAGTTTCACTTCTTTTCCTTGTGCAAATGCATAATATAGTAACTATTGCAAAAACTTTAGTACCATAATGGAATCAATGAAGACACTGTAGTTTTTTTTATTGTGAGTGGAAGAGTGAAAAAAGAACACTGAATTGTGTTAAGTACGAGTGTTTGGATAGCATTGAGTGAAACACTGTGATCTCCAATGGAGTACAGGTACGTGACCAATGTTTTTTCAACATAGCTATAACTTACGCCAGTATGCATGCAGTTCTTCTCCTTACCCTTCCTGCTCCACTGAATTTGCTGAGAAGCTGACTCACTCCACATCACCTTACTCAAATGTTCTCGCATAACATCGGCAAAGCTATCTAAACACAACAGTGCCCGATGCACTTTTCTTTGACAATGTAGTTACCATCAAATGGCCACAGTTCGGATCCAATTCTGTGAATCTGAGTCAGGACTAAGTATGTCGAAAACCTCAAAGTGTTGGCCGATACAAGCCAACGATGCTGTGCAAATCAAGTTATCCTCTTTCAGTGGTCTTCATTAATATCATTTTGAAGAGCTTTAATAATTTTGGTTTTAGTATCTATTGATACCTTTATCAAAGGAAACAAATACAAACAGCTCTTCGCTGAAGTTCCGTAGATGACGAGCAACTATTGAGTTTGCAGTCTTGTATTGTTGGTAGAGATGTGCTTAAACGATATTTTCAAGTATCTGTGACAACTGTGACTGTGACAATTAAATATCTGTGACTTTTATCTGTGATTTTGTCACACCGATATTTTATATCGATAAGTAAGCACAATATGCATGAATTACACCGATATTTTGTCACATCGATAAAAACTAGCAGGAAATATTGAAGTGCAATGAAATGTGAATGCGATTTCTCTATACGCGCCACACATCAGTGATTTATATGGGAAAATCAACAAATAAATTATATACATGTACCATTAATAAATAAATAAATTTCAAAAGTTAACCTCTTGTACCAAGAGGTTATATTATAAATATTGAATCAATTGAACATGTTTAAATGTAGTTGGAGAAATTGAGGTTATGTGATTATCCTAATCGTTTTAAAAATTGATAATTTTTATTGTATATAATATAATGGATAATTATTTTAGGTCGTGCATTAACATTATAATATTCAGGCATAGAATAAAAATTAACGAAACATAAGTATTCGGAAAAACATTGGAAAATAATTACGAAACAAAACAGTTGTTCAGATAGGATTTTACAAAAGATAAAGTGGTACTGGTAATCAATGGTATTATTTAAATCGTGTAATCACTACATCATTTATAATAAGACGGTAAAACAAGCGCTGAAGTAGTTTTTGCGATTTCGGACGTGAAAATCGTTGCATTTCTAAGGAATTTTTGTGGAGATGCAGTTGTTCGGATTAAACTAGCGCTGAGGTAGTTTCGGTGATATAGGAAGTAATCGCATCATTTATAATAAGATGGTGAAACTAGCGCTGAAATAGTTTTGGCAATTTCGGACGTGAAAATCATTGCATTTATGAGGATTTTTTTGTGGAGGTGCAGTTGATCGGGTTAAACTAGCGCTGAGGTAGTTTCGGTGATATCTGAAATGAAAATCGTTGAATTTGATTTTTTGTGGAGATGCAGGTGATCGTGTATGCAAGGCATAGCAAAGCCTAAACTAACCAAACCTAATCTGTCACAGATTCGTATATGTAAGGTTTATGCGCGGAGTACGAAGAGAACTACCTCAACGCTAGTTTAGTTGTTGATCACATATGTCTAGGCATAAAAGCTTAAACTAACCAAACCTGACCTGTCACAGTTTCGTATATGCAAAGTGTATAAGGGGAATACGAAGAAAACTACCTCAAGGTTAGTTTAGTCAAATAAGTTGCCCACCATATTAGCCAGTTTTGTCTCGTTCGGTTTTAATACTATAGGTACTGTTGTCGGCTTCTGAGAAATGCTTCGAAAGTTCGGAAGAGCATAACGTTCAGTGGCATTATTAAGATAATGCTGTAGGCTCCTTTAACTATTCTGTTTGTAATTAAAAGTATAACTGAAAAAATATTGCTACTGCGTAAAAATTGAGTGGAAAATACACATAAGTTAATATAAACTCACAGTTATATGAAAAAAATGCATAAAATATTTATAAAACATATATAGGCTACAGACTAACTATGAAAACAAAAATTTCAGACTGATAATTATATTATTTTAATGCCGCTAATAACTTTGCAACAAATCATCACTTTGCAAAAAAGAATATTGAAGAAAATATCACGAAAAAATAATCAAATGTCACCGCCCGATTGCTGTTACTGTATCATGCGCATGCGCAAACCCACGACGTTGAGGAGAAAGTTGTGAGAACGTCACAGACTCACTGTTCCTAAGAGATAAGAGTACTGAATCGATCACTAGTGATATTTCAGTCAGTAGAATAAAAATGGTGGGAACCACTGGCTCCCAAATGGCTCCCATGGCTCCCCATGTGACGTCAGAAGTGGGCGTGGCAAGTGACGTCATTTTGGGCGTGGCCAAAGAATTACGTCATAGTGGGCGTGGCCAAATTATTGCGTCATGGGCGGGGCTTAAGTTATGACGTCATGGAGTGGGTGGGGGGCTTAAATTATGACGTAGGAAAGGGGCGTAACGTCATAAATGGCAATCTAAGAGTTCAAGGTTAAAGTGTGACGTAATGCATGTAATGGCATGACATGTTTATCTCCTCAATGTGGAAATTATGACGTAGGAAAGGGGCGTAACTTAAATTACGTCAAGGTTAAAGTGTGACGTCATGCAGGTATGATGTTTATCCCCTCAATGTGGAAATTATGACGTAAGAAAGGGGCGTAACGTCACAAATGGCAATCTAAGAGTTCAAGGTTAAAGTGTGACGTGCAGGTATGTTGTGGCATGACAAGTTCATACATGTTTATCTCATCAATGTCGCTATGTGTTGCTGAGTCATATCCGGCAATTGTTCTAGTTCATACATGTTTGAAAACTGCTATGTGTGCAAATATTATACATCCGGCGAAGAATTAATCTATCACACTTAAACACATACATTCTTTTTCTTAAGATTCTAATGTAATGGTAATTTAATTGATTGGGGAATGGGTGTTGGAATGTGGGACATAAATGGATAAAAAAATTAATCTAGCACACTTGTAAATTAAACAGGATGTGGCTGAAGTGACGTTATAAATTTGTAATTGAAGTTGGAAATGGGGGAGGGGGGTAAAAATGTACTTTAAGCCAATTGTTGAGTAATTGATAAAAAATATTAAGATTCTAATGTACTGGTAATTGAATTGATAAATAGTAATGGGAAATGGAAATTGGAATGTGGGAATTATTGATGGCGTAAATGGTTGTACTTTAAACCAATTTATAAAAGAATTAATCTAGCACACTTGTAAATTAAACACATACATTCTTCTCATATTATTCCAATGTAATACATTTTGAGTGGTTTGTTTAGCGTATTTAATTTAAGCCATGCATTATTACCAACATTAAATTCATCAGAATGTGACATTATTATGATTTAGAGCAGTAATTGTAGCAGATAAATCTACGTAGATAAATATTGCATGATGCAAATAATATGCAAGCTGTTAAATTCACATCCGGTGAAGACGCAAGTGCTGAATAATGGCTAGCTATCCAATGGATGTCCTGAAACTGGTTGTACTTTAAGCCAATTGTTGAGTAATTGATAAATAGTAATGGGAAATGGAAATTGGAATGCGGGAATTATTGATGGCGTAAATGGTTGTACTTTAAGCCAATTTATAAAAAAAAATTAATCTAGCACACTTGTAAATTAAACACATACATTCTTCTCATATTATTATTATTCCAATGTAATACATTTAATGTAGATGTATATGTTGTGTAATGCATAAGTGTGCAAATATTATGCAAGCTTGCTGAATCACTTCCGGCGACGATGCAATTGCTGAGTAATGATAAAAGCATGTTCTTTAAGCACCTGCAACGTGTCATATTACACAAATATTGCATTATGCAAATAATATGCAAGCTGTTAGTTCACATCCGGTGAAGACGCAAGTGCTGATAATGGCCACCTTATTATTATTATTATTATTATTATTATTATTATTATTATTATTATTATTATTATGGCTCCAATTTAATACATTTTGAAGTAACATTTATTGGATTGATTAATAATTTAATACATTTTGAAGTAACATTTATTGGATTTATTTTAAGCCACAGATTATTACCGAAGCAGTTCGTAATATAGTAATTGCTTCTTCTTCTTCTCATTATTATTATTATTATTATTATTATTATTATTATTATTATTATTATTATTCGTCATAAAGAAGATTAAAGTGTGACGTTATAAATTTGTAATTGAAGTTGGAAATGGGTTAGGGCTGTTTATAATTTGAAATACATATGTCATAACTTAAAGTGTGATGTTATAAATTTGTAATTCAAGTTGGAAATGGGGGAGGGGAAATTTGATAAAATTCTAATGTAATAGTAATTTAATTGATAAATAGTAATGGGTAAGGGAAATTCGCAAGTGTTAATTGAAATTGGAATGGGGGAATTATTGATGGCGTAAATGGTTGTACTTTAAGCCAATTGATAAAAAAATTAATCTACACACTTATAAATTAAACACATACATTCTTCTCATATTATTCCAATGTAATACATTTTGAAGTAAAATTGAGTGGTTTGTTTAGCGTATTTAATTTAAGCCATACATTATTACCAACATTAAATTAATCAGAATGTGACATTATTATTTCGTAATACAGTAATTGTAGCAGATAAATAAATGTAGATGTATATGTTGTGTAATGTTATTACATATGCATAAGTGTGCAAATATTATGCAAGCTTGCTGAATCACTTCCGACGACGATGCAATTGCTGAGTAATGATAAAAATATGTTTTTGAAACACCTGGAACGTGTTATATTACACAAATATTGCATGATGCAAATAATATGCAAGCTGTTAATTGACATCCGGCGATTGTTCTCACAGCGTTTTATGTTACACAAATATTGTATTGATTACAAGTAAATAATAGCTATCTGCTATGTGTGCAAATATTATGCAAGGTTGCTAATTTTATATCCGACGATGAAATTGCTGAGTATTGATAAAAAACATGTTTTTGATAATGACCTTGGAGGTAATATGGCTGGATGATGAGGTGAATTATTTAGAAGTGTAATGAAAGAAGTATTGCAGTTTGGAATAATTGACATTGAACAAGTTTAGACAGCAGTGGGAGGGGGGGCAAGATGATGAATAATACGCTCGAATTTATACAACTATTACACTATCACATATTTTATAAAAGATCTTTGTCAAAAAAAAAATTTGGTAGTGTAATAGCAGCCATAGCGTTAATAATGTCTCACAATATTTATTTTTAATTTTAATTTAGATGATACTGCATCTCCAGTCTCGGTTTGAGCTGAAGAAGAAGAAATCGCACAATTTAAATGCTCTGAGTGTAAAAAACAGTGACCATGATGAAGCGTGGTGAATGTTAAGCTTGATTATGAAGAATGTAATAAATGTTCTTTTTGGAAATAGTTTTGCACTGTAATTTCTTCTATGTCTTAACCATCCATTTCCATCTCACATAACCAAAGGGTTGGGTTCGTTTAGAGAATTAAACTATAACACTTTCCTTTCAGATGTTAGTAATCCTTTTCCAATATTGAGAATTGGTATATAGGTTTTCAAATATTAATAATCCTTAAGAATTGGTGTATAAGTTGAGATTATTCTAAACATATATGTTACAAGAATATAACATAATTCCAGTGGTAGCTTATTGATTTGGGAGCGGTGGATTCATTACATGTTTGTATGATAAAACCTGAGGATGATTGAGAGAATGTCAATGATTAAACTGAACCTAGTCATTGGGGATGGGGATGTGCTTGGTAAAAGAAAATAGTAACAACATAAAATTATGCGTATATATTTATTCATAAAAAGAAATACAATGCATTGAGTATTGAAATATATTTTCAGTTAGTGAATCCCAATTTTGATAATGTTTTCACCAAAATTGAAGAAATTTCTTCCATATTATACACATAACTGATGATAAATAATTTTTCCACACCCTTTGTATAAACACAACCAATAAGATGGCGCCAAGTGACGGGGTGTTTTCAGCATCCTTGCTGCAAATTGCCATGGAGACGGCGAGTTCATTTAAAATGCAGTTGTTTGTCCAAGCTTCTCGGAAACCATGTACATCATAATAGACGTTCTGAAAAAAAAAACTGTGTAGCATCATACATATTGTAAATTGTATAATATCACAGAAAATAGTAACACATACTTACATTTTTAAATATATGAAAGCACAACAAGATTACGATTTTCGACAAGTTCTAACGTATATGTCACAAGATTACGATTTTCGACATGGTGTTGCATTATCGCAACAAGATTACGATTTTCGACAAGTTGTAACGTATATGTCACAAGATTACGATTTTCGACATGGTGTTGCATTATCACAACAAGATTACGATTTTCGACAAGGTGTAACATATATGTCACAAGATTACGATTATCGACAAGGTGTAACGTATATGTCACAAGATTACGATTTTCGACAAGTTGTAACATATATGTCACAAGATTACGATTTTCGACAAGTTGTAACATATATGTCACAAGATTACGATTTTCGACAAGGTGTAACGTATATGTCACAAGATTACGATTTTCAACAAGCTGTAACATATGTCACAAGATTACGATTTTCGACAAGTTGTAACGTATATGTCACAAGATTACGATTTTCGTATCAGTTGCAATGTTTATCACAAAGAAAGCGGGTGTGAGACTAACTTGTTCTCCGATTACATATAACAGTAGAGAATATCGATATGATGGTATAAATCATTTGGTACAATATATCCCATTCAAAAGTCGCAGGAGATGTGTGCAAAAAGGGTGTAAGAGCGTTGTTCGAACACAATGTTCAAAGTGTCTTATTGGATTATGTATAAAGTGCTTTTACTCATATCATATGTTTAAAAATGTAAGTATGTGTTACTTTTTTCCTGTGACATAATTTACAATAAGTACCATGCTACACATTTTTTATTTTGTTTCAGGACGTCCATTGATGTACAAGGTTTCCTATTGGATTATGTATAAAGTGCTTTCATATATTTAAAAATGTAAGTATGTGTTACTATTTTCTGTGATATTATACAATTTACAATATGTATGATGCTACACATTTCTTTTTTTTTTTTTCAGAACGTCTATTATGATGTACATGGTTTCCGAGAAGCTTGGACAAACAACTGCATTTTAAATGAACTCGCCGTCTCCATGGCAATTTGCAGCAAGGATGCTGAAAACACCCCGTCACTTGGCGCCATCTTATTGGTTGTGTTTATACAAAGGGTGTGGAAAAATTATTTATCATCAGTTATGTGTATAATTTGGAAGAAATTTCTTCAATTTTGGTGAAAACATTATCAAAATTGGGATTCACTAACTGAAAATATATTTCAATACTCAATGCATTGTATTTCTTTTTATGAATAAATATATACGCATAATTTTATGTTGTTACTATTTTCTTTTACCAAGCACATCCCCATCCCCAATGACTAGGTTCAGTTTAATCATTGACATTCTCTCAATCATCCTCAGGTTTTATCATACAAACATGTAATGAATCCACCGCTCCCAAATCAATAAGCTACCACTGGAATTATGTTATATTCTTGTAACATATATGTTTAGAATAATCTCAACTTATACACCAATTCTTAAGGATTATTAATATTTGAAAACCTATATACCAATTCTCAATATTGGAAAAGGATTACTAACATCTGAAAGGAAAGTGTTATAGTTTAATTCTCTAAACGAACCCAACCCTTTGGTTATGTGAGATGGAAATGGATGGTTAAGACATAGAAGAAATTACAGTGCAAAACTATTTCCAAAAAGAACATTTATTACATTCTTCATAATCAAGCTTAACATTCACCACGCTTCATCATGGTCACTGTTTTTTACACTCAGAGCATTTAAATTGTGCGATTTCTTCTTCTTCAGCTCAAACCGAGACTGGAGATGCAGTATCATCTAAATTAAAATTAAAAATAAATATTGTGAGACATTATTAACGCTATGGCTGCTATTACACTACCAAATTTTTTTTTTGACAAAGATCTTTTATAAAATATGTGATAGTGTAATAGTTGTATAAATTCGAGCGTATTATTCATCATCTTGCCCCCCCTCCCACTGCTGTCTAAACTTGTTCAATGTCAATTATTCCAAACTGCAATACTTCTTTCATTACACTTCTAAATAATTCACCTCATCATCCAGCCATATTACCTCCAAGGTCATTATCAAAAACATGTTTTTTATCAATACTCAGCAATTTCATCGTCGGATATAAAATTAGCAACCTTGCATAATATTTGCACACATAGCAGATAGCTATTATTTACTTGTAATCAATACAATATTTGTGTAACATAAAACGCTGTGAGAACAATCGCCGGATGTCAATTAACAGCTTGCATATTATTTGCATCATGCAATATTTGTGTAATATAACACGTTCCAGGTGTTTCAAAAACATATTTTTATCATTACTCAGCAATTGCATCGTCGTCGGAAGTGATTCAGCAAGCTTGCATAATATTTGCACACTTATGCATATGTAATAACATTACACAACATATACATCTACATTTATTTATCTGCTACAATTACTGTATTACGAAATAATAATGTCACATTCTGATTAATTTAATGTTGGTAATAATGTATGGCTTAAATTAAATACGCTAAACAAACCACTCAATTTTACTTCAAAATGTATTACATTGGAATAATATGAGAAGAATGTATGTGTTTAATTTATAAGTGTGTAGATTAATTTTTTTATCAATTGGCTTAAAGTACAACCATTTACGCCATCAATAATTCCCCCATTCCAATTTCAATTAACACTTGCGAATTTCCCTTACCCATTACTATTTATCAATTAAATTACTATTACATTAGAATTTTATCAAATTTCCCCTCCCCCATTTCCAACTTGAATTACAAATTTATAACATCACACTTTAAGTTATGACATATGTATTTCAAATTATAAACAGCCCTAACCCATTTCCAACTTCAATTACAAATTTATAACGTCACACTTTAATCTTCTTTATGACGAATAATAATAATAATAATAATAATAATAATAATAATAATAATAATAATAATAATGAGAAGAAGAAGAAGCAATTACTATATTACGAACTGCTTCGGTAATAATCTGTGGCTTAAAATAAATCCAATAAATGTTACTTCAAAATGTATTAAATTATTAATCAATCCAATAAATGTTACTTCAAAATGTATTAAATTGGAGCCATAATAATAATAATAATAATAATAATAATAATAATAATAATAATAATAATAAGGTGGCCATTATCAGCACTTGCGTCTTCACCGGATGTGAACTAACAGCTTGCATATTATTTGCATAATGCAATATTTGTGTAATATGACACGTTGCAGGTGCTTAAAGAACATGCTTTTATCATTACTCAGCAATTGCATCGTCGCCGGAAGTGATTCAGCAAGCTTGCATAATATTTGCACACTTATGCATTACACAACATATACATCTACATTAAATGTATTACATTGGAATAATAATAATATGAGAAGAATGTATGTGTTTAATTTACAAGTGTGCTAGATTAATTTTTTTTTATAAATTGGCTTAAAGTACAACCATTTACGCCATCAATAATTCCCGCATTCCAATTTCCATTTCCCATTACTATTTATCAATTACTCAACAATTGGCTTAAAGTACAACCAGTTTCAGGACATCCATTGGATAGCTAGCCATTATTCAGCACTTGCGTCTTCACCGGATGTGAATTTAACAGCTTGCATATTATTTGCATCATGCAATATTTATCTACGTAGATTTATCTGCTACAATTACTGCTCTAAATCATAATAATGTCACATTCTGATGAATTTAATGTTGGTAATAATGCATGGCTTAAATTAAATACGCTAAACAAACCACTCAAAATGTATTACATTGGAATAATATGAGAAGAATGTATGTGTTTAATTTACAAGTGTGCTAGATTAATTCTTTTATAAATTGGTTTAAAGTACAACCATTTACGCCATCAATAATTCCCACATTCCAATTTCCATTTCCCATTACTATTTATCAATTCAATTACCAGTACATTAGAATCTTAATATTTTTTATCAATTACTCAACAATTGGCTTAAAGTACATTTTTACCCCCCTCCCCCATTTCCAACTTCAATTACAAATTTATAACGTCACTTCAGCCACATCCTGTTTAATTTACAAGTGTGCTAGATTAATTTTTTTATCCATTTATGTCCCACATTCCAACACCCATTCCCCAATCAATTAAATTACCATTACATTAGAATCTTAAGAAAAAGAATGTATGTGTTTAAGTGTGATAGATTAATTCTTCGCCGGATGTATAATATTTGCACACATAGCAGTTTTCAAACATGTATGAACTAGAACAATTGCCGGATATGACTCAGCAACACATAGCGACATTGATGAGATAAACATGTATGAACTTGTCATGCCACAACATACCTGCACGTCACACTTTAACCTTGAACTCTTAGATTGCCATTTGTGACGTTACGCCCCTTTCTTACGTCATAATTTCCACATTGAGGGGATAAACATCATACCTGCATGACGTCACACTTTAACCTTGACGTAATTTAAGTTACGCCCCTTTCCTACGTCATAATTTCCACATTGAGGAGATAAACATGTCATGCCATTACATGCATTACGTCACACTTTAACCTTGAACTCTTAGATTGCCATTTATGACGTTACGCCCCTTTCCTACGTCATAATTTAAGCCCCCCCACCCACTCCATGACGTCATAACTTAAGCCCCGCCCATGACGCAATAATTTGGCCACGCCCACTATGACGTAATTCTTTGGCCACGCCCACAATGACGTCACTTGCCACGCCCACTTCTGACGTCACATGGGGAGCCATGGGAGCCATTTGGGAGCCAGTGGTTCCCACCATTTGTATTCTACTTCAGTCACAGACTACTGAATACGGAGCAGATTTCGGTATGGATATTTTGTCACAGATATTTCGCGTCATCAGTCACAGGTTCATCTGTGACAAAAAAATACATGTGACAAAATATCGGTTTGTGAAATATCGGCCATCTCTAATTGTTGGAAGTTCTTTAACAACATCAAGTCATTTATGGGCTCAGCAGTTGAAAGTGCAGTTTAAAACCATTCATAATAGACTCTCATATAAAAATTACTACACCCTTTAACCTACCTTCCTCTTTAGTCTTCAATAAAATTGTCATTCGGGCAAGCACAGTTTCTTAGAAAAAATGCTTTGGCCATGCAACGTTCTGGACGGTTCAAGATTATTCCAAAAGACTTGATGTGGATTATTATAAAAAAAAAAACAAGAGCACACCGGAAAGTGGACTTGAACAGGATTTCTGAGGGGCACAATTGAAAAATGATATCTATTACAGTATTACGATATTGACCAGTGGATGCTGCATTACAATTTTCAATACTAAATATATACAACTAAGAATGAAATTCAAATAAGTTTATAATTTAAACTTATTCCAAAATGAATAGCATTGTGTTATATTGTGATTTTTCAGATCTTGGTAGCGACTGCTGAATATTGTTCAAAACTAACCTAATCTTATCAAAAGTTTTCTTTTGCATAATAGAAGAGATTCAAAGTGTAGCCTTTCCTGTTTTTCAAAACTAAAATAAGGACTTCCATGATAAATACAGAAGACATAAGCTTCCAAGCATAAAAGCACATAGAATGTAGACAGACATTGCATACCGAAAGAATAGAAATACATGTTAAGATACCGTGAGAACGTTAAGATACCGTGAGAACAAGCTGAGAGAAAAAAATAAGGAAACAGAACCACACAAAACATAACTGTGTTGTCGTTACTCACGAGAAGGCAAACGGAGGAAATGTGAACTTCATGACTGTGGCTGCTGATTATGACAAACATCTCTCTCATAAACATTGCATACTCATGCCGAAAACATTAGTAATGAAATACATGTGGAAATTAAATTATCTCAATAAAGTAACTATTAACAATTACTTAATCTTGTGAACTGCTATTAATTGCTTAACTTTCTAATAGCTTAGCTTTCTAAGCACAAGAGCAAAGATCACCAAATGCTCAAGTGTGCATAATTTTTTAATTAATAGTATCGCTATTGCGTCACTTAATGTAAGCATTCTTATCACGAACGTACTTATTCCTGCCGCTTCATCCCGTGTCTTCATCTAGTGATTAACAAGCAATACTATAACCTAGGTAAATTTTATTTTACTATCCCTCGAAAGTGTGGAGTGTCTAAAGTACCTCAGAAAATTTTCCGCGTATGCGATGCCAACAGAGTAAAATAAATTAGGACTACTGTACTGAAAAAAAAGCTTCCCCACAGCTACTTTTCCAGCATAATTGTCAAAGAATTCTCAGGGTTACGATATTCTAGTAAGAAAAGGAGTTTCGAAACCTGAATATTCCATAAGAGACAAAGCAAACTGCAGTAGATTTTATTTAAATAGTTTTGTTTCCTTTCTATTATTGAGTTTCTACATTGTTCCATATTATTCTCAAACTTCTGTAAGTCATTTCATATAACGATAATAAAGGATTCTCATTGTAAGAGTATTTGAAATGCTTAAGAGGTTATTTACATTTGACTGAGGTTCTGTCTGATATTATGTACGTCTATTATCAGGCAGTACAACTCACTTGGCAATATGTGTTAGAGGAATAACAAATTATTTTATACATCTCAAGTCTGATTAGTGTCATATGTAGATAGTTGGCGATGTATCCAATGGAGGGGGAAAGGAACTGGTCACCCTACCCAATTATCTCCTGGCCTAGTTGCCTCAAAAGTGGTGTTGGTATCACTTTTGAGATTCAGAACTGTTTTCAGACAGTTGACTGAACAATAAGTTATTAAACGATTGAATAGCATATACAAGACAAATATGAGCAGTAAATATTGATGTATTTCTCATATAGGATATCTATTTGTGAAACATACTGTGGAGTCAATATGGATGGTGCCGACGTGTGAATTATGACCGAAGTTTCTCAGATGCTTCCTGTCCTCCCAAAACCGATTTCATTTCCACTTAAAATAGAAGAGGCGCCCATTTCCGGTCTAGAATCACGGCTCACCGCCATGGAAAAGAGCTGACTTTGCTAACACGTCGACACACGGCAAAATTCAACACTCCTCCGTCTCTAAAATGTGTTGTTATTTTAAATATACGACAGGAGAGGCATTTATTATTAATATATGTCCAATCTGGGTAACCCTATTTTACTCGAAGGTACATTAGAGTTTTAGTTTAAGCAGTGAGGGAAGTGAAAAAAATTAAAGGCGATATGCTACCCCAAGATTTTCCCTCGTCATACCCCCGCCCTTACAACATACACATACATGATGTATACAATAAATTATTGCTTCATGCAAGCAATAAAGCGAATCTTTGAAGTTTACGCAACATATTAAATTTCTTAATAAATAATTTCAAGTTACTTCAGTTATTTAGGCCTACTAAATTATTTTGCAATGTCCATTGAGACTTATCATTTAAAATAATGTTAAAGCTTCAAAGTTCCTTACTTAATTATTAATAAAAAGTGCAACAATAACAAAAATGACACAGGCACTAAATTGGCAACAATGGCCACCACAAGCTACAGACCACAGCCTTCTTTACTTGAAATACTACAGTTGTAAGCATTCCAGGTGTTGAGCTCATCAAATAAACGTGTCTAAATACACGTTGAATACAGTTCCAGAAGGCTGTGGTTTAGATTTACGAAGAAAACGGGTAGTACTCTTTTTTGTGAAGAAATATATAAACAAATTTTTATGGATCACATTTTTTTCAGTGACGGTTTGTCGTTTTCACTGAAGGTATCTTTTCGACCCATAGAAACCAGTGGCGGTATTCCATACCGGCGCATACCGTCTCACTTCACTCACTGATAAGACATTGTATCAATTTATATTTGTATACATGCTAGTGAACCAGTGCTGGTCATCGGAGTGACTACTACCGCGGAGGAATCGGATATTACGAATAAAGCTTTCCACCGGTGATCTCCGGTACTATCGTAGGTGGAACAGGAGACATACGGAGGAATGCGGTGGTTCGGAGCGAAGCGACAGTTAGCTCAAAGACGACCGGCGCGTACGGACTGACGGTAGTTGTGAGTGGAATAAAATGACACCAAATCGGATATCCGTCGCATGGAAATTCTTTAATTTAGTTGAATGTAATAATAAAGTCGCACATTGTTAACTTTGTGGGCAAATTTACTCTATGGGTGGTGGAGCTTCGAATTTGTTAGACCATTTGAAGCGATCGCACAAACGCGAACTTGATGAAAACAATTACGCAAAACATTTGATACGATTTCTTTTTCAATTGTTTAAGTGCTATTGTTCCCAAAGGCCCACAGTATAGAAAAAAAGTCTTGAAGTTTCTCTTAAACGTAACTTTCGAGGCAATAAAAAACATATGAAATATTTAAAAGACGACTTGAGTTATATTTTACTGTTTGGATTAAAATACTGAACCCGGGTTTTCAGCTCTACGTGCTGATGCTTTATCCACTAAGCCACACCGGATACCCACTCCGGCGTCGGACAGAATTATCTCAGTTTAAGTTCCAACTATTGGGTTCCCTCTAGTGGCCGCCCTCTGCACTACGTCATAGATGTCTATGTTCCATTACTCTTTCATCGTATGATGACGCAGAATATCTACATGGAAATATCATATGTACTTCGGTACATTAAAATAATATATATAAATTAGTCTTAAGTTGATATCAACATATATTTTTATTACAGAGAAAGAGTGGCGCGTTTTAGAAGAGGCAGTTCAAATACTGACACCCTTTAACACTATAATCACAATCCTGTCCGGTGAAGAATCTGAATAAATTATGTTGGACAGTAAATTTTAACCCATTGATAGCCCACGTTTCTTTTGTTCCATTCTGAAGGTCCCTTAATATATTTTACGTTAAACTAAACCGAATAAAATAATAATTGACAAAAACTGTTTGCGATTAAACGAGAGTTTCTAGGAGAACTACAGTATACATGTTTATATTAGCTACCGAAAAGCTTTACTTCTGCGTTAGTTTTGGAGTTAGATTGAATGTTATTAATTTGATCAATGACATAAAACTAATACGCCTTTCCACATAACTATGAATTTTAAAACTAGAAAAAAAAATCTGTCAGCTAACGTAGCACTTCAAGCGAAATAAGAAAAAAAAAGAGCCGAAGAAAGAGAGAGATTAACATAAAAGAGAGAATAAACAACAACAAATTACAACTTATTTTAAAAAATACGCGGACGTCAGCGAACTCGAATCACTACCCTATCCGAATAAAGGAATGCTCAGCGGAAAGAGTATGCCTGCGCCACAGCACATATACAACATGCCCGGCATCAATCGGAGGTAATCCGGAAGTCTCCGATTGAAAGCGCGCAAACAACCTCTCCGGAAAAACCTATTCATAAGCAGCACTATAGTGAACTAAACTAAACCTATGTGAGAATGCGAGAAAAGCAATACTAAAATAACTAACGCATAGGTCTATAATACACAAATGAGTAAGGTGAAATATACTGGATAAACTCTAAGAAAAATTAAATTGCTATACTTTCAGAGTATGTTTCATCCAAATACGAATATGGTTCAATACATTACAATGCAATACAAAACAACATGATATAATACAGCAGAATAGCCAGTGATCGAATACCAAAATTGTTTAGGTTTCTATATAATACCGGTATTACGAGTACTTATACCGCTGTATTTGATATTATTAAAAGCTTTATTTTTACCGGTAAAATAGTCGAAAACGTATTTATGGGTTAAATAACTTTATTTAAAAAACTTTACTGACAGTTTGCTACAATTACCAAAATATTTATCTATAAATGTTACTGTGTACGTTCCAGAGGTGTGGAGAAAGTATGTATTAAAGGATGAGAAAAGTCTTTGAACAGTAACATGTATTGAAGGAACTACCTACTAAAACTACAGTAGCTACCTTGTGCAATAGTAGTCCAAAACATTTTCTTTGGATTTCAGTTGGGGAAGATCAGAAACTGCGAGAAGCTGGCACGAAAATCTACAGCAGGAAAGGAGATTTCGATGTTATTTTCTTTTCTCTCTCTAAAGCTTGCATCATGCTTTCAAATTCATCGGTGTCGCAATCAGTGTTGTCTTACTCGTCGTGTGAACTTGACTGACAATGAAAATGTATAATTATTCCATGTGTTAAACAAATACTACTTAGCTTAGTCAGTTTCTTCCTGAGAGAAGACCTCGTTGTATCTTAAATCGAGGAACATTCCTGCAAGGAAAATGTCGTTCTCGAATAGATGTCTTGTGTGAAAAGAAAGTCATTAAAATCCTTTCACTAGTTTACGCGAAAAACTGGCATATATGTCTCAGTGTTTTCAGTTTTTTCAGTACACTTTTAAGTAGTCTATTTTATTAAAATTATTATACGTTTGCTAGAATATTAAACTTTTCAGGTTATGCTCAATAAAATTTCCTTAAGCTGACTTAAAAATTTCAAGTGGATAGCTCTAAAAGTTGGTAATGTGGGATACTGTATTTCATAGCAAATTTATTTCCCTGTTAACTTAATAAGTAGTGCTTTAGAAGCCTCAATCGAAATATCCCTAGTTTAAGGCTCGATCCTTGAAGTGATTACATAACCTTAGGGCTATTCCATCTCAAATCGAACGAAATACAGAGAAAATTGACCTTGCAATTTTTAAATACAATGAAACTTTTTCTGTCCGTTAACAACTGTGATACAATGCTTTGTGCAAAGTTTGAGGCATCAGAACTTCATAGTGTTTAAATTAAAAATATATAAATTTAAATTAGCAACTTTAAACTGTTGTGGCTCCGAAACCCTTTCACCCAATGATCAAAATCATGGTTTATTTTGATGCTGAGAAATTAAAGTTTATATTGACATGTAAACAATTTTTTTTACTTTTTATGGAAATGGAGAAATTTAGATTTTTCTTCATTAAGACGCCTTTGCCCACGAAAAAATATTTTTGAAATATATTGTTAGATTCCGCATTGAAAGTACAAATAAACACATATTTTGTACTGGTGCACCGTTGATAAGAAAATATTGAAAATATCAAGTAAAGAAAATAAATAGTACGCGCGTGAAGTAACCAGCTGACTGTGAGGCGGGATTTAGCCCAGACAAGCAAGGCCAGGAGACAGACACGTGATGTTTCGTCTAGTAGCGCATAGCTGGGCTAGCTTTATCACAAATTTTCATAAACAGAGGAGTAAAATGACGCCCAACGCTCGCTTATCTTCAGCTCTCGGCCAGTGCTTTCTGTACTAGGCCGTTCAAGTCCAGGCGTGTGAAAATAATTTATTTAATACCCTCCAAACTTATTGCCGAGCCACTAAGCAAACAATACCTAATCCCTCTTAATAATGCAAGCTTTTTTCTCAATTCTTTTTTTCACATTTTTACAAATGGGCAAAAAGCCTAAAAGTAAGTAAAATCAGATTATCTGTCTCTCTGTATACAATAAAACTAAGCATTACTTTTTATCATAACCTACCAAATATCAGCTTGAAAATGAGCTCCCTTTCAATGTTCTGCAGTAAATGATTCCAGAGTTCTGAACGCTGAAAGAGGCTTGTTTTTATAAAATACGCTAAATTTGTCGCTCAATACTACGAAAACCGTTTGACTTTCGATAGTATATTTTTGAAAATGTACTGTCCTTAGCACATTGTATAAATAGGGAAAAATTAGAGTATTAAAAAAATGCGAGGTTTTTTACTGACCGATTTCATATGGAATAACCCCTTAACACCTCTTCAAAATCTCAAAATATTATTATAAATTCTGGCAGTAATATAAGTAGTAATGCTCTGTTTAAGATTCCTGAAATTGGTTCCTAGACTTAAAAAAAAAAATTGAAAATCAGTCACAAAATCTGACTCGAGTATGGGATTCGCGAACGTGTTTGACGAAAAACCAGCGGCTTCTTACAACACAATAGAATCGCTGATAGGACGTGAATAGTTCAATGTTTGTTGTGAGGAATTAGGATGAGTTTCTGCAACACTGATCGGAGGGAAAAAAATCTTTTGCCGAAGGAAACAAGTTAATACTTCTCTTTGTTGAGATACAATAGCGCCTACAGCGGTTCTAGAAACCAATAAACCTTGTCAAGTGAACGATATATCTCTCGCAGGTCAGAAAGTTAATAACCAAAGACGACGTAGAAGTTAAAGTTCCAGAAATGTGGGCTAAACCTACTTTAAGTCTGTTCCATTCATCTCTATCTTACAAAATATAACACAATAAATTTGTGGTGTTGAGTAAACGTAAGCTAGTGTTATGCCTTCATATTCATGTTGTCTGGGGTTCGATGTTAGAAGTGACTGACTCAAATTATTTTAAATACCGATAGTAACACCCGCAACGCTTAAGACACAGTTCTAATCCTGCATGGAAGCCGCAGTAATCCGTCCTAATTCAATGACAGATATAGATTTATATCTGTGGACAATTATATGTTCTGTGTTGTTTTATGTGAGAGCTCAGAGTCGTGCTGAGAGAACCATCGTGGGCCCTTCAAATGTCAAGTTTAGCCCTGTAAACGGAGTTTATCTACACTATTCACGGTTTGTAAGCGCCAATGCGTTTCGCGCCGTAGAGTCCCGTTCCAAGATATCATGTCTGGATTCCATACGCCTTAGTTTTTCTGAACCGACGCATGCGAGATTCAAGGCCCGCCTCGCACGAATCCGGACTACACGAGAGATTGTGAGTGGTTTCTACTGCCTGTTCAGTTCAAAGTGTGTCATGGTTTGCTGTATGCCGTCAATAGTCGTCGAGCCTAGAGAATTCAATCTTCCTATACTTCCGCAAAGGCGTATTACCTATGTGACAGAGAAGTCGCCTGGCAAGTACGGCGTTCATTCTGAAGAGTACTTACCGATACGTACGGTAAGACCTGTAGTGGCAGGAATGTGAACTGTTTGGAAACACGTACTGAGGTGAGTTTTTTTCTTACTGTCGGGATATGTGGAGAGGGTTAAGACTATTACTTACGTATTTGTTGACATTAAGTTCGACGGTCAACATGGACATTTGATTTGTGTTGTGGAATGTTGCCGTACGCAACCGATGATAACAAATATCCTGCGTACGACTTGCCCGCGCAAAACACAGTTCGAAAGAGATTATAGTAGCATACAGACTTTACAGACCGCCATCTGTTGCTACTTTGTTCAAGCTATACAGTACAAGTTCTCAAGTTCAGATTTAACGCCTTGATTAATAGGCAACTTTTCTGACATAAAAACTGAAACTCGCTTCAAATCGCTGACTTACAACAGTGATGTCATGACACAATTTGAAATGAACACCCAGTACAGTAGCGACCTCGCATCTCGCAGCTATAGCAATCACTCACTATCTGTTGTGTAGTCCGGATTTCTGCGAGACAGGCCTTGCACTTGGCACCTCGCATGCGTCGGTTTAGAAGAACCAAGGCTTTATATGGGGACAGAATTTTCTCATGATATTTCGGTCAGTGTATGGGACAAGTGCCATCCCAACATCGTGATAAAATTGGAGAGATAGCGTAATCCGGTTAAGAAAACCAGAAGTGAACGATCATCGAACCAGTATGGAAGTATCATGTGATCTCCCAGCCGTGCTAGCTGCATAGGGACATGAACTTGAGGTCAGTAGTAAGCTGGTCGTCCTTGAACCTTCAAAGATGGCCTCGGCACGGATGATGCTGAAGATTATTATTATCATTACTTACTTACTTACTGGCTTTTAAGGAACCCGGAGGTTCATTGCCGCTCTCACATATGCCCGCTATTGGTCCCTATCCTGAACAACATTAATCCAGTCTCTATCATCATATCCCACATTCCTCAAATCCATTTTAATTATCTTCCCATCTACGTCTCGGCCTCCCCAAAGGTCTTTTCCCTCCGGTCTCCCAACTAACACTCTATATGCATTTCTGGATTCGCCCATACGAGCTACATGCCCTGCCCATCTCAAACGTCTGGATTTAATGTTCCTAATTATGTCAGGTGGAGAATACAATGCGTGCAGTTCTGTGTTGTGTAACTTTCTCCATTCTCTTGTAACTTCATCCCTCTTAACCCCAAATATTTTCCTAAGCACCTTATTCTCAAACACCCTTAATCTCTGTTCCTCTCTCAAAGTGAAAGTACAAGTTTCACAACCATAAAGAACAACCGGTAATATATCTGTTTTGTAAAGTCTAATTTTCAGATTTTTTGACAGCACACTAGATGATAAAACCTTCTCAACCGAATAATTACAGGCATTTCCCATATTTATTCTGTGTTTAATTTCCTCCCGAGTATCACTTATATTTGTTACTGTTACTCCCAGGCATTTGAATTTTTCCACCTCTTCAAAAGATAAATTTCCAATTTTTATATTTCCATTTCGTATATTCTCGTCACGAGAGACAATCATATACTTTGTCTTTTCGGGATTTACTTCCAAACCTATCTCTTTCCTTGCTTCAAGTAAAATTCTCGTGTTTTCCCTAATCCTTTGTGGATTTTCTCCTAACATATTCACGTCATCCGCATAGACAAGCAGCTATTATTATTATTATTATTATTATTATTATTATTATTATTATTATTAAGCGCCACTGCAGGACTAATATTACTAATAGTTATAGCAGCAGTCACAGTGAAGGAAGTCGTGCAAACTGTAACATGAGTAGTAATAATAAAAGCTGTTATCAGTAACAACATCATATGAATAACAATAGTAGAAGTAGTGATACTTTATTAGTAGTATGAGTGACAATAGCAGTATCAACACTATGTATAGAAACAGAGTCCTAGGCATGCTATCTTAGACCACGACGTTACGGCGTAGGACTGAGGGACTTTGTACGAGAGCAAATACTAAGAAAAGTGTCCTTATTAGTTGCTGCGTAACATTGTTGGTCTTGCAATAATCCCATTGGAGATCGCTAAGAAAGTGTATGACAGGAGGGCGTGGCAATCGTGCATTAAGTAACGGTAGAAGCAAGTCGGAAACAAGACTAATGCGAGGAAGAGGAAATTCACTGCCACCAATGTCCCTCAATGACGCAGTAACCTTTTGCAGTTGCGCAGTACATAATTTGTGTTGTCTTGCTGCTCAACCGCTGTTGTTACGTGAACACGTATTGTAAAGTTATCATTTGTTTGCGTGTTTCAAAAACTGTTCACAAACGACTACAATAATATTTCTATTTTTAACTATTCTCCCTAATTCATCACTCAAAAGAACTTTATTTTATTTAGTTTCCTTTGACCCGATATTTGATATATTTGATGTCAACATTTACATCCATTTTGTATCCGGTGCCACAATTACATTCATTACAGCCTATAGGCTACCTTTTGTAGACGCTCTTCTAATTTAGATTCATACGTCTTACTTATATTCCCTCATTATTGTACCCTCCTTTTTCCCATACACTCATTCACTATTTACTATAATCTCTTACTTTTGTCCCCATCTAAAGTGATCCTAAAACCTAACGACTTAATTTAGATAATTAAAAATTGACACTTTCACAATTCTTTTCTTAATTTCCAGTTCACTTTTATCGAACACACTCTTTTTCTAATAATACTTCTTGCTAATCCTTACTGCGTCACTATCCAATCGGATTGTTATTATCCCTATTTCTTAATTGTATCACATTTTCTATCTCACTTATTTTTTACATGTTATGCTTCACTATCCTGGCTAGCCTCCGCCACCATCCTCCTCGCCTATTTTCATTTCCTCTACCTTCTCACTCATCTTCCTACTTAACTTCTCAAATGTATTATCTAATCTACTTACTATATTCTCAATCATCATTGGACCAGACACATTCACTTCACCCACTTCTGTCATCTTCTCTTCACTTCTCCCTATTTCAGCCTTTGCATTCACAGAAACACTTTCACTTCCCCTCTCGGCACTGACCTTCCATCCGACTAAGCTAATTAAATCACTTCCCGAAGTCACTTGAATTTTTACTCGTGTCACTAAACTTCATCGCACTTGTGGTACTTAAACCTGCTCTTATCTGATTTCTTTACATATGATTTCTTCTTATGCATTCTCGATCTCAGCATTTCCTGGTTCTGTCTCGCTTCCTCCGGCACGAAGTGCTTATTTTGAAATTCAGCAAATCTTTCACTCGATATAGCATTTAACATCAGTGGAGTGGACAAAGGCTCTTGCCCGCTTTAAAAATAGTGGTTTACAGTATCGCTTTTCAATGCGAAGTTAGCGATTTAGGTACTGGTAGGTTTGAAGTGTTTGGATCATTGAAGTGTCGTGTGAAAATTAACGTGGAAAGGAAAATGAGGGTCGCTGTGTTCTGTTTAATTCCAAGATTTGAGATGTGCAGTGAAGAACAAGTTCATCCATCTCACTATTCAAATGACACGATTTTTCAAAATATAGATTAAACAAATACAGATCATGCATTTCGTTAAGACACTCCCCCACTCTTCCTACAGACAATGGGTTAGCCTTTGCCTTGAACTTGGTAGACACACGCCCGACCTTTCCTTCTACTCCTACCCCCTCCACTGAAACGTTGTTTCTTTACTGCGCATCGCGAGTGTCTTGACGAAATGCATGTGCTGTACTTATTTAATCCATTTTATATAGTTTCTGTCAATTTCAATCATGTACCGCATTTCATTTGAGTTTTAAATAAACCAACTGCGCACTGTAATTGTAAGATAGATCTATGTGCTCACTTCGGTCGCCACGGAAAAACCTGATATACTAAGGGCGAGTTGAACCCGAAAAGTCTGAGAACTACTCTATTAATAACATATAATTGGATTAAGACAGCCTATATTAAATACGAAACATTGCCTAAAACAGCTGCAATGCTGGGTTGGCATTGCGATCGTTACAGATCAAATACTATGATGTGCACCCGACTGGCATATAAAATTCTATCATCTAATCCATTACTGGGTGTTATACATTGATATACACGGTCATTAAAATTATATATATCTTGCGATCCATTTGATGACATGTGAACGGCATACTAATTTCTCTCGCAACCTCGCAATCTGGGGCACTACGATTCTACTCCGCAGTTTATCATCCCCCAAATAAATTTGCTAACTGAATCGATAGTAATATGACACGCCAGAATTGCGCCTATTTCATAGAAAAACCGTTGCTGCATAAAATCCCCTTTCAATTTGCTTTAAGTTTTGGTGTGATCAGACCATAGAAATCATTAACATTCATACAAATACACAATAATACCAATTGTAATGCGTCTGGACTAAACATTATGATATCACATTTAAAATAGCGACAAAACAGAATTTCCTGAAAGTTCGAATGAAGCTCTTGTTCGATTTCAATTCCACTGCGGAAACGAATGACTGGATATGGTTGTTATGTCGCACAATATTCGCTTTGTGTAATATGTTTTAGGCCTTACTGTGCGAGGATTATACTGCCATTAAACAAACAGTAGAAAAACGTTTAATTGCTTGCGCAATATAATCATATAGACATCGGATTTATATGCAAATGCATATTTAGTTTGTTTTTACTTGTGATGTGGAATTAATTTTTGCAATATGTTTCATGTTCTTCTGTTTTTGTATGTAAAGCTTTACAGTGCATATCAGAGAGACGACTGTTCAGTAATCTCTATGAAGCGAGTCAAAGATGTCCTTTATCACCTACCCTATTCAACATCTACTTCGAGGATTTAGCAATGGAGATGCACAAAGGCGGGAGTGCCGCAGGGCTCCGTATTAGGACCACTACTTTTCTCTATCTACATTAATAACGTATCAAAGAACTTACAGTATTGCCGATATCACCTCTATGCCGACGACCTACAACTTTACATACATTCCAGACCCAATACGATCAATGAATCGATTGACAAGTTAAATTGTGACCTAGCCACTGTCTCCACTTGGGCGGCCAATTTCGGACTCGCACTTAATCCAAGTAAGACTCAAGCCATAATTATTGGACATAAGCGTTTAGTTAACTCCCTTAATAACAGTAATCTTTCAGTTGTTACCCTTAACAACACGCTAATCCCTTATTCATCTGTCGTAAAAAATCTTGGCTTCTTTTTTGATAATAATCTAAGTTGGAATTTTCAAGTTAAAGAAACGATAAAAAAAATCTGTTCCTCCATTCACTGTTTGAGTCGCTTGAGAAACTTCTTGCCCCAGCAACTAAAACTTACCCTAGTGCAAACCCTAGTAACGCCGCACTTCGATTATTGTGACGTTTTGTTAAGTGACCTAAGTTCTGAATTGTCAGTTAAGTTACAGCGAGCTCAGAATATGTGCGTCAGATACGTGTGCAACATCCGACGGTATGATCACATATCACCGTCCTTCGCAAGTCTCTCGTGGCTCCGACTTAAAGAACGTAGAACTTTACACTCTTTGTCTTTACTCTTTCGAATTCTGCACACTTCAACACCAAATTACCTTTCGTCTCGTTTCTCTTATCTATACTCTAACCACGACGTAAATACCAGATCACTTATCTGTGGCACGCTAAGTATACCTCTTCATAGAACATCTCGCGTCAATGGAATTCCTTGTCACAAAGTATTAGGGGCTGCAAGACAATAAACACCTTTAAGAACAGCTTAAAAGATAACCTTATTAGCATTTCACTCCAATCATACTGATTTAAACTATCACTGACTACATTGTTACTTTTTTCTTTAGACATCATCCTGATTGTGCTGTATTTTAATTGTCTCGTAATAATCTCTTTCTATTATCTAATATTATTTGAAATATATTAACATTCTATGTATTTTAGTTTAATTCTGCTACACAGTTTATTTCAGTGTTTAATTAATAGTTCATAGTATTTTGTTGTTTAATTTGTAAATAACTTTTGTATACATGTAACTCTCATCTAAATCAAATTGTTGGATTCTTTGTAAGTTCATGCATATGTATATACACTTTTTGCTGGTTGAGTGGAAGAGAAGGCCTTATGGCCTTAACTCTGCCAGCTAAAATAAATCATTATTATTATTATTATTATTATTATTATTATTATTATATTATAAACAACTGTTTTCAGAACATGGGAGGGGTGATAGTAGTAGGAACAAGAATAAAGTGCATAAGATTTCCTGATGATATGGCGTCTTAGCAGAACAGGAAATGATACTAAAGGATATTCTACTGGAGTTAAATGACATCAGTGAGCAGTATGGGATGAAGATAAATTCAAATAAGACGAGCATTGTCATAGGAAGAAAAATACAGAAGATAGGCCTAAACTTATGAATTTTAAATGAGGCAGTAATGGAAGTGGACAGCTTCAAATACTTGGGGTGCACTGTAAGGAGTAACATGAGCTGCTGCCAGGAAGTCAAAAGGAGGATAGCAATGGCCAAGGAAGCTTTTAATAGAAAAAAGAGCATCTTCTGCTGACCTCTGGAAAAAGAACTAGGGAAGAGACTAGTGAAGTGCTTTGTATGAAGTGTGGCAGTGTATGGGGCAGAAACATGGACATTACGACGAAGTGAAGAGAAGCAAATTGAAACATTATAAATGTGGATATGAAGGACAATGAAACGTGTGAAGTGGACATACAATAAAAAATGAAGCTGTGTTGGAAAGAATGTTGCTCAACCTAATCAGGAAGAAGAAAAGGAATTGGTTGGGTCACTGGCTGAGAAGAAACTGCCACCTGAAGGATGCACTGGAAGGAATGGTGAACGGGAGAAGAGTTCGGGGTAGAAGAATCAGATGATAGACAACATTAAGATATATGGATCATATGAGTAAACAAAGAGGAAGGCAGAAAATAGGAAATATTTTAGAAAGCTGGGTGTCCAGTTAAAGATCTGCCCTTAGGCAGAACACTAAATGAATGAATTACGTATTTCCGATGTTGCTGCATAATTCATAATTTTTCTATGCATCGAGCATATAAGACATGTATTTTTTAATTTTTAATTTAAAACTAATATTTAAACACATTAGTGACAAGATAACAAGGTCCTTACAATACAGGTATCCATAAGGAGCCTCTCTGAGCGCTACTCACAAAATCACGTGATGTTACTGGGGAATAACATTCCTATTAGCAGTTGGAAGCAAGAGAGTTCCCGAGAAGTGGCGTGAGGAGTTACCAATCAGTCACAGCGGCAGGAAGAGAGAAGATTATGTCACCATGTAAATGAAATCATGCAGTCCGTCTCTCTATGGAAGTGACCCGTACGTTTGTGCTGTTGCGAGAAAATAACGTGTTGTCCATGTCTTTATTTATATGCATCACCATGGAGCTCAAACCTCGCCCGGTGAAACAGTTAATTGTTCAGTTTTCAGTAAGGTTAAGTTCGTGTTATAATGTCAAAAGAAAAGTCGTCTAGAAGTTCGCTTTTAAAACGGTGGATTAAAGAATGTGGAGAGTCGGATTTCACTGTAGACAAACTCTATGTGTCATGTACAATAAACAAGTTGCAGTTGATAAAAAAATTTCATTATGCATCTTGATTACACAACTTTTAACACTACATCACTTCGGAAAACGTATTATTTGTATTTCTTGTATTAAATTTTATATTATCTTGTTAACATGTTTCAGCCTGCTATTGGCCATCATCAGAATTGGTTGTTGCTGGTTTTGGCGCCTTACACTACACAAACACACCCCCACAGGAAACAAAAGGCGCCAAGACCAACAACAACCACATCTGATGATGGCCAATAGCAGGCTGAAACATGTTAACAAGCTAATATAACATTTAAAACAAGAAAGGCAAATAATACGTTTTCCGAAAAAATTTCAATAAACTCAGCACACATCTATCAACAGCACATTGCACGTAAACAGAGAAAAGATGCATCTAACCAAACACTACTGATACACGTTCATTCAACTTCACAAAAAATTAATTTTGCAGTGATCTTATGTGAAGCTCTTGTAGCAGCAAAAATACCGTGGAATTCGCTTAGTAACCATAAGTTCCATAGGTTTCTGTAAAAATATTGTAATCGCGCCATTCCTGACGAATTTACTCCGAAAAAATTTTATAGAAAGCTATTGTCGCTCAGCAATTAAAGAATTTCAGGAAATTTAAAGGACTCTCTCGTGGTAGATGAAATTACAGACGCCTGTTGCCGTTATGTGGCAAATTTTCTTGCAGGCAAACTATGTGAACATGAGCCAGGGAAACCGTACTTGGTTGCTTGTAGCTTTGGAAAAAAAATCATTCTAATGTTGTTCACTGTGTGAACAATGCTCTGAAAGTACTGTGGCCAGAAGGAGGCAGTCAACACATATGTTGGGTTCTGCTTTCAGCTGCTGCAACTTACAAGTTGAAAGTTGCTTCAGCATTTAAAGTATTTTTTTCCAAGTCACTCATGTTACGAGTATTGTGCATGGACATCATAGAGTATCGGAAGTCATAAGGGAAAGTTTCCCTGACGTGAACACTTTGATATCCAACAAAGAAGATATTTTGTTAAAGCTCCATCCAGAGTTAGTGCTTTACAAAAAAAAATCTTCAGACCCACAGAGCTAATACTTTAATGCAGTCAAAAAATTCGTTGGTGCGCTAAATACAACTGAAGCCTTGTCAATTCAACGTTCACAGGATATTTTTAATAGTGACTACCACATTTCAAAGTTATAGCTGAAACCACAAAAAGTCTAAAAATGTGGTTTGTCTTTATATGAATCTTTATCAATCCTAAGGAGGTTCGGAGTATACTTCAGAGTGCTCCTTTAAAGTATGCAGAAAAACTAAGTCAGCCGCGGCGAAAATGCAACTCACGAGCACATTGTGGCTCGCAATGATAGCTATGCATTTCTACCTCCCACAACCCCCACCCTCTCACTCACTGGAGTCAAACACCGTTCCATTTGCATTTGCCTCTGATCTACGAGTGGCGTATCGTCGCAAAGTCTCTCTCCAATACATGTAGGCTACATCTACAAAAACGAAAGTTTCAAGTAGGATGGGAGGACGCATTTTTTTGCTGCCAATATGGTGAGAATATTAAATGTATGATTTGTTCGCAAGTATTACAAGGAAAATGGTTGTATATAACATAAAACGGCATTATACTACATGTCACCCACATTATGAAACATTGAAAGGTAATTACTGTTGTTGTTATTGTTATCATTATTATTACTACTATTATTATTATGATTATTATTATTATAACCCTATTACTATTATTACTATTCTTATTATTGTATCAGTCTGTATTTGCGGATGAATAGTCATACTCTTATTTCGCTAACAGGTCTAGACCGAGCAAATAGACTGCTGAAATTGAAAGAAAGAAATGAACCCCAGACTACTAGTAATACACAAAGCATGGCACACAAAAGGAACCACGCTAGTTGTTTGGTAGCTTGGGAAATTGAGAAGAGGGAAAGGGGAATTTCTAAAAACCTGTATGATTAAAATTGCTCAAGTTTTGTGTCCACAGGAGGCTCCTAATTTTTAAAATTTACATCTTTCTCGTCAAATTATCGCCACAAAAATTGAATTCCTTTCTAATGTCACGAGACAGATGGACATAAAACTCAGTAGTTTTGTATATTTTTCTCTTGCAATTGACGAGAGTACTGACGTCACAGATACAGCACAATTGGTCATATTTATTCGTGGCGTTGACGAAGAGTTATATGTTGAGGAATATCTTCTAGATCTAGTTCCCTACAAGGCAATGCTACTGGTGAAGAGATTCTTAATTCTTCCCGAATGAGTGTCGAGAGTCACAATTTAGATTGATCTAAGCTAGGGGCAGTGGCAACAGACGGAGCGAAACCAATGGTGGGCGAAACGAAGGGCTTTCTTGGAATATTGAAAAATGTCCTTGTTCAAAGAAATATACTGAATAAAGTTCATGCTATTCACTGTATTTTACATCAAGAAGCACTTTGCGCCAAGTGTGTCGTTGAAATCAGTTCTAGATATTGTTGTGAAGATAATAAATAAAATAACAGGTAGCGCGTTGAAGCATAGACAGTTCAGACAACTGCTTAAAGACCTTGGAGAATCCACGGAAGAAATGAAATATTTCTGCGATGTTAGGTGGCTTAGCAGAGGGTCGATGTTACGACGTTTCTTTGACCTCCGTGAAGTAGTAGCAACATTTATGCTAGAGCAGGTAATTTTAGTAAACTTCCATAATTTATTGTCACTAAATTTTATTATTTGCTGATTCATTTATTTACTTTCTGATAATTGTATAATTGTTTTTAGGGCATGGAAATACAAGAACTAAGCGACAAAACCTGGATTTATGATTTGGCTTATTTGTGTGACATTTGCGAGCATTTGAACAACTTAAATGTGAGACTTCAAGGTCGCCAGAAAAATGTTGTTGCAATGTACAGCACACTTCAGGCTTTCACAAGAAAGCTGACGCTCTTGATGGAACACTTAAACGAGTCCCAGCTCCAGTATTTTCCATGTTTACAGTCTCTTCCAAATATTGCTCCTCATAAATTAAATAATTACATTGAGATGCTGAACATTCTTAAACAAGAATTTTGTGAAACACAGATTTCATAATTTAAGAAATTTAGAGCATGGCATATCTCTGTACGTCGACCCTTTTTCAGCAGATGTACGAATGATGCAGTTAGATCTTCAATTTGAACTCATAGATTTACAATGTGATGTTGCAATGAACGCTAGATGTAAGGACTTGATAGATGTTGAACTTTTCAAATCTTTGTCAAAAAATAAGTGTCCGAAGCTTCGTTCTTTCGCTTGCTCTGTTGAAGCCACGTTCGCTAAAACATACGTTTGTGAAAAATTATTTTCAATATTGAAAATAGTGAAAACCTAATGTAGATAATGTGACTGACAGACAAACACCTTCGTGATCAACTACGTCTGGTAGTAAATGACATAATTCCTGATTTTGAAACTCTGTCGCAGAGACATTCTGAAGACAGGTAATTTCAAGTCGTGATAATGTGGCCTATGTTTTCTTGTACATTTCTCTTTTCGTTGTACGCACGAAACACTAGTTTGTAGCCTTGTACTGTATAAAATTATATTTAAATGCTGGACGTAAGGAAAATGAAAATCCGTTACTGAGTCAGACAGTTGCTTCACTTCCCCTTCGGGTGTCCGCCTCCCTCCACAGGTGCTATGCACGTTGCAGGTTACACAGTGGCTCGGCGCACGAACTCTTCTTCGCCACGGCTGAACTAAGTTGTAAATTGTGCAGTCTTTTAGAGAGAAATCCTAATATTAGCGTTTTGTGTTCAAAGTGAAAACGTAGTGCTTCCAGAAGAAATCTCCCACAGCTGGTAAGTGCTTTCAAATTTTCCCAATATCATCTATAGACGTGGAAAAATACTTCTCAGCATACAGACTTGTGTTAAATGATAAACGTCATAAAAGTTCCCTGAGAATTTGGAAAAGACAATCGTTGTGTACTGCAAATTAAATTACAGCGACCAGAATGATGTCTAAGAAAGAATGTACAGTAAAGCGTCTCGTTTAGGCACAGTGAAAACGCAAGCAAAGTGCAGGTAACGTGTGGGGGAGGAAGAGCCGTACGATAAACACGAGGGATGCACAAGGTTTCAGTTACAACATTTATAACGAAGCGTTAATTGAAATTATATTTTCCAAAAACACACAAAACAAAAGAACACAAATTCCATAACGTTATCATACAGACCTACACATTTTGACAAACAAGCGATAAAATTGTAACGTTGAAATAATTCAATATAATAAATCAAATTTTGCTATTTATATGATGTTGCTATCAAGAAGCATTTTTTAGGGTCATAAATTTCATTTTCTGTATAACTAACATAATATCACCGTCTTCTGTGACCGAATTAACAAAACTACAATATATTGATCTGAAGTGATAACACTATTTCCTAAACATAATTATCCCCTCACAAAGTGCAATTTATTCGGATACAGTTGAGACCAATATACTGTAGTTTTGTTAATTCGGCCACAGAAGACGATGATTATGTTAGTCATACAGAAAATAAAATTCATGATCGTAAAAATGCTGTTTGAAAGCAACATCATGTAAGTAGCAAAATTTAGTTTGGTATATTGAATTATTTCAATGTTACAATTGCTTGTATTTTAAATGTGTATATGATAACTTTATGCAATTTGTGTGTTTTTGGAAAATATAATTTCAATTAATGCTCCGCCATAAATGTTGTAACTAAAACCTTGTGCATCCCTCGTGTTTATCATACAGCTCGTCCTCCCTCCCCCCCACACGTTACCTGTACTTTGTTTATGTTTTCAGTGTGCCTAAACGAGACGCTCTACTGTACATTGTAAGTACGGTACCAAAATGCATAAGCCTAAAATTAAAAATTTTAGTGCATATTTTAGATGTTTTAGTGCATATAAATCCGATGTCTAATAATAATAATAATAATAATAATAATAATAATAATAATAATAATAATACATTTTAATACGTAACTATCAACTCTAAGTGAATTTTCAACGATTTTTCCACATAGAATGCGGGTACTTGTAGACAATGTTATTCATTATAATATAAACAAACTCAAACGGATTTGTTTCTCCTCATGAAGCATCTGGATATCTGTTACAGTACCTCGAAGTTATATACTTATAGTTAGATCAGGATTCCGAAATGAACTCTGGCATTTATTAGATGATCTACTGTGCAGAACGTGTAGAGACGCACTATTATATAACAGCGTTCTGCAGTGTTCATTAGCCCTGTGTACAGGCTCTTGTTAGCTAACTACTAATATCACCAGACAAAGACTGGAAGGGCCATTAAACGGGATAGCGTCATTGCTGATTCCTAAGCCACACACACATTGTAATACGCGACTAAGAATCTCATTATAATCTACAAAAATGTTAAGTTGTAATAGCCATCACGTGTATTCCACATACCGGAATCATTACCAGAGAAATAAAATATTATGTTTTTACTTGTAACTAATGGTGTTCGTTAGTCTTCATTGCTGAGAACTTGGCAGCAAAGATTTTATCTCATTTTAATTGCACAAGACTTATTTAATACCTATTTCCTATTTTGTATCCTCATACTAGTATTCTTTCTGTCTAGCATTACGTAGGAGAGGTCCGAAGCCTATCATTCGGTCTCTAATGGGCTTATTGTGCCTTATTACTCCGATCGTAATATTGATGTTTTGAAGTAGAAAGGTCGTACTCTTGTGATATCCTGACTCGGCTGTGTGATACCACCAATTTATTCAGCCTACTGGACTCTTTCCATCCCCCGAAAGGTTGCTACGACTTCCTGGGTATGATACATAACTCCCTTTAATAAAGGCTACAGCCAGCTCCACTGGCAACGTCGCTTGTCAGTCGCATACGTTCGACCGGACGGGCCGTACCATAGGTCGTCCATAGGCTACTAGAACTTTAAGATTACAGTAGAGCATCGATTATCCGAAACAATTGGGGACGGTGAGTGTTCGGATAACTGATTTTTCGGATAGCCGATCACTTACGAAAACAAATTGTACCGGTTCATAGGAGCAGTATGAAATAAAAAAACCCTGATATTAAACACAAACCTGTACATGTATATTTTGTATCACACGTCTTACAAATAAAACAGAAGTGACTAGCCTAGTTTGATAGTTTGACAAGTTCAAAATGGCCATTTAAGTAGGAAATACAGTTTAGGAAAAGAAGTCTAAAATTTTCTCTCCTTCAGAGACGAAACCCTCCCCCCTTTTTTTTCCAGATCTCGCAAACAGCACTAAAGGAATTTCTACGTGGCGAGCGCGCAAATTTGAATTTCGCGACTGGAACGCTTTCGGTTAACCGATGTTTCGGTTGATCGATATTCGGATAATCGATGCTCTACTGTATTTTATCTTGTAGATGTATTATTTACTACGGAAAAGTGCGTTCTGTAGTAAATGTGTAGATAGGTATGAAAAAATAAATAAAAGACCGTTTAATAGAATTCATCTTGAATCTTGCGTACACTACTTTAACACTTAAATATAAATGATTGATTAAATGGCAAACTTACTAGTGATAATTATATAAGCACGTGTAACTTACAGCTGTTTCGGTGTATACTGTACACAACCATCAGAGCCTACTAGATCTCGGCGTCATCTCGACATCGCTGCCTGTTGTAGGGGTGCGTTTGCGTGTCGAACAGTGGAGTCAAATAGTGTATGTGTGTTCTGAATATGTGTTAACAATTTGATTAGGGTGTGTTTTAGTGTGTCTGTATATTTCATATTATTCTAGTGTGTTCAATTTTTGGTTTTTGAGTTGGATGTGTAGGATTTCCAAGTCTGTATTTATGTTATAGTATGTGTGGTTAGCATTAGTTATGTGTTCGGCATATGTAGATGTATTGTGTCCTCTGGTTATTGCTTTAATGTGTTCTTTGTAGCGTGTTTGGAATGATCTGCCTGGCTGCCCAATGTAGAACTTGTCGCAACTATTACATGTGAGTTTGTATACGCCGGTGTGGTTGTATTTATTTGTTTGTGTTGTTTGTGTGTTGAGATGCTTTGTAGTGTGTTTTCTGTTCTGTATAGTGTGTTGTATTTCTGTTTTCTGAATGAGGATGCGATCTTCTGTGTGCTTTTGTTTTCGTATGTTAGTGTGATGTATTTCTTCTGTTCTTGTGTTTGTGTTGTGTTTTGTGTGTTTTTGTGTTTGTTCAGTTTTTGTTTTGTCTTACTTATGATGTTGTCTATTGTGTTTGGATTGTAACCATTTTCTTGTGCTATGTATTGTATTGTGTTCACTTCTTCATTGTAGTGTTGTTGGCTCATGGGTATGTTAAGTAATCTGTGTATCATTGTCCTGAATGCAGCATGTTTGTGTTGTATGGGGTGGTTAGATGTGTTGTGTATATGTGTGGTGGTGGTGGTGGTTTGCTTTCTGTATTTTGAAAGTGTGTTTGTTGTCGACTTTTGTTGGTGATGTCTAGGAAATTTATGGAGTTGTCGTTTTCAAGTTCCAATCTATATGTATACTCGTATGTGTTGTATTTTAATTAAATTTTCAACGTTTTGTTATGACTGACATTTTGTCAGTCTCTTTACACTGTAATGTTTCATGACTATGCAGTATATTGCGGGAAGGTGGCGGCTTGGTCGATGGTTACTACATAATTAGCAAATTACAAATCAAGCATTGTTGTTTAGATTCATAATATTAGTGATAGTTTAATTTTATGCTTACAAATATGCAGAAAATAAAAAAATCTCAAAATTCAAGAAGACTTAAGTTAAAAACCAAATGATGTAGGTAGGCCTATACGTAGCCACGTAAGAACTGTAAGCAACAACGCACATCAACAACCTTCATATTTTCAGATTTGCTATTGTGTCAATGGATATAGAAGTAAATACTGTATGTTGGTAAAAAATTCGTAGATATGCGATAGGAGTGACGACGAGTTCACATCCACCTGGCTGGCTTTATGAGGGCTGGACCCGGTCTGATCCGCACACTTAGGCACGCTTTGGTCCATTGTGCGCTCTATATATGTAATTATTGTCCAAGTACGACAGGTGGCCTGTATGGCATTCGTGAATCTGGCTGACAGATGTGCCATCCTGCCTCAGCCCATAATAGTCAGGTTCCGTTTCGAGTAGCGTGATAAGCTCCAGGGGCCCGGAGCCTCAAGCCGCTCCTCATCACCATTAGAATCCCGTACTACCTCCATACTTCATCCCAGCCTATTTTTTACTATTGTAGATGACATATGAAAATGAGGGGATGTGGAGAGCGTTGGTGGAATGATAGAAGGAAACGGGAGTACTCCGAGAAAACCCTCTGCAACGTCTGCTTTGTCCACCACAAATTCCATCATGACCTCTCTGGGAATCGAACTCGGATCGCATGCATGTAAAATCAGGAGCTAGCGCTTGAGCCTGAGACGCGGCGTTACCGCCTGGTAATGCAGGAGCCGCGAAAAGTGCGAGGGGGAGAGAACAAATGCTAAACTGATTTGTGGAATTTTATTGCAATTAGTATATATATATATATCCAGAAACAAAATTTGGATCAACTGAATTTTCGAAGTTCCAGTTATAACATACTGTGCATGCCGAATAATATTATTCTATACTAAAATCAACGCTTTCAATCGAAGATAACATCTAAATTAATAAATATCTATTATTAATCCAGGTTTTAACCCCTTCAGGCCTGAATTTATATTTTAAAAAATTGAAAAAAAAACTGGTCACATAATCATTCTGAGGATAAAAAATTCCCAAATCAAGTCTTCACAGAAAATAACAATTTTGGGAAAATTTTGACCTCTGGGGCCCCAAAATTTTAAATTTTATTTTTGATTCAGGTATAGAAATGTTTAAAAAATAATATTCTCCATTTCTATCACATTGAATTTTTCAAAATATTTTAAAATATCGAAGACATTCCAAAAAAGAAAAAAAAAACACTGTACACTATAATGTACACCAGGCCTCAAAGGGTTAAGAGAAAGAAGGATGGTTTACTAGATGCTCCAGATAACTTCGAGGGTTTAGTGTTAAAATAACGTAACTACAGAAGTCCACAGTTTTAGGTCTTTACAGCAATCGATAATAATTCGTTGTTCTACTTGGTCACAAAAAATCGTAACTCAGTTCCGAATCATGCAAGACATGATGGTATAGTTCATATGAAATAAGCGTATTGCCTGTTAATAATTTTCTTGTGAATAAAACATCGATTGTAGTTACGTCAGTTTCCCATTAAGCCCTCAACTTACATTTAATTAATTAAGTAGTATTCATACACTGTTTACATTGCTGGAGCATGCCGTCGAGAAGAGCTAACTAATGTATTAGCAGGCAACATTGAAGACATACAGTCATCTTAACACATACGAGACTCAGAAACGAAAGTGAATCGTATGTTTACTATTATTAACAATAAAAGCAAGTCAATAAATAAGCTTCAGCTATATAGAAAATATGCTGTATTATGCCCAGTAAATATAGATCGCAAGCGTTGTTTTAATTGAAACATGTAAAATGCTCAAGACAAGCTGTTGGTAAAAACACATTTGGCAAGATACCGTTCAAAGTCGCTAATTGAGGCAATCTCTGGAACAAGAACTTAATTATAAAATCTTGAATTTGAGATAAAGAGCATAAAATAATTTAGATCTGGAACAACAGCTTTGAGCGAAACGACATTCAGATGTTTCTATGGTGCGCTGTGTTTGTTGAAGGAAAATATTTTGTCAGGAGGGAAATGTGTTATTAAGGATACAATATATTCTGAAAACGGAAAAAACGACGTTAAGTGTTAAGTTGTTATTCCAGGTAACGCCTCAATTATTTGAAATGGGTAATCCAGAATATAGTACCCGACAAACCTTCTGGCGTTCATCTGTCACATCACTGCGAGATGCAGGGGCAGAAAGTTTATAAAGCATCAAGTAGGCTGGAAATCGAGTTCAGTAGCAGAAAAGTACGCTGAAAATTCAGTGGAAAACAAAATGAAAATTGCTGGACAGATTTATGGGAAGAACGTCAACTGCATCTGAATGTGTTTCGTCTGCCTCAACGTCTGCAACGAATCGCGAAACGGAATGTGAACTGCAGAAGGAAAGCAATAAACTAATCGAGATTTAGGGCTACTTTACGTCAAATTTTAAGGGGATAATGTATTGATTACTGACCAGTCATGTATAAAGTAGTCTACTTTAATGCTAGGATTTATAATAATATAAACATGACAAATTAAACATTTTCTACGACAGTAAAACCGAATAGAATTAAAATTTAACAATGTTCTTGATGAGATGAATTTACTTATTTATTTCTCAGGGATATGTACTACGGTTTTCTCAACCAGCTATCGAGGGACATGCCAGTATGTGCATACTATAAAACTTGTTAATGAAGACTGGAGTGGCGTACGTCCGACAATTCCTGGTTAATTTTCCTATTTCCGTGTTATCACCATCACCATTATCATTATCATCCTATCATCGTCATCATTAGGCTTCGAGACTTCGGACCCAATAGAGCAGTTCAGTGGTAAATCCGCATAACGGCGTACTGAGTATAGTGGTAAAGCGTACAGTGGGTGGGGGTATTGTAGAATGAATGACAAAAAATACGCAAAGGAAAACGCTCTGGATTTGAAAGTTCTGACGAATATTTTGGTTTTCATACAAACGTATTTTCAAACTGTTTCTGAAATTATTACATGGTTAGAAAAGTCAGAGCAAGAGATGCCGGAAGCCCTCAAATTAATTGAAGAAATGATACAGAGAATTAATGAGACACCAAATACACCGGTTGCTGAACGTGTAAAACAGAAGTAGAAATCAATTTTACGCGAAAATAACGGATATGGAACATTGTGTAACATAAACAGCAAATTAGTGGACATAGAGTCACACGAGAATAAAGGACTGTCTCTTAGGGTGCTGTGCATAGACATTTCGCTAGCCCGCTCTACGAGCGTTCTACTAGCCCGATTACATATAAAGGATTCATATCATATCGCTAACACTGGTTTATGAATACGAAAAACGGTAGTTTGCTAATTATCCACTGGAAGCCCGCGCTAAGAATGTCTATGAATATGGCCCTTAGAGACTGCAATGATGTTAGGTTTTTTTCGTTTTGCTCCTATCACGTCATGCGACGTAGAGCGCAGCATTTTAAAATACAAACTTTGTTTGGCAGATAAACCGAAAGAGATTTACGTTTGAGACACTGAAAATGTATCTTGTAGTACATTGCAATTCGGTACTGTAACTGCACTTTCTAAAGACGACCAATATGATAAATGAAGAAATTAAAATTGCTACATGTTTATTTCCACCATTAACACTGTGCATATTTAAACACAAATGCTTATAAAAGACAGGAGAATAAATGCTTTTCACATTCTTTTGACATTGTCATTGTGTAATGTATATTTACTTTCAGAATGTAAATATGTGTTTCCCCATACTACCGTACTCTACTCTAAATAGCAACGTTGTTACCTCAACACATCTCTACCTTTCACCTCCTGCAGCGAGTCAACAACCTATAGTACATACACAGTAAACTTATTGTATCGGGTCCCAAGTCTCGAGGCCTGGTCATCATATTCACCATATTACTGTTTAAGAATTTATAGACTATCGCGTATTAAGAAATGTTTTTCAGGGAACAAGAAATATTCTGCTTAACAAATTAATGTGAAACATTTTGACATATTAGCACGTTAAAGGTCTATAATTATGCTTTGTAATACATTTCTATGAGAAAACTGAATGAAATTTAATATGTTCGTTTCCTTGAAATGAACACATATAAAATATTACGGTTCCAACATTTCAATCAATTACAGTTACAAATATGTAGACTAGTCATTCGAGCTCTAATCCTCATTAATAATGTGATATAAAGTATTATTAGTATTCCATATTAATGAAATATTTTTATTTCAACTTTTCAAACGCTTTCAATTAAAGTGATGTAAAATATTAGCATTCCATATTTCTCAAGTAGAACATTCTTGTTTCAACGCTTGAACAGCTTCTTGTTATGGTGATGTGAAATGTATCCATTGTAAATTTCATACTTATTTCCTATTTTAGAATACAGTAGAACCCCCATTATTCATCATCCTATTCACCGATCTGCAGATCTGCCTATACTTACCAATATTTTTCTCTCGCTTCTTTGCTGCACAAAAAATGAAGTATCGTACTGTACATTATGTTTCATTCATTCATTCATAGTGTTCTGCCCAAGGTCAAGTAGTTTACTGCAATCACAGTATTCTCCAGTCTTTCCTATTTTCTGCCTTCATTTTTGTCTCGGCATATGATCCGTATATATTACTGTCGTCTATCATCTGATATCTTCTTCTGCCACGAACTCTTCTCCCATTCATCATTCCTTCCAGTGCATCCTTCAGTAGGCAGTTTCTTCTCAACCAGTGACCCAGCCAATTTCTTTTCCTCTTTCTGATCAGTTTCATCATTATTCTTTCTTCATCCATTTTTTCCAATACAGCTGCGTTTCTTACTCTGTCTGTCCATTTCATATGCTTCATTCCTTCTCCATATCCATATTTCAAATGCTTCTAGTCGCTTCTCTTCACTTCGTCGTAATGTCCATGTTTCTGCGCCATACATTGCTACACTCCACACACAGCACTTCACTAGTCTCTTCCTTAGTTCTTTTTCCAGAGTTCCGCAGAAGATGTTCTTTTTTCTATTAAAAGCTTCCTTTGCCTTTGCTATTCTGCTTTTGACTTATTGGCAGCAACTCATGTTACTGATTATAGTACACCCCAATTATTTGCAGTTGTCCACTTATTCTGCTGCCTCATTTAGAATTCGAAAGTTTACCTTCTTTATTTTTCTTCCTATGACCACAGTCTTTCTTGTTGGCATTTATCTGCATTCCGTACTGTTTCACAGCTGTCATTTAGCTCCAGTAGCATATCCGTTAGTATCATCTCCTCTTCTGTTAACGCCATATCATCAACAATCTTACACAATTTATTCTTCTTCCTCCTACTATCACTCCTCCCATGTTCTGAAAACAGTTCATCACTAAATCCTCCAAGTAGATGTTGAACAGGGTATGTGATAAAGGGCTTCCTTGTCGTACTTCTCTCCCAATTTCATTTCCTTCTGACATTTCTTCTCCTATCCTGACTTAGACTCGTTTCATATAAGAGCCTCTTCTCTTTCCAAAGAATGCTGACACTACTGGCAGGGATGGTAAGGGATGCTACTCTAGCTTGTAAAATAGTCACTGCCTGCTTTGAAAGAAATGATCACAAGAACTTCCATACAATTACAATTATTTATTAAATTTTCTATTAATATGGACAAAAATCACGATCCTACTGGCAATAGTTATCGAATAAGAGGGTGTTAAGACATTTTGAAAAAAAAAAATTATGAATACTATGGACTTTCTAGCAATATGGTATTAAACATTTTTGTTATACAAAACATTAACTATTCGCTCTGATAATCTGCAGGATTATTTCACTTCCACCCTGTGTACAAATATTTATCTACATCAAATTGTTAGGCGAAATATCGTCATTGAAGTTACTACGATGTTCAAAATCATGTTGCAACCCTTTAAATTATATTACTGGTTCAACTTTGAACGTAACATTAAATCATTTCAGCTATCAATCTTCCGTTGTTTCTAGAGCGGAGACGTTGAGTTTCACACTCTACACGTCTCAACGGCCTTGTGCACTCCACTGAAACAAGTCAAGTTTGATCAAGGCCTCTTCGTCGCCTAGAGCTGCCGTGCGATTTCATCCCTCATGGGTCATCACCGCAAGGCAGCTCCCATTATTGAGCTAAGGGGTAAAATAGGAGGAGTGTTATTGGTTTAATTCCATCCATTGACGGGTCTATGTATAAACAACGTTGTTACCATATTAGCAGAACTCGGAATTTATGTAATTACATATTTATATTAGTCCTGTAACAGAAAGAAATGTCGGCGAATCACATAAAAAGTAATCTTAACTTATTCCTCATATTTCAGTTACATTTGTTTATATATATATATATATATATATATATATATATATATATATATATATATATTGATGTTTATGAAATATTTTACATATTTTGAAACAATAGCCTCATGTAAAAAATGTACAGGAGGCCTATATATCTTACTTCGATGTCCTTAATTAATACACGTTTGGGAATTTTTATAACGGTCTTTCTCTTTCTCTTCCTCCCTCCCCCCCGCTCTCTCTCTCTCTCTCTCTCCTGCATTCAGAAATTTAACGTATGACTTTTGCGCCAGAGTAAATTCAGATTCTGGCAATTGAAGAAAGGACATCCTTTTGCTTGTTGATAGTTTGTATATCCCTGAGAGAGTTACAATAAATAATGTTTTTGTGAGGAACAAATCCCAATGAAGACTTTTGTTTCCTTTTTCTTGCATACTTATAGATTTTTCACTAATGCAAGAACACAGAGAAAAATTGAGACAAATGTGACAATCAATAGTTTTCAGAAAATCAATAAACTGTTTCAAGCTCACTTTCCTCAAATTAGAATCAGTGTAAACATATCTATTTAATAAAGCCTAGATTTTTAAGTTACCCATTTTTAAAATTTGTTACAGATTTATCTACATGTCTTGCCAATTATGGCTATATTTATTCACTAATGTATTTATTCTGGAATAGTTAAGGCCATCTATTCCACACCACCAGAAATACAAATACAGTAAAACCCCGATTATCCGTCAGTCTATTAACCGATTGATGGATTATCCGACTGTCTTTCTCTTGCCTCCTCCTTTCTTTTCTCTCTCTTTTTTTTTTTTCTGCTACAGAAATATATGAAGTAGGTACTGCACATTACATTAGCACGCTTTTTTCTAGAGAGTGTTATTACAAGCATTTACTCTTACACAGTACAGTCTACTGTTCGAGTTGTACTTCATAGATCCTATAACTTATATATGAATTTTTTTCACGGGTATGAAAAGAAATCGTGTTGTGCTAAGTATCGAAAAATATGCAACTCATTAAATAGTTTGGGGAAAGAGAAACTAAAGTTCATCTTACATCAGAATACGAGAATTACAACTGTGTGTAATTTAATATAAATTAAGGATAAGTTTATAAAGTATGTAAGTCTTGAACACGAGACCTCCACTGTTCCTATCTTTCCACATATAGCCATTGCAATGAATTTTCTTGTTCCTTAGAAACTCGTTGTTAACAACCTGACTTAATTCAGTGAACGCCTGATCCTCTACATAGCGTGTTAAATACAAGATCATGGAGGAAAATACGAAAGTGTAAGTATTATTCACTAAATTTACGAAAATCTTTTACGGTACGGATTATCCGATTTTTTCGATAACCGTTCAGTCCACCCCGTTGATTACCACGGATAATAGAGGTCTACTGTACAATAATAGAAATAAAAAGAAAAATCACGCTATAAACAAAGTAAAGCCACACAAAAATATATACCGTACAGGTTGCAATCACATAAACTTTAGATGAGTGATTATCATAATTTATAGGGCTAGATTTTGATGACCTCTAAATCATGAAAAAATGTCCTAAAATGCATTTATGACCTAAAAATCTAAAAAAATGCCCTTAAAATGCCCTAAAAATTGTTCTTACGTAATTATCTTAGCCTAGTAGGAAAAGAGGTTTTGTACTACTTCATATTTAGACTAGTAATTAAATTAAATTCTAGTTCCAACATTTAAGTTTATTTAATTTTACATAATTTTTTCTAAGTGGTACACTTTCATTAATTATTTAACCTGATGTAGTTTCCATGTAGTCCACCACAAGGCCACTCTTATCCGGAATTAGCAGGTATAGAGGTGTCTATATTAACGGGGTGGTTGGAGTGCACTACGTTAAAATAGCAATATTTGTGTAGAAAAACGATTAAAATATTAGGCCTATACAAAATAATGGGTATTAGTCACCAGTATAGCTTGGTTGATTAAGGCCTGCCGATCCGGAGTTGCGCTCGGCCGCGGATTCGATTCCCGCTCGGGCTGATTATCTGGTTGGGCTTTTTCCGAGGTTTTTCCCAACCGTAAGACAAATGTCAGGTAATCTACGGCGAATCCTCGGCCTCATCTCGCCAAATATATCGCTATCACCAATTCCATCGACGCTAAATAACCTCGTAGTTAATACAGCGTCGTGAAATAACCAAGTAAAAAAATAATGTGTATTAATTGACAATATATGTAGACAAAATATCAAAGGAAATAAACATTATTTTGTATTAATAATGGGGATTTATGGCCAAAATTAAATGAAAATGCCTCAAAAATGTCCAAATAAAACAAAAGATGCTCTTATGAGTTGAAACAGGCGAAAAATGCAAAAAAAAAAAAAAAATGCCCTAACAAATATGTCTTAAAACACTCAGTTTATCACATAACATAATATAAATATTAAAGCAGCCATGTTTCTGGCTTACTAGAAAAAACATGCAATTTCATCAAAATCCTAGCCCTAATAATTAATTATATCCTAACTAATGAATATAAACAAGAAAGTTGCAATTTTGATCTAGAGTAGTAGATGATGTAGGAAGTCGTTACATATCAATAGATAACGTTTCACGTTTAGGAATTTGAAACAGTGAAATGAAAAAATTGACGATGAAATTGAGTTCGCAATAGCCAAAAAAAGCTCAATACTCATAAGTACGTATTAATAACTGGGGAAAAATTGTCTTGAATTAGTCTCTAAATTAATTACGAATGTAAGTGCTAAAGTCTTTGTGAAATGAGTGGAAATTTTTTTAATTTTGTTTTATATTCCTTTGAAATATTCTCTATCTCCCTCTCCACAGAAGCAGACACGTATAAAAAATGTTCTTTCGATTACAACTTAATCTGCATATAAATTGGTCACAGTCTGAAAATGATTAAATCCCAAGAATTTCATAATATGGAGTCTTACACTGCAATAAATTAAATTAGAAAAGATGTCGTTCCAATTCTATATTATATGGTAGAACAGGACTGGAAGGGGCAGAACAGAACACTTGCCACCGCTGACGAATCAATGGTGCGATAGAAGATAATTAACTACAGAAAACGTATTTCAGCCTCGCTGTCGCTAGTAAGGCTCAAGTATTGTCTTTATTAAGCAAGCTATATCTGACAAGAGATGTTTCGAAATTAAACAGCAAAGTTCATACGTAAACTTACGAGATTCCATCTCCACGTCATCATCTGTGAAATTGGAAGGACATTGTGATTTTATTACTTCACTTAAACTACTTTTCGGATAAGGTTTTAATAAACCACTCTCTTTATTATTCTCAGAACCATTAACTGAAACCCATACTGGAACACTTAAGAAAATTCGTAAGTATAACTGATATAAGAAATCTATAAGACCTCTTTATCTTTAATATTAAATTGATTTTAATCCTAAATAATAGGCCTACTAGTATAGCGAATTAAGTTCAAGTTCAGATATTGGAGACAATATACAATTGTGATACAGATTTGTTTAAGTTGTATGAATGTCATAGTTACAACAGCAATTCTGAACGCTATGTCAGACATTAAGGAACGAAGTATAGATAAATTACTTATGATTACAGTGAAGATTTTGCATACCGATACACGATACTACTAAACACTGCAGTCGAATGACGGAATTGCATAAAGAGCAAGGATACATTCACTTTCTTGTTAATTTCGGAGGAAAGGAGACACAAATCTTTCAAACGCAAAAACTTATTTCTGGGACTCAATTTCTTATTAACTTATTCAGAAAGCTTCAGAATTATCTCAATATTTTATCAGAATTCTTTCAGAAATGTGCATGCTAGCCTTTCTTGCCTAATGGTGTCGACAGGAGAAATCACCAATGTTGTTATGGAATTCATTCAATCGGTATCTGAAGAATCACGTTTGCATTTGTGAAGAAAAAAGAAAAGCATGTATTTTACTGTACTGGATATCCTGGTGAGAGTAACTTGGCACATTCGGTGTGAAGTGTCGACGCTACTATCGAATTTTGGATATTAACATTACATATATTTAATAAGAAAACGAAATGTATTATGACTTCAGTATATAAATGAATATTAATTCGTACTTCACTGTCACTAGAAACATTTCATTGAGATAAATAATTACTCTCAATTGAAAATAAACTCGGTTACAGACCGATTATTTAGTCCTGACAGCTCAGCGACACGAAAGAGGGGAAGTAATAGGAGGAGTGGGGAGAGTTCTGGAGTAGAGATAGGGCGAGCGGTCGGTAAAGGCAAGAGAGTGAATAACCCAAACACCCCTTGACGTAACTAAACGGACTCGCCTGCCCCACGCGCACATATCCGGCGACTTACTTACTTACTTACAAATGGCTTTTAAGGAACCCGAAGGTTCATTGCCGCCCTCACATAAGACCGCCATCATTGCAAGATTAATCCAGTCGCTATCATCATATCCCACCTCCCTCAAATCCATTTTAATATTATCCTCCCATCTACGTCTCGGCCTCCCTAAAGGTCCTTTTCCCTCCGGTCTCCCAACTAACGCTCTTTATGCATTTCTGGATTCGCCCATACGTCCTACATGCCCTGCCAATCTCAAACGTCTGGATTTAATGTTCCTAATTATGTCAGGTGAAGAATACAATGCGTGCAGTTCTGCGTTGTGTAACTTTCTCCATTCTCCTGTAACTCCATCCCGCTTAGCCCCAAATATTTTCCTAAGCACCTTATTCTCAAACACCCTTAACCTATGTTCCTCTCTCAGAGTGACAGTCCAAGTTTCACAACCTTACAGAACAACCGGTATTATAACTGTTTTATAAATTCTAACTTTCAGATTTTTGGACAGCAGACTGGATGATAAGAGCTTCTCAACCGAATAATAACACGCATTTCCCATATTTATTCTGCGTTTAATTTCCTCCCGAGTGTCATTTATATTTGTTACTGTTGCTCAAAGATATTTGAACTTTTCCACCTCGTCGAAGGATAATTCTCCAATTTTTATATTTCCATTTCGTACAATATTCTGGTCACGAGACATAATCATATACTTTGTCTTTTCGGGATTTACTTCCAAACCGATAGCTTTACTTGCTTCAAGTAAAATTTCCGTGTTTTCCCTAATCGTTTGTGTATTTTCTCCTAACATATTCACGTCATCCGCATAGAGAAGAAGCTGATGTAACCCGTTCAATTCCAAACCCTGCCTATTATCCTGAACTTTCCTAATGGCATATTCTAAAGCGAAGTTAAAAAGTAAAGGTGATAGTGCATCTCCCTGCTTTAGCCCGCAGTGAATTGGAAAAGCATCCGATAGAAACTGACCTATACGGACTCTGCTGTATGTTTCGCTGAGACACATTTTAATTAATCGAACTAGTTTCTTGGGAATACCAAATTCAATAAGAATATCATATAATACTTCCCTCTTAACCGAGTCATATGCCTTTCTGAAGTCTATGAATAACTGATGTACTGTACCCTTATACTCCCATTTTTTCTCCATTATCTGTCGAATACAAAAAAATCTGATCAATAGTCGATCTATTACGCCTAAAACCGCACTGATGATCCCCAATAATTTCATCTACGTACGGAGTTAATCTTCTCAAAAGGATATTGGACAAAATTTTGTACGACGTCAACAAAAGTGATATTCGTCGAAAGTTACCACAGTTGGTTTTGTCCTCCTTTTTAAAAATAGGTACAATTATGGACTCCTTCCATTGTTCTGCTACAATGTCCTTTTCCCAAATAGCAAGTACAAGTTTATAAATTCCGCTATATAATGAACATCCTCCCTCTTGTATTAATTCTGCTGTCCACACCTGTGGAGTAATGGTCTGGCCGCGAAACCAGGTGGCCCGGGTTCGATTTCCGGTCGGGACAAGTTACCTGGTTGAGGTTTTTTCCGGGGTTTTCCCTCAACCCAATTTGAGCAAATGCTGGGTAACTTTCGGTGCTGGACACTGGACTCATTTCACCGGCATTATCATCTTCATCTCATTCAGACGCTAAATAACCTAAGATGTTGATAAAGCGTCGTAAAATAACCTACTAAAAAAATAATTCTGCTGGAATTTGATCGATACCTGGAGACTTGTACTTTTTCAGATTTTCTATCGCAATTTCGACTTTTCAAAGCGTGGGTTCGGGTATAAATGGCTGAGCAGTTTGTATTTCAATTTCGTCCCGATCATTTCTATTTGGCCTATGTACAGTTTCCCTGGAAAAGGATGAGACGATTGAATATTCCTAAGTCTCAGATGTAAGACACTGCGCATGATCGGAGACCAGAGCACCGATACACAAGATAACGAATATTGAGTTACTTAAATTCAGGCTATTTGGTTTGTTACTAGCATCGTTCCGAAATTCAATTTAAAAACTGCAAAAAATATGATAATATTACGTAAATAAAAGATAAATATATACATAAATCGTGTAGTTAAATCGACAATGGACCTTCATGACTAGATCGACACTCCGCACAGAAAGGAAAGCTTTCATGTCATTTCCATAGCTCAGACGGTAAGACTTCTGCGTGTTGTGTAGAAGAGTGCGAGTTCGATTCTTAGTCTACACAACATTTTTTTTTTGTCTAAATAACGTTGAAATAGCTAAGTCACGTTGAAATAGAGTTTTACAAAGTCCTGAGATTAAGTGTTAATGATCGCAAACAATACAAAATTACAAGTTATAATATTATAAACGTTAATCTAATGAATGCATTTATACACACACATATATAGGTACAATGTAAATGCATATATATTAAAAACAATTAAAATGAAATTAAAAAAATATATAATAATAGACAAACTTTTACAAAGTTTTAGAGTCCTTAGGCTATGTCATTTGTTGAGTAATTATTACAATAATTTATTAATAGCTTTCCCATATGTGTAAGAAATGCACTCGCACAAAACAATTTTTGTTAAAAGTATGGCTTTGGATTATTTCATTTTCACCCCTGCAGTTAATTTTAACTATTTTATCTACGTGTTTGCAATCAATTTTATTCATGTTATGATTGAATGAAAAAGCACTGTTGCAGTTATTGACTAATTACATATATTAATACTAATTATTAAATACATCTGTTAAGTAACCAATTGCAGTATCTTTTGCAAAATCTTCAATGTTTAAGTTGTCAATAATATATTACTATATACCATAATACGTTAAAAGAATTTGCAATAGATTTGGGATCCTCTACTTTATAATCATTGGTTTTAATGAAAAAATATTTTCTTTCTTAGGATATCTACAAGTTTAAATTTAATAATATTCCGAATAGGTTTAATTGCATTATCTGAATTTTGTACTTTTCTACTCAAATATATTCTATTTCCCTCTTTCATAATTTTTGTTAAATTACACTGTACTTCTTGCAGTATTTAAGAACATGAGGATCATTACATTGCAACTCATTACATATAGATTCTTCTTTTTTAATACATGAGATTTTTAAGTCCCTGCGTTATCTACATGTTTTTACTTTTGGATTTTTTCACAACATTGAGTGGAGAGCATCCACTGAAGAGATTATGAAATTAAGTGAAAAATTCAATATCTTTACTCTTAATATCAGTAGTACCAGTATCATACATGTTTTTCCAAGATTCATTTTGTAGACATAAATGTAAATAATCACTAGATACAGCAATTACGATCCTTTCTTAGTTTTTAAATTAATTTTTTAAATTGTTCAGTGACATTGGAAACACTTAGGATTTGTTTATCATGGTCAGACAAGCCATTGATTATAGGTTCTGTCGAATAGGAATTCAGTCTAATTCTGTGTACAAAACATTTATCAATGGCTGTGTTACTTCAGCTTGTATGCTATGGGAAAATGACCCTACGACTATGGTTTCCAGTTTCAAGGAGTGAATTTAATTTACTTTTACGGAAAAGTTCCGAGAGATAGTCTATGTTTATGTCACTACAGATCACAAATTCCATATGAGATTTCTAAGTCTTTTCTTTACAAATTCAATGTTGGCTATAAATATTAATAAATAATGTAAGAAATATGAATGATTGTAGTTATAAGTCTGATTTACATTACAAAAAGCAAGAAGTTACATTCCTCGGCAAGATTCGAACTTTCGATGTTTGGTTTTGTCGTCCAACGCACAACCACGGACCTATTCAATGCTTATGTTAATAACCTACAATTTAGCTGTAGCAATGTGGTGTCATAACTTGGGGTTTGTTTATTTAATGTAATTAGATTTAATTTGATTAGTTTCGCAACAATTGGACTTCCTGTTATATCCTGTTATTTAGATATTTAATTTATGGTTGATTTATTAACTCTTACTATGCAAAATGCCTCTTATTTCAATAATTCTATATCATGTTAAATAGTCATTGTCTACACTAAAGTATTATCGTCATCTCTCATTTCTCATCGTAATGGCGAACCGACGTGACATGAGACAGCGAGTTATAGCTCTAGTTGAGGTTGGATATGGGTCTAGATCTGCTGGCCGTTTGGTCGGTGTTCCTGGAAGTACAGCCGCGAGGTGGGTTCATCGTTACCAAAATTTTGGGGACGTCGAAAATCGCCCTATTCCTGGGCGTCCGCGGATTTCTTCATTGGAAGAGGATACTCTTTTATTCGAGACAGTTCGACAGGACCCCTTTCTGACTGCTAACGAAATAAGAGCAGCATCTAACTTTCCCGGCTCTTCACAGACTGTGATCAGCAGGTTGAGGAACCGCGGTATTAGGAGCCGGAGGGCTGCGCAAATGGAAATATTGGGAGAAGCACAAGCTGTCGACCGTCTTGCCTTCGCTACCAATCGAGTGGATTTCGATTCGAGAAATGTAATTTTCTCCGACTAAACAACCATCTCGAGTGATTACGAAGGTCCTGTCCGTGTCTATAGTGAGGATGGTCTCCGACATGATCAGCGCTATGTGGACCGACGTGAAAGATCAGGGCGCTTTAGCATATCGTGTTGGGGGTGGATGTCTTACGATGGACCTGGCGTTATAGAACGCATTGATTGCCATTTAATGCGGGAACTTACGAGCACATTCTGGAAAATATATTCCTTCCCTCCGCCCGAGAACGTTTTCGCGAAGGAACATTGCTGTTCCAGCAGGATAACCGTCCCGTGCACTATGCTGCAAGCATTCCAAGATGGTTTCAAAGGAGAACCGAGATCGAAATTATTAATTGACCTCCGAAGTCACCTGATTTGAATGTCATCGAAAATTTATGGGCGGAATTGAAAAAGAGAAGGATACCCACCTATGCCCACCGACGCCCTCGAAATCGAGACGAATTGTGGGATCAAGTTGTTGACACCTGGGAAGATATCGCCTGGGATCAGAACTTATTCCACAATCTCGTGACATCCATGCCGGATCGACTTAGAGCTGTAATAGAAGCTGATGGCATGTGGACAAGATTTTAAGTTAACAGGTCTCTTTTTGTTTCTTATGGTTTTTGTTTGAGGAAGAATACTTTTAACTTCCAAGTAAGATTTATTTTTTTGGCGAGGTTCAGCCCACTTGTAAGACCCAGAAATTGGGCATAAATTATTCCATATTTTTCGACAAATTAGACAGTCGAGGAACTCTGAACAAATTAATTACACCTCAATAAAAAAAAGTTTTACCTGGAATCGAACACGAGACGTTTCGGTTATACAGTGGAACCGGCACGCTACTATATGAGCTACCGAGACAAGACAGTGATAGCAGCAGTCCAGAATGTAGATCCCTTAGCAGGCATTTGCCATTCGGTACAGTGAAGCAATGATATTTTGGGACTCGAGCTATGTTGTGAAATCCTGGCCTTAAATGGCAGTGTTATTCGTGATCCTTATTCTGGTCCTTGTCCTTGTTGTGGTCCTTGTAACAATTCTTGTACTATTTGTCATGTTATGTGTCGTTACGTCGATATCGAGTGAACCGCGCTGTAGAACTTTAACTTCCGACGACCAAGAATCGTCTCATTCTTTTTAAGGGTAACTGTACATTTAGTAGTTGCGCAAAATAGTTTTTCCATCTGTTTAGGATTGATGGAGAGTCTGCAAGCAAGTCACCATTCTCATCCTTGATCACGTTTACCCTTGGCTGATATCCGTACTTAAATTCCTTTATACCCTTATATCAATCTCGAATGTTTTTATTCTTACTATTTGTTTCTACCTCATTCAGTTTTTCCTTCAAGTAACCTCTCTTTTTATTCCTAAGTGTACGACTTGATTCCCGTCTTTCATTGAAATAATTATCTCTCTTCTCCTCAACTGGATCCTGTAAGAATTTCAATTTTGCCTGTTTCCTTTTTTCTACTACCATGCAACAATCTTCATCAAACCACGGTTTCTTTTTCTTAGTGTCATAAGAACCTATACTCTGCTCAGCTGCAATTTTGATAGTATCTCTGATATTTTCCCAGACGCTATTATCTTTCTCAACTTCGTCGGAACTTTCTAAAGTGGCAAACCTATTCGAAATTTCGACCTGATAATTTTGCTTAGCTTCCTCGTCCTTTAATTTCAAAATATTGAATTTAGTAATATTAACTTGTTGCTCTACTCGCTTGGCTACTGATAATCTTTCTCTTAATTCTCCAATCACCAAATAATGGTCAGAATTATAGTCTGCACCCCTGAAAGTTCGAATATCTACTATACTAGTATGTCTCCGTTTATCTATCAAGATGTGATATATTTGGTTGTGTGTCAATCCATCTGAAGAAGTCCAAGTATATTTATGTATATCCTTATGGGGGAATGTTGTACTTTTGACAATTAAATTTTTCGATGTGGCAAAGTTGACTAATCTAATTCAATTGTCACTACTAGTTGCGTGTAGGCTCTCTTTTCCAAGTTGGTCTAAAAATATCCGGCGACTATCAGGACTAAATAATCGTACTGTACATCATCATATACATCAACGTTGTAAGAACTGTCTAATCTCTGGTCATCTATAAATGATTTGTAGTAACTTTGTATCATAAGGATACGGGGAAAATGATGATTTCCATACACATGATTATGTATGTAGGAAAATAACGTACGTGTGAAATGTTTTAGTTTACACTCTTTAATAACTCATAATTAGAGCGATCTTCGTTATATACTGGTAGGATAATGATAAAGTAAACGAGAGAATTTCGGAAATATTTTCGAACTTCATTTTTATCGAAAAATAATTCTAGTTGGAAGCAGAGAGCTTAAACCATGTATCCGGTATAAAATACTGATAAATCTGCAGAAAGAAGGATGGCTATTGGAAGAACCACATAAAGGCTTAGGAGTACACTCTTTTGTTCGCAGTAAATACACGTGAGGTTATCTAGAAATTGAATTTCGATTCTTCGATGCAGAATGACGATTTTGAAACTGTTTATTAAAAATATTATTTTCTTTCAGACAAAGGAGAGACTTTTCTGTTACATAAAGTTTGAGAAGCTATACGATGCACCTAGTTCTCATTAAATGAGTACCTACATTTCCCTCAGGAGAGAGAAAAGCGGCCTGCATAGACCTAATAGAAAACAATGAAATCACTTACCCAATCTGTAATGAAGGGTGGAAGAACATCAACGTGCTTGAAGTTCACATGCTTTTATAATGTATTGATGCGGCAACCAGCATTTAGTTTACTCTGAGAAATGGTCTTACCTGAAATTAAGAGAAAACTAATGTGAGGTCAAGATGCAATCATTATGACATTATAGCATAATGTTAATAGCAATGTATATTTTCAAGAACATCACAAGCAGGTGAAAATATATTCTCTGATTTTAATTTATTTCTTTCGCGTCAATTATATAAAAAAATTGCATATATTTTTAAACTCGTTTATTGAGAAAGAGAAGAAATACTAATATAGCTTTAAAAAGTAATAATGCAGAATAAAGAAAAAAAGTCGAACTTTCAGGTGCCCATATTTAACGAACAATAAGTGAAAGTGATTATTCTCTGAATAAACTTCAGTAATTGTAATCTCACAGCCATCATTGAGAAGCGAGTCCTCCGAAAATAAAGTTCATGAAGTCTTCTTAAAGTTATGAAATACACCTTAATCCTCTCAACTATCTGGGGTCTTTTCTGAAGTACGCTTGTAAGTTGTCAGAATGTAGTTCTATTCATTCAGCATTCTAGATATGCTTCTATTACACTCTCTCAATTATTTAGTAATGTATTTGTTTCTTTTACATATTTATTTGTACTTGAATTCCGAATATTTGGACTTGGGGCCACAAAAGACCCCAGCTAGGATGTGCGCTATTCCCATTGCATTTCGTTTTCTTCAATTGAAGTACGGTAATTTAAATTTAAATGTGTTATGACTGTACTAACTCAAGGTGTTGCTATAATATGCAGCTGGTACTTAAATCCTTTGTTGTAACTAACACTTCTTCAATAAGATTCTGTACTGGATACAGTTTCAGTCATAAGGAATACCTGATTGTATTCAATAAAAGAGAAAAACAATACGACAATAATATGAATAAATATAATTATAATAAATTATACAACACATCATATGACATATATAAAATAATAAGACAACAAAAATTAAATTAAAAATTAAAAAATTGTCCGGGTCAGAAAGGTCCCCATGTAGGTTGAACAGTACGTAATTGTAGACCTGGTAGGTTGTGAGGTTTAAATAATGTCATATATAGGTTGAATCCATTTAACTGTGCAAGAACTACAGTATACAGGAAGGAGAGTGTGTCCTACTGAATATTTTGATGTAGGAACTTAGGATCTGTGACACCAGCTTAAGGAGGTTTTGGCTTATACATGAGAGAAGTGAGCCTGAAGAGTAAGCAGCCAATGTACGTTTAGCTTTCAATATTTTGATCGGAAGTGTCAAAGATCATCTAATTGGGCCGTATTTTCTATCGTTTGACCGGCCACATTTCTGAGGTTCGTGCAAAGAGCTTACCTGAGTTATTAGAAGAAGCAGCCTTAATAAATTGTCCGACAGAGGATGCGGTACAGTACGAAGGAAACGCGCCTAACTTCACTGTGACTGTTCTTGACCACCTGGATTCTACTTTCCTAGCTGCTGGATTGGAAGAGAAAGTTCTACCCCATGGCTTGTGAAGTCTCCTGATCTAGACATTGTCGACTATTTTTCTTGACGATATTTAAAATCAATTGTGTGTAAAACCACAATGGATACAGTAGAGGAATTTGTTGCAAAGATCACAGTTGTCTGTGATGTAATTAAAATACGTCAAAGATATTGAAAATAATGCGGCAAAATCTCGTACTCTCTTACAAAGCTTGTGTCAAGATTGATGACGAACATTTTGAACATCTTTTCTAAGTTTAAAAAGTAATCAATAAAAATCAATGTTCAAATTTTATAAGATCATAAATAACCAACCCCCACAAAAAGCCTATATCTTAAGTTACAGACGATGACTTGTTTATATCAAAATATTTAGTAAGTCACTCCTTCCTTCCTCTACAATTCTGGCACGGTTAATTAGATGCAAACTATATATTTCATAAAAACATAATGGAAAAGTACTGAGAAAAAATTTTGGTCTTATCAATAAGAATTGAATTTAGTGAGCAATAGAAAATAAGGCAGACTCGGCTAATTTCGTGATATTCAGGTTTTGGTGCAAAGGAAGCTTCAAATTAAAAAAATAGTGTTTTTTAATGTGCGTACATTATAAGATTTCAGGAAGTTACATGTCGGCATTTTTAACTCAAATAAATTTATACAATCATTACAAAAAAGCAATATAAATAAACGAAAACATTTAGCACTCTAGAAGGTTTGCTATAATTTCGTGATAATAGAAGAGTATTTTCATGATAGTCCTTAGATTCAAAATATTTAGGCACATTTAGTCAAATTTTAAGTTCCTCAGTCAGATTCATACCCACAAATCAAACAATTAAAATTCTTTCGGTATTTTGAAAGACCTTGACATATTTCATGAAACCACTGATCAGAATTTACGCACTGAATCCACCTTTCACCATGCTTGTCGTCCTCGACATTTCCTGAGAAAGATAGCAACATATCATGCGGCTTTTCTTTAAGCATAGATCTTCTTTATTTGACTCCTGAGGATGATGCTGTTTCGTTGTATACCTTTTTTTAACTCACTGGAGAGGCTAGAAAAATCGTCCTCATTGGTCCCTTCTGGTTCTCGTCGAACTTGCCAAGAAAAAGACGAGGTTTCTCTGCGGCAGTTTTTCTTTGTTTAAAACACAATCAATTGCCTCTTTCATATATATTGTATTTCTTTCACATTTGATTATCTGTCATCTGTGACATGCACAATATGTCAGAGATGCTTAATACAAATATTTTACGTTTAATGCATTTGATATTTCTTCCACAAGAGAGTGTTAGAAAAAAATAGCCTCGTGGAATTAGAAAAACGCTAAGAAAATAAATTTCCAAGATAAGGCTCTGTTACATAATCAGTGCAATGATAAGCATATTTTTTTCATCGAGAAATATGTATAGAATGTCGGTAGTTATCGTTGAAAACAATTCAGTTGGACAATGGAAGTTAGCCGCATCTCCCGAGACCTCAATCGCTGGTCCAAATCTCCCCAAAGGTGCTCTATGGGATTGAGATCAGGACTCTGTGCAGGCCAGTCCAACCGGTGAACATTATTGTCTGCATACCACTGCATAGTAGCTGCCGAAACATGGGACCAACTTCCATTGTCCAACTGAGTGCCATGTTGCAAGAGGAATGGCGACGCATTCCAGTGGATATCCTACACAAATTAGTGGAGAGCATGCCTGAGAGGGTGGCTGCTGTTATAGCAGCAAGAGGTGGTACCACGAGGTTATAAGGGGCAAAAACAGTGCCCAATTACTTTTTGGTAGATAGTGTACGTGAAGTAATAAATTCCATGATTAAGGGAACGCTTCAGTTGATTGCAATGAACATTCTGAAACGTTGCGAAAAGTTCTTGAACATTGAACATCATAGGCTTATTTAGGAATCCGCTCCTAAGCACGAGTTCTACTCTTTCAGGGGTGAGCTAAAGTTTTATCTGTTTATATTATATTTTATGTTACAATTATTATTAGCAAAATAAATAAATATATAATAAATAAATAGATAGATAAATAAATAAAAAAATAAATAAGTACATAAATATTCAACATGTTACATGCTTCGATAATGGACACTGCAACGACACGGAATGCAGATACTAGAGGCTAGTTGATAAAAACATCAAAGAAACGGGTTTTCCTTCTCAGTGAATCCATCTGAAGAATTGATATTTTCCCAAACAATGTACTGAATGAAGTTTCTATTGCGCTAGAATAGTTCCTATTGATTTTACGATAGTAGATAGATGTATAATGTAAATGATATGTTGCTCCACACAATTTTATCACGGAAACTTGTTTACTCGTATAATTCGTATTTCTTCACTTATGTTACACAATTTTTCCTAGTAGACACCTTGCTATTACTACTATAGTATACCGTTCTCCAACCAGGAGATTAACCGTGAAAGGAATGTGCTTACTACTGCGTCATTTATTGAAGCGAAGTAGAGAGATATTACCGTTATAACGTCAGTTTAAAAAACATACGCTCTCCTGCATATGTTATTTCCTGTATGGAGGGAGTAAAAGACCACGAGATTAACCGTGATCTAATTTTGTAACTAGGGTAGTATAAGTATGTATCAGTGTTATCTTTACTTTAGTAGGTTATTTTACGACGCTTTATCAACATCTAAAGTTATTTTAACGTCTGAATGAGATGGTGATAATGCCGGTGAAATGAGTCCGAGGTCCAGCACCGAAAGTTACCCAGCATTTGCTCATATTGGGTTGAGGGAAAACTCCAGAAAAACCTCAACCAGGTAACTTTCCCCGACCGGGAATCGAACCCAGGCCACCTGGTTTCGCGGTCAGACGCGTTAACCGTTATTCCACAGGTGTGGACTCAGTGTTGTCATTTGTGCTGTGAGAGCTAGCCAATGGAGATGCGTGTATCCACGTGTGTGACCTTATGACATCAATATTCACTCACAGCATTAACTCCCTGCGTCTCATTCCCCTGAGACTTTCTCCTGGTTGGAGTATAGTAGGCATCCGACAGAGAAAACTCAGTACTAGTAGTTGTTTTATTATTTATGAAAATTGACTTTCACACGTTGTCAACGCTCCCTATAAAGAATACTGTTAAACAAAGCATACAGAAAGTTAAACTCCAATATCAATTGAAGAATGGTAAACGGTATCACTTCAATATTGCCTTTATTAAACAAATATAGCTATGGAGAAAAATGGAGCTTGTGAGGTGGACAGACAGAATAAGAAATGAAGTTATGTTGCAAAAAGTGGGTGAAGAATGAATGATGCTGAAACTGATCAGAAAGAGAAAAAGGAATTGGCTGGGTCACTGGCTGAGAAGAAACTGCCTACTGAAGGATGCACTGGAAGAAATGGTGAACGGAAAAATATTTCGTAGCGGAAGAAGATATCAGATGCTAGACGACATTAAGATATGTTGATCATAAGCGGAGACTAAGAGGAAGGCAGAAATAGGAAGAATTGGAGAATGCTGGGTTTGCAGTGAAAGATCTGCCCATGAGCAGAACTCTTGTCCTGTATGTATGTATGTATGTATGTATGTATGTATGTAAGTATGTACACCTATTACCTTTGGTTATTTCATCTATTGCTGTAAAAACACTGATAAGGAATGAAATAAAATTTCTGAGCACTGCGACCTTTCATGTCTATTGCGCTAACCCTCAAACTAGGTACATTCCAAAACCCACACTGGTTGACTACACTAAAGTTCGCTGCGTAACCAAGTGGGCAACCCCACTCGCCCCCCTCCGTATGTCGGCAGTCTGCGTTCGGAGAATGCTATGGAATGAGAACAAAATGGAGAAATGTTGACGTAATTATGTAGATGTCTAATATGGGGAAACGAGAGAACCCAGAGAAAAACTTCAACCGCAATCTTGTCCATCACAATTGTCACTATAGATTTTTCATGAAAAATCCCAGGCCTGACCGGGACTGAAATCCTCCGTGATAGGCTGGTTTTGATCACTCAGCCATCGCAGAGGTTATATTTAGGCTTACTAATTAATGCATGTACGATCCATGATTATAAATAGAACTGCATAAGCAGCTTGTTTGCCAACACATTTATGTCGGCGGTGCTCAAACGTAAATAGTCAATTTCCACATATCAATATTCTCTTGACCTTTAGATTGGAATACATACGTAAAATTTTAGTGTCTAGCCTACTCGGTCGAATGCAATAAATGAATACGACGCTAGCGGAGCGAAATCTATACACGCGTCATTGGACTGAATATCCGTCCGTAGGGCTCGAAATTTATGTGACCCGCAACTCTCTTCCTATTTGACTGGACTGCATACGAGAGAATCTCGCGCTAATTGAAAGTTTACCGGAACATTATAAGTTCTCAGAACATCTGAATATACGTATACAAACGCAATACAGTACATGACGTCAATGTACAGAGTAAATGAATATTTATGCTCGTCAAATAACACGGGATGAATCCGATTTTGAATATTTTAAAGGAAATGGGAAATATTTTGTTGTGTGAAGCAGAAGAGTCTTCTTATATTTTTCTACATATTTTTAACCTACGTTTCTCACACTTTCTTAATATAAGATCTGAATTGAAAAGTTTTTAATTTTCTCCAGTGTATTACAAGGGAAGAGGTTTTAAATTATTGTCTAAATAAGTTCAATTTAGTCTTCAAAAGAATGCTTCGGGTTATTTATTACAACAAAAATACTTAGATTATATTATAAACTAAAAAAAATTGTTTATATAGGGTTTTAAAAAAGTATTCAATATTTTAGGAGGAGCTAGTATGAATCAAAACAAGAAAATAAAGTCTAATAAACATGGGTCCTACAACACATACTTTCTGAAATCTGAACACGTCTTCATATTGAGGTGCTCAATGTGACGTTTATTCATGGCAATGCATTCCTCTGTCGTTCGGAGTAAGGAATCACGAACGATTTGAAATTGACCTGGTTCTTATATGTGCTAACATGCTTTGAAGACACGATCCTATAGTGTCTGCACATTGTTGATTGGAGTGGCGTAGACCAATTTCTTCATGTATCCGCATAACCATAAGTCTAGGGGATTTAGGTTTGGGAAACGAGCAGACCAAGGTGTGGGCTTCCCCGAAAAATCCAGCGGTAATACGTAAATAAGAAAGTCCTGATAACGAGTCCCAGACAGACGGATAGACAGACAGACAGACGGATAGACAGACAGACAGACAGACAGACAGATAGATAGATATATAGATAGATAGATTTATTTGTTCCATAATATTCTTACATTTGCTTTACAGCATAGAATAAAGAACATGTCCAATTCTTACGTTTAACAATAAAATGCAATACATATAAAATGCAAATATGAAATATGTACAGAATGAATACCTTAATAACAATAATATTTTATACAATGTAATATCTTTACCATCTAATATTATTATAATATTTACACAGTACTGTGAAATGTCAAGAATTCATCTACAGAATAGAAAGTGTGAGATATTAAGTAATTTTTTAGTTTTGTCTTAAATAATGCAGGGTTTTGGCTATGATTCTTAATGTCTTCAGGAAGACTATTGAACAATTTTATCGCCATGTAACGTACTCCCCTTTGAAAGCATGATAAATTTGATGATGGCGTATGAAAATCATTCCTTCTGCGGGTATTTATACTATGTATGGCTGAGTTAGTTGGAAAATTTTCTTTATTACATAAGAGGAAATTTATTGTAGAGTATATGTATTGATTTGTTAAGGTTAGAATCTCTAATTTTTTTTAAAATAATCTACATGATTCTCTAGCCTTTGCTCCAACTATTATTCTAATGGCTCTTTTTTGTAATAAGAATATATTTTTACTATCTATAGAATTTCCCCAAAATATTATTCCGTAGGACATAATGGAATGAAAATAGGCAAAATATATTGTCTTTAAGATACTTTAAGATCGTGTTAGCACGTATGGCCCTATTAATCTATCACCAAGAACGCCTGCCTATACGTTGATTGAGAATAGCTGCTGATGCCTTGTTTCTTCAACTGCATGGGAATTTTCATCAGCCCACACATGCTGATTACATTAATTCACAACACCATCTCTGCTGAACCCAGCTCATATCCGCAACCAGACTTTTATTTCCAGTATTCCTTGCGACGTATCACTATTCCATGCCAGGGGTGTCAACTACGGTATGATTATCTGGTAGTCTGCTGTATTGTAGAGCAGAGGAATGCATTGCCATAAATGGACGTCACATTGAGCACCTGTTATGAACAAGTGTTCAGATCTCAGAAAGTATGTGTTGTAGGACTTATGTTTATTAGATATTACTTTCTTGTTTTGATGCATAGTATCACCTCCTAAAATAATGGATACTTTTTAACACCCTGTATATTAGATATAGGATAATACCTCTGAGTAAGTTTCTGACTTAGATGTACTTATATTATAATTCAGTAAGTTCATTTCACTTGTCGATATTTGTCAAATGAAGAAAAATTGTTTCTATATGTACGTCTGAAGTCTTGTTAGTGTAATTATTATATCATTTCATAGTACTAAAGAGAAGGAGATTGCTACAATGTACAACGAATAATAGTGTACAAATTTTTAACATTCACATACACCTGTAACATTTTTCTATCTGCATTGTCACTATCAAATTAACCGATAACTTGCACACATTTGTTTAATACAGCGCTTGCGTTGTAATAGAAAAACACCGAATCAGTCTTATCTTTCTTTCTAAGCTATGTATTTTTGTATTATTTCAGGAAACATATTTTACAAGAAGCGTGAAATAGAACACGACAATGGTATCCTATATAGGCTATGTCCAAATCATTAAAATAAAATATATTTTATCCTCGACCATGCCGAAATGTAGTAATTATACACCTGGTAGTAGCCCTTTAATGCGCCTCATTAAAGTACACCTATTCATTAAAGTTCAGGTGTTCAGCCAATGACAAGTCAGCTTTGTACCGTTATAAAACCGCAAGTATCGATATTCTCGGATATGCAATCGAAAGACAATTAGCGATAAGTCACGCAGGCTGAAAATCCAATACTGTCGCAGAAGGTTATGTTCTGTTACTATAATAATTAGCGTTAATTGTAAATAATATTCAAATAAATTCAATTTATCATCTAGTTTTTCAATTCTAAATCAATTTCCAGGTTATATCAGACTAATGTTCATTTTATTCTCTGTCAAGAACAATGACATTCGGCCTCAGAAAAAATCAATACTTTCGCGTCTGTGCACATCTCACAATTCAGGTCAGTTCGCACATAACCATAAGAACACCTAATTTTGAATAATTTCAAGTTAGAAATATGGTCGAGCATAAAAAGTCGTATGAAACTTGCCTATAATGGTAATTAAGACGCTCGTATGAAAATTATGGAACTCGCTTGTGCTCGTTTCATAAACAAACATACTTGCGTCTTAATTACTACCATTATAGGCTCGTTGCATAATGTACTATTATGAAATTATTTCCTCTAAGTATGGAATGACCAGTGTGTTGACAGTTACAAATTGTGAAATTTACAAACAAATTTCAAGTCGACTTTATTCTGTCCAGACAATGAAGACTGGAATTATTACTTATATAGATATTCAAAGTTACATTTAATCGGAATTTTCGATAAATCAAAATTTAAATATAAAATTAGTAAACCTAAAGGGAAATATCGATGATTTTTTTTTTGCAATCCGTCCTACAGATGAGCAAGCGAAATGGATTTGATTATGTTCGGCACTTACTTTGGTAACATATTTGTACTCTAAAGTATGTAGTGGAATTCTCATTAAGTAATTCTAAGAATTTCATTTATTTCGAATTTGAGAGGCTGACATGCACATAAAATGAAACACTTGAAGTGGATCTGCTATTCCACATCTATCTCAAAGCCCTGCATCATCAAGTGGCATTGTGTATATACAAATAAAAACAAACAAAACTTACCAGCTTTATAAAAAGGCTCGTTTGAATTGAATTCTGTACAAGAGAGTACAAGAAGACTGGCGATTTTTTAATTTTTGTAACAAAACATATTTAATCTTTTTTCAATGAATATTACCAACGTAAGCTTAGTTCAGTTTTAATTATGGAAATTATAATCCTCAAAATCACTTTTTAGTTAATATGAAATAGGATAATTTGATTTAATTTTCAGATTCTCTTATTGTTTAAATTTAAAACATTCTACTGTATACAGAGTGTTTTACAATTATAGATATAAACTACAGATGTGAATAGAGAACTATAGGAAAGGCAAAATGTCCTAATAAACAGCCGTTTCAGATATCAATGGGGCTTTATTATGTCTCGTTAGTATAGGTGCTCTGGGGTAACAGAATACACGATATGCATTGGAGGACGAGAGCGTTATAACATGTGCTTAATACGACCACCGTTCATGGTAAAGCAGACATCAGTACGTTTCCTCATCGACAACCGTTCACTTTAGAATATGCCTGGGGTGTTTCTAATGCATTGACAACCATTGTCAATGAGTTCCTGGAGTTCGTTATTATAAACAGGACTGAAACACTCCAAAAATATTTCCCATATCACCAGTCCAAAAATATCGGCATAATGAAGTCGGGGGACCTAGGAGACCATGTTGTTGGTAAGCCAAGGTCAATACACTTGTTGTGGAATCTTTTGCGTAAGAACTCTGAAATGAAAGTGAGCCTAATCTCCGTCATGCATGTACCACAGCAGCCTCCTTTCCTACAATTTGACCCATCAGCTTACACCTTAGGAACTATACTTTCCATTTGGAACAAAATGTATGAATAATAGGACATACCTAAATTCCAATGAATTGTAATGCTACATATTATGTTTCGATTACGAATACTCTATTTCAACTATATAAAGTAAGTTGCCAATTCATAAAAAGTTATAGCACATTCCACTAAAAAAAAAGTATTTTAATTTTCAATTAATTTGACAGTAATAAAAATGTAATGTTCGCGGGATAAATAATGGATTCTGACCTCTTACTCCATCTGAAATCATAATTTTTTAGCAGGAGCAACAAATATTAACGTGAAGAACATGCTGCAGAAAGCTTTCTTGATAGAGCTAAAACGCTCTCTCTCGCCACAACTCGCCTTTATAGGCCTACAAATAAAATGAATGCCACAAGAGTTCAACAGGAAATCACCAACCCCTTAAAGTGACACCTTTACTCAGTGACGTTATATGTTTAATGCTTCCGATTCGGTTGGCTAATGGTTCAAGCCTCGTGACCTTGACCAGCGAGTTTCTCAACCCTACAATGTTACTTATTATAAAAAAACAAAGGATTTACATGAACCATATTAGGGTCTTATGAAAATCTTTACAAATGTAAAAATATTGAAAGTGCTGTACCATTTACTTAATATAATTATTCCAAGTTGTTTAGTAGTGCGTCCTAAAGTAACATTAATATAAAAATTAGCATTTTCATGACGCTAAAACATTTTTGTACTACTGTATTTCTATGACTTGTTATAAACCATGAAAATTATACCGTCTGGCACTTTTCCAATTCCAAGGAGATGCACTATCACTTCTACTTTTTAACTTAGCTCTAGAATATGCCATTAAGAAAGTACAGGAAAACAAAAAGGGTTTGGAAATGAATGGGTTACATCAACTGCTTGTTTATGCGTATGGCATGAATATGTTAGGCGGAAAACACACGAACTATTATTGAAAACAAGAAAATTTTACTTGAAGTAAGCAAGGAAATATGTTTGGAAATAAATCCTGAAAAAAAAGGTATGTGGTTATGTCTCGTGATCAGAACACAGTACAAACTAAAAATATAAAAATTGGAAATATATCCTTCGAGGAGGTGGAAAAATTCAAATACCTTGGAGCAACAATAACAAATATGAACGACACTCGAGAGGAAATTAAACGTAGAATAGGAAGTGCCTGCTATTATTCGGTTTAGAAGCTTTTGTCATCTAGTCTGTTTTCAAAAAGGCTGAAAGATAGAATTTATGAAACAGTTACACTATCGGTTGTTCTTTATGGTTGGAATTGAATACGTTACATCAACTGCTTGTTTATGCGGATGACGTGAATATGTTAGGCGGAAAACACACGAACTATTAGGGAAAACACGGGAATTTTGCTTGAAATAAGCAAGGAAATATGTTTGGAAGTAAATCTCGGAAAAAAAAAAAAAACACGGTATGTTATTATATCTAGTGACCACAACACAGTACGAACTAAAAAATATAAAAATTGGAAATATATCCTTTGAAGAGGTGGAAAAATTCAAATACCTTGGAGCAACAATAACAAATGTATACGACACTCTAGAGGAAATTAAACGTAGAATATTTTCAGGAAGTGCCTGCTATTATTCCGTTCAGAAGTTTTTTGTCATCTAGTCTTTTTTCAAAAAAGCTGAAAGGTAGAATTTATAAAACAGTTACATTACCGGATGTTATGTATGGTTCTGAAACTTGGACTCTCACTTTGAGAAAGGAACAGAGGTCAAGGGTGTTCGAGAATAAGGTGCTTTGGAAAATATTTGGGGCTAAGAGGGATGAATTTATAGGAGAATGGAGAACGTTACACAACGCAGAACTGGACGCATTATATTCTACACCTAACATAATTGCAAACATTAAATCGAAACGTTTGGGATGGGAGGGATATGTAGCACGTACGGGTGAATCTAGAAATGCATATAGAGCGTTAGTTTGGAGGGGAGAAAGACCTTTGGAGTGGTCAAGACGTAGATGGAAGGATAATATTAAAATGGATTTGAGGGAGATGAGATATGACTGTAGGGACTGGATTAATCTTGCTCAGGGTAGGGACCGGTGACGGACTTATGTGAGGACGGTAATGAATCCTTCTGGTTCTTAAAAAGGAATTTGCAAGAATGTAAGTAAAAGACACAAAGATGTTTCATTTCCGCAATAATTTTTTTTCTTTTTGCAATTCAAGGTTTTATTATGAAGGTGCAGAAGGTTTTCATTATAAGGATGTGTAATGCCATCAATATTGTTCAAAATATGCAAACATTGGAAGAACATCTAATACAGGACAAATGTCTTTATAATTGTGGATACTTTTACGCAGGATAAAAGACAGTTTTCGCAAGTGAAATGCTAACATAATGCGATAGATCATGGTACTGTGTGGGGGAGACGTTTCTAAGAAAATACGAATTTTTAACTGAAGGTGATTACTTAATGATAGGAAATTGATTACATACTCATAAACCTATCATTAAGAAGAGAAAATTAATTAATTACAGTACCAGTTATAAAAATGTATTTTTTCTATGTTCATATTTTAAGAATCAGTGAACTTGAAAATTAAGAAGCCACGGGTGTAGCTCAGGCGGTAACTTATTTATCTGCTGATTCAAACTGCGCTTGAGTTCGATCCCCGCTTTGGCTGATTACCTGGTTAAGATTTTCCTAAGACACCTCATGGTGAATCACAGGCCTCATTTCATCAAATGATTAGCGGCTTTTCGGTCCCAATTATTCGGTAAACAGACAGATAAATGGATACCTGACACTTGGACCACGGTTTTTCGGTCATTGGTATCTTTAGGTCACTGCATATTGGTAATTATTTTTTGGGTAACTGTGACATATTGGTACCTACTTCGGTCATTATACTCTCAAAATAAAATGAAATGGAAGGAATAATTATTTTTATTGTAGCTATTGTACAGGAATTTACTGTATGAGTAGGTACTATTCCATTTCTTTCTCTTTACTACCACTCTCAGCCGCACGCTCAATGTGGTAGATCTTCAGTTTGTAGGCCAGTCTCCTTAAATAAACATCCAACTGTTCTCTGGTGTTGTTCTCGTATCTTTCCACAATGGACACGATTTCCTCCTGGCTCTTGATGTACTGTATGTTTTGTTCAGGAGAGGCCTTACGTTTCTTTGCAAATAGTTTTTTCCGTTACTAGGAAATGATTTTACTTCTACTTATTGCTTATTTCATAAGCAATGACCAAGCAAAGTCACTGAAACAAAGCAATGAAATAAATGATAAGTGACACAAGTGATCGAAGTGCTGTACCAAAAAATTCGTGGTACGGAAATGACTTATTTACTTAAATAGCCTAGTACCAAAAATGAAAAGTGACCCAAAAAATGGACCGAAACAGCCTGGAACGCATCAAATATCATCTTCCTATCACCAATTCCTTGGTCACTAAGTATCTTAGTATTTGACATAGCGTCATTAAACAATACATTAAAAAGTTAAAGACAAAATAATATTGAGGAATGAAAACAATAACGAGTGTATATAACACTAAATTATAATGTACCGCGTAAAAACTATTCATAAAACGAAGTGACTGATATAAGGTAATAATGCCTAATGTGACAGTGGAGATGAAACATGGTCATCGAAACAGAAACACAGAATGAAACATTTAATTTAAAAAGGTACTTAATGCGTTCAGCAGACGCCGGTGTATTCCAAGAATATGACTTAGACTCATGAACCGAGAGTGTGCTCGCCCAAGAGTAGGACTATGTCGTTTGGTCTCACTACCTCGTTGCCATTTTTCTAAAGGATTTCCCAATTGTAAGGCAAATGTCAGAGAATAGTGTTGCAAATCCGCGGTTACATTTCGCCCATTTATAATCTCGCTATCACAAATTTAATCGATGATGGATAAGATCGTAGTTGGTAAAACGTAATTAAATAACCGACTAAAAAAGGAGACGTTAGCAAAACTTTCAGGTTGGATAACATAAATCATATACATTTATAACAAACTGATTGTTAAGGAATAATTTATGGAAAATATAAGAAAAATTGTTGAGTGAATACTTCTGTGTCATGCACGACATCCGATAATAAAATGAAATCCACAAGTGGAAATACACTGGTTAGACATGTCAGTACTCTGAGAGATGGAAACAGAAAAACTATGAGAAAATAATTTTAAATTCTACATCATACAGGCATCTGGATCGAGAGAGGGAAAGAGTGTAGGGTCTTTATCCTAAGGAAAACTATGAATTTATTAAAAATTCCTAACAGATTCTCTCAGAAACGGTAACAAGAAAAGTTGTTCGTTTTTTAACGTCTTATCGTCGTACAAAGTTTTCAAATATAAATACAGGTTAAACACAAAACCTTTCTCTGATTATAAACATTTATGACTGAAAAACTACACTATGATACCTTAACTTGCTATATTTTCATGCACAGACTTCAACACTGTGCTCCATTTTTTGTCCAGAGAACATCTAATCGATAATCAATTTCATGCCATGTTTCTGCCAAGATCTCGCTTTTCCGACCCCCAAAACTGGACATTGTGTCTGTTGACTTTTCCGAAGGTGTGAAAGACTATCTCATTAGAAAATCAAACTTTCTTAAGGCAATCGTTATGTTGTTCAATTCGTTCCAGAAATGCAGCAAATGCAGCACTTCGAAGGAGGTCCTCTGGCAACAAAGCTAGTATTATTAGTAATTTATATGCATCGAACTGCAGCCGTTTGTGCAAAATTTTAACCACAGTACTCTGAGGTACATCAAGTTTATTTGAAGGACAACGCTTCGATTTTTTCGAACAGTGTTCAAAAGCTGTGAGCAGAGTAGCTATCACTTCAGGTCGACCACTTCTCTGGTCTTCCGTACTGCCAGTCTTTTTAAATTTTACATGCCATCCTTTCATGGTCCTCACATATGATAGATTTCGTCCATACACCCTTCGGACGTGTCCCTGATGGGCTACTGCGTTTCATGATACTACTACACATGCACTGCGCTTTAGCTGCATAGACGCCATTTTGATACTGAACTGTAGTGTACTGTAGTGCTACATGTAAGGAAAAATAACTCTATGAATCAGACAATATTAATGCCGCAACTTTCATTTTTCTATCAGAGGTAGTTTTCAAGTTACTATTATTCACAATCGGGGAAAGACTTCATGTTCACTCTATACCTATATTTAAATTCGTAATTATGAATATGGTCTCATAAATTGTTATGAATGGAAACAATTGAAATAAAAAGATTAGGGTAACTATAAATATAATATTCATCAAGAAAAAGGACACTTCTGCATTGTAGGCCTTATAACTAATACGGCCCTTAATTAAACATTCCCAAATTTACTAGTATATTACTAACTTGGCTAATACATATTGTATAATGCAAAGTACTGCTGGTTGAATGAGAAAATCTGCGCGTTCAGATCATTTTTAAAAATGTTATGACAATAGAAAACATTTTCTTAGTTTTTCTATTCTTAAATTCTCAGGCTTACCTTACATTAACTGGTTAAAATCTTTTCAAACATTGTTTACAAGCGCTCGTTAAAGATCATCATTACCTTCACAGTTTAAGTAAAAATTACATTAATTTTTATTCTCACTACAAATATTGTCAACTATGTAAATCAGATTTTTTGTTGAAATACAAAGAGTATATTTTATTTTTCTAAAGACCCTATTCCATGTAGTAGTTCCTTGTTGTTCTTTTAACAAAATAACGATAAAATTAAACAATTCAAATGTCTGAAATGTCCCAAATTATACTGAGGGCTGATAGGTATCGGTACCTTTATGGTTTATGTTTGAAATTCTCTCACTTTTGTCCACTGAAAATTTATCGAAGAAAATACTCCCTCAAGTTTAGCATTATGTGTTGAAATATAGAATAGGCTTCTATCAGTTTTATCAGCTCAGAACAACAATTAATACTTAGTGAATTCTTGAAACATTTTGACCAAACATCATTTGATAAAATCTTTTCAATTCTGTTGGAAGTGTCACCATCATGAGATTTATAATCTGTTTTCAGTATGCATGAAATATGGCGCGCAATTTTTTAATTAAAACTTTTGATGAAATTCTAAAAAAAATGAGGACATTTTCTGATTTTCCCAAAAATTCGCCGAACATTTCAATTGGCATAAAAAGGAGAACGTATCCTGGAAAAAGAGGACATAATATAGTTAACCTATGAACCATTCTGTGGTATTTAAATTACACGCTATAGGGTAAAGGTTGGTAATACTGTGATAGGAGTAATATTGTGATAGTTCTCTTTGAGAATTTAATACAATTTTACTGAGCGAGAGAAGGACCGATTTTGTGCAATAACTTCTCCACGAATATTTCCTTGACGCAAAAAAAAAAAAAAAAAAAAAAGATCCTCCTCTCGCTAGGTAAAATTGTAATAAATTCTCAAAAAGAACTATCACAATATTACCAACCTTTATCCTATGTAATCATCATCATCATTTTTCGTTAATTTGGGACAAAAAATATTAACGTAAATACGTACTATTCGCCTTATTATGTGAAAGGATTCTAGTTTCGCTGTTACAAGTAAAGGTTTCTGAATAAGATTGTCACCAGTGGGGTAGAGATTTATTTGGCTACCGCAAGAACTGAATGTATTTCTTATTTCATGTTTGTTTTGCGTTGTCTCTAGCGGTGTTCTTTCTCCATTTTGACCATGTGACTAGGAGTTTCGATATTTGTAAATATCTAATGTTAACTCAAGGAATAGTAAATGTGGAAGGAACACGCCTATGAGACCAAAACTTGAAAGTACATGATGACAACAGAAGGTGTTAAATAATTTGCATATTTTGATCAAAGTCCAATTTTACAGATGTTATAGTATGCAGAAAAGGAACATGAAAGGTATCTTTTGGATAAAGAAACATATAAAAAAAACAATAATATCCTACTTAATGAACGATGACATGTTAAATTACCACCATCTGCTTCGAAGATTTGGTCATTTTAGTGCATTCTGTACCAACGCTTGTTAACGTAATCAGAAGTGCGTATTGAAAATAATAATTCAAGTGATCAGCGCTAAGTCGGATGGAAGCAGACGAAAAGCAAACTATCTGGCCTTCAGAGGGAAGAAAATCTGAAAATCTCTAACCCTATGTCAGAAATCAAACGCAGAATCGATCGACTTACTGTCATATGTGTACTACGAAAACTAATTAGTAATTTTTAACTCCGTTGTATAATACGGAGAGAACAACAAATCAAGCGAGACAAAGTTACGTAGAAGTGATGGACAGATATGGTACATACGGGAATGCATCTAAATTTATAGACTTCCTGCCAATTAAAGTTTAAAATAATGAATACATACGACATTATTATCACAGATGTCAAAACTCATGTCAAAGCTGTCTCTTCTCTATCTGCATTATTCTGACACAAAATGTTGAACTTTTCTATGATATAGGGGCAAACGTCCGAGTGTATAACCTGTACTTAATCACTGATATTAAAATTCCACAATAGAGATAGCTAACAAAATTAACCGAAAAGTCATTATTTATTTTCAACATAATGGAGATAACAATGCGAATGTTATATAATATCTATTCTACGTTGAGCGATTCACAGAATATGCCATTTTATTTTCAAAAACAAACCTTATCCTAATATTGATTTCCTAACACTTCCAGTAATATTATAGCTACAGTCTATACAAAAGTATAAAGATATCGACAGTTCTCTCTCTCTCGCACGCCGCCCGCACGCACACGTACGCGCGCACACACACACACACACGCACGCACGCACGCACGCACGGGAAGAGAGCGACGTTGTGAAGTTGTGCGATGCGACTAATAGAAGCCGCCTATCTGCCGTATCGGAATTGAGCAGCGACGCGAACTCGTAAATTTGTATCATATGGACTCTGTGACTACACAAATATTATAATTATAATAACAGTAATAATAATAATAATAATAATAATAATAATAATAACAATAATAATAATAATAATCATAATAATAATAAAAGTAATAAAAGACTGAATGAATGCAAATATGGTACATAGTGTGCAAGCGATATGTAAGCTTAGTATAAACTGTAATCAACATTTCATGCTGTAAATTGAAGATATAAAGAAAAGAGTTTTTAGCTGCATGGACTACCTTACATCAGCTAATAATATCTCGTGAAGAAGTGTCAGGTCTATAAATCTGAGCGTCATAATGTGGTGAACAGTACAGAAAATAGTGAGACGTGTAGTATATCATATATTAGCATCAGTAATAATGGCTCGGAATCAATTCGGCCTCTTTCATTTTATCACTTAATTGCAGATTATTCACTTTTGAAATGAGATTATTTACTATCGAAATTTGATCCACCAATTTCACGCCAGTCTTTTCAAGACATTCGATTGTAGATGGGATAAATCCAAAATTAGAAGAAATATATTCAAACTGCTTTTTAATATTTGGGTCACCAAGAAGAGTTTGGGCATTACTTTTGGAAGTAGCATCGTTTCCGTCAAACATATGTATGACTCCTTTCACCCTTGTATACTGTGATTGTATTGTCTTGACTTTATAATACGCAATAATCATATAAAAACACGGAAAGTTCTTGCTTAGGCGTGTGTCAAATTCGCTTCCGCTGCCTGTACTTGAAATACGTCCGGCGTTTTGTGTTCACCCTCTATCGATCTGAACTAATACAAATATACCGATGTCACGACCTTAATAATGACATCCAAGGAGGAGTATATAAGGCGATACCTAATGGAACTATTACAAATTACTATGTGGGAATACATATACTCCCCCTATAATTTTATTGTATTAAGCGAGCAACGAGGAAAAACGGGTAATCTGAGATAACTAAAATATTAAATGAGTAATATATATATATTAAATATATTAGTGATCCATTTAATACTTAAATATACATGATAGAACATACACCCTTTTGTCATCATTTCAGTCGAACACAATACACACGCATTGTCTACCGATCTTCGTGTTCAGTCAACAGCATCAGTCTCCTCTACCAACGACACAATAAATAATCAATCCCACTCTCACTTCTCAGATCTTCACTTGTCATCGTACGTTTCCAGGGTGTCAGCAAGTGCTCGTTTTCTCGCGGCTTCTTGCGCTGGTTCGGTTTCTTACAATTGTGGGGTATCGGCTTCTTGAGCCCATGATCTTGCATTGAGTGGATTCCTTGTTTCTCCAGATATTCCTTTATCTTCAGGTTATCCGTGCTCTCAACTGCCACAGAACGCCAGAGTTTCTGGAACTCATCGTCCACAGGCAGAGCTGCTGTCTTGTTTGTGAAGAACACAATCTTCTTCTTGTCAATCGGTCGCGATATGTATAATGTTCTCATTCTGCAAAGCCTTGAGGGTTTTATCACAATGTAGCAGAAATTCCTGAACGTCTCCCAACAGAATTCCTTCAAGACTCTTCAAGTCATGCTGCTTCAACAAACGCAGTAGTACCGGTATTAGGCCAATATTTTGAATTTCAAAAATAAACTATTTCCTCCAAAGCCAGTATTTGAGGAAATGTTCCCATAACATTGGCAGCATTCCCACGCTGGATAGCAATAGCGATTCTTGTTAATATTATTATGTATTGCTACTATTATTTTATTATTAACATTATGAATTTATTATTAATTGTAATTATTGAGTGTAATTAGTTACCACTGCCACCGGATGTTTATCTATTTGCAGTATGAATAAATATATAAATACATACATAATTAAACAAAAGAAGAAAACTAACAAAATAAAAAAATGACATAGGAATATGAACAAAATAGAAAATAAAGAAAGGTAGATACTGACAAGATAAAAAAATAGGAAACCAGGAAAAGCGACGTGACGTATAAGCGTCACAATAATAATAATAATAATAATAATAATAATAATAATAATAACAATAATAATAGAATTCATAATATTATTACAAATTACAAATTAATTTACAAGTAAAAATACAAATATATTATTATACGAAAAGACATTATCATAGAACACAAATACACAATTATACAAGAGCTTAAACTTAAACATAGATAAATAAATACCTCAAATGAATCTCTAACCTAAAACTAATCTAATGTAATAATAAAAGTAAAAAGAGAAAGCATACACACAGCTCGTGCTCGGTGATATTGTAGAAAAAGCGTAGAATCCTAGGACAGACGTGAAGTGCCAAAAAAGAAGACAGTTTTGCCTTACCGGTACTATTCAAGGCTCATAAACATGCTAGAAACAAATTTATGTTGGACTGATTCGAAAGATAAATTTCATTTTTCCCTTAAGATAATTAATATTATCATTAGTATCAAATGGAGTTAATTTTGTATGACTTTGTTGTAATGTATTGGGCCTAAATTTGCACTAAGTTTTGTTTCTCTAGTAGTTTTAAACATTGGTTCTCTTAAAGTTATTGTATCATTACGTCTAGTGCAATAATTATGAATATATATTACGGATTTTCCCCGTTTTTATGAATAACATTAATTTATATAATTGGTTTATATCTAAGACTTTAAATTTTGTAAATATCAAATTGGTTGATAAAGTAAACATTTATTTAAACAAATTATTATAATTCGTTTCTCAAGCAAAATTAGTGTGTTAAGAGCGGTTTCCGAAATTGTTCTCCATCCTAATATACCATATTGCTATACTGCTTGAACCAGAACTAAGTATGCTAGACGTTATACATTAGCTGGTATAAAAGAATGAGTATCACACATTTTTCAATACATAATTTTCCTCAGTTTACTGCATTCATAGTTAATATGTTTGTCGTATATTTGTCTAAAAGTTATGTATATCCTCAAATATTTCAACACATTGCTCCGTCGATTTAGTAGAAAGTTCACCTATTTAGATACGACACTCAAGTCCCCTGCAATCGGCAAGCATCATCTTTTCGTAGACAGAACAAGAAAGTCGAGGATTATTACGTACAGTAAATAATAATCGATCATACTGGAATGAGTATTTAAGAGTTGTTAATTCTTTCGAAAAAGCGAATCTCATACAACGTTAATACAAATTAATTTTATTTCTTAGAATATATACAGGGTGTTTAAAAAATACGGGGCATAATTTCAGATATGTATTTCCCTCATGTAGACAATCAAAATAGTTCATTACAACATGTGTCCGGAAATGCTTTATTTCTGAGTTATGGCCTTGACAACATTGAAATTCAACGGAACGTTTTTCTTTCCGCAGGTCGTTTGCCGTCAAAGGAGACATTAAGAGGGCACTCTGACAGTTCATTTCGAGGCGAAGGTTATATTCAGTGTTGTGTAGGCGTTAGACTGTGCGACATGTATTCAAATCAAGAGCTGGCAGAGATACACTTCATGTACGGTAAGGCGGACGGCAATGCTGCGCTGGCTCGTCGTTTGTACCAGGAGAGGTACCCACAGCGACAATGTCCAGATCGGAAGACATTTGTACGTCTCCATTACCGTCTGTGGGAGTATAGAAAATTTACCTCTCCTGGTTTGGGAAGGGAAAGACCAAGATCTACAACTCCAAAAGTACAGGAGGAGATTCTGGAGGCTGTGAACATGACTCCTTCTACAAGCACACGAGGGTAGCGTTGCAAGTCAATGTTCCTCATACGACTGTCTGGAGACTGTTGAAAGAGTATCAATTGTATCCTTATCATTTGCAACGTGTACAGGCTCTGTCACCAGCAGATTACACTGCACGAGTTACGTTCTGTCAGTGGTTCTTGCAGCAGTGTGGTGTAAATCCGAACTTTCCTGCCTTAGTATTATTTGCAGATGAAGCACAGTTCACACGAGATAGCATAACAAATTTCCACAATCAGCATGTATGGGCGTATGAAAATCCACGTGCAACTGTTCCATCTCATCACCAGGTGCGGTTCTCCCTCAACATGTGGGCCGGTATCATTGGTGATTGATTAGTTGGACCCCATGTACTTGTAAACAGACTTACGGGGCAGGCGTACACAAACTTCCTGGAAAACACCATACCTCATATTTTAGAAGACACTCCACTGATCAATCGTCAACACATTCACTTCTTGCATGATGGCGCTCCTGCACACTTCAGTCGTACGGCTCGCCGGTACTTAGATCGAAGGTTTCCTGATCGATGGATAGGTAGAGGTGGCCCAATTGCTTGGCTTCCACGCTCACCTGATCTGAACCCTCTCGATTTCTACTTGTGGGGCCATTTAAAATCATTGGTTTATTCGTCTCCGGTGCCTGATTTGGAATTCCTTCGGAATCGAATTGTGGCATGTTCTGAGGACATACGCAATACTCCTGGAGTTTGGGATCGTGTTCGCAGGTCAATGAAACATCGATGTGAGGTCTGTATTCAAGCTGGAGATGGACATTTTGAACATCTTCTGTAATGACAACGACCTGCGGAAAGAAAAACGTTCCGGTGAATTTCAATGTTGTGAAGGCCATAACTCGGAAATGAAGCATTTCCGGACACATGTTGTAATGAACTATTTTGATTGTCTACATGTGGGAAATACATACCTGAAATTATGCCCCGTATTTTTAAACACTCTGTATATATCACCGAGCGGGCTAGCGGAGTGGTAGAGGGCTGGCCTTGCATTCAGGAGGTCCGGGGTTCGATCCCAGGGGCCGGCAATCCTAACTGAGGTTTTTCATGGTTTCCTCACTTATTTCCAGGCAAATGCCGGGATTGTACCTCTTGAAAGTTCGGCCATGGACGGCGATCCTTCCCTTAATCCTTTCATATGTATGAGTGAATGCTGTGTAATGTCTTAAATGTTTGTGTTGTATCGGAGGTGGCCCTGGCACTGAGCTGATCCCTCGTCCGGGGAGGCCCTCCATGTCCTTGTGTGGTCAAAAAAGTATGTATGTGATCCATAGATTAATTCCTCTCCCGACAGTTCGCGGCCCTGTAAGGCCCGTGTGGCATGGGTCGTGTAAATGAACCTAAAAGAGAGAGGTTAAACTAAGGGAAAGAAAGAAAGAAAGAAGGAAAGAAAGAAAGAAATAATATATATATATATATATATATATATATATATATATATATATATCAAGAAAATATAATAATAAATAAATAAATTAATTAATTAATAAGTGAGTGAGTGAAGTTAATCTCTCCAGCAATATCATTAAAATTAGTGTTGGTTCCAATGTGTTGAATAGCTAATATTTCCTTTATTAGAAATAATAATCAAACATGAAAGTGTTTGTGACACGATGCCTTACCGATGTACGGGGACTTGGATTCTCGTCACAACAGACCACGTTGTACCTACCGTTTTCTGCTTTTTGTTTAGACTCAAACGCATTCTACTAAACCGACAGAGTAGTGTAAGCAGATTTTTTAAGATAGGAAAAAGACAGTTGGTAAAAGTTGTACAGTTACTAAAATGGATTTTTACATTTATTTCTCCTGGTTTCTGCAATCCAGTCAGTGTTAAAGCAAATAGTAGTACTACGTACTGTACATATGCTTTTGAGATATTTAATAATAAATCTTCATCCATCCAATATTTAATAATATATACACACAAATTCGCATTGTCATGTAAGTCTTCCCAAGTTAACCACTAAAGATAACAATAGTATCGTCAGCATAAGAAAAAAAAATCTTCTGGTCTTTCATGTTTAGTGTTCAACAAATGATTAATACAATATTAAAAATAAAATTGGTCCTAATATGGCTTCTTGGAGCTCTACGAATATTCCCTTTTATCCTATATTAATCTTCAGTATCTGACCGGTAATATCTACTCCATTTCAGTAAGGATTGTAGGTCTCCTAAGCTTCATATTTCTACGAGATAAAATAGAACATAGTAGCTAGTATGTCACATATGCTTCATTTTTCTACTAGACGAAATTATACGAAATGGAGATTATTACGTCACTCTACACTTCAGTTTTCTACGAGATGAAGGGAAGAAATGGGAGGAAAGAGGGTGAAAGCGCACGCACGCACGCCCACACACACAAATGCTTCATAGTGCTACATAGCTCGGAAAATTAAAACAATGCAAGAAGCTATGTCTTGGTCTCTCTCAGATTTTTCACAACGAGGCCTCCTCCTTGTCAACAACTTATTCAAATATGAGCTTACATTCTGAAGAAGTTGCAGTGTAAACCTGCGTAACTGTGGGATATGGGAAAATAATTAGCGATGTCGTACCTTTGTACGGGAAAGAGGTTAAACAAAAATTACTAAGTGGCTTTCAAGGAATTCTTTGTGAACATCCAATGCATTTACTTTTTAATATCTTGCCAAATAAGTCGAACCTTTCATATACGAGTAATTAACTTAGATAAGAAATTTAATTTACGCTGAAAGATTTTCCGTGCATTCCTTTTACTGCTCCTCTTTCAATTTTGTGAACAAAATCATATGATTTATTTGAAGCAAACTAAATCGAATGGTTATTTTTTCGGGGACAGCATGTTTGCGGCAGGACGGCTAATCAGGAGGATTAAATCGCAGCCAGTTTGCGTTGGTTTTGGAGGACCCGATCGCGGTATATCGAAAAACATCTTTTAAGCCTGATAAACTGAAAGAGTGCCCAAAAAGTAACAGCAACACCGATATCGTAATGTTCGTTTAACGCAAAAAAATAACACTTAAACTATCGATAAAAAAAGAATGTTGAAATAGTTTTATTTACATGCGAAGAAAATTTAAATATATTATGTAAACAGAGAGTCGCATTTGGCGATTGCACATTTTCTTATTCACCAGCCAATTTTGCTCAGCTATACACAATTCATGTTTGTGTGAAAAATTTTAATATATCAGTTGCATACTCCTGCTTAAAATACAAAACTTATACAGAATATATGAACATCTGGATCGAACTGAAAAAATTATGCTTATCTCTAACTGGACAATACATTATTATTGACTGTTTCTACGTCGACTTTGAACAAACTGCCCATGCTGCTATTTTATCTTCTTTTCCAGACTGTAGTATTTTATGCTGCACATTCCATCTAAGACAAAGTATTTTCCGTAGAATTCATAAAAATATGGTTCTTCGTAAGGAATACTTAAACAAAGATTCCGAACTTGATCATTGGCTTAAATATTCCTTTTTGACTATGTTTCCTTCCATCTCCAGAAGTAGATGATGCTTTTGCAGAACTTATGTAAATAGTCCCCACTAATGGTATGATGGAAGAGAAAGCCTTATGACCTTAATTTTATCAGATTAAATAATAATAATAATAATAATAATAATAATAATAATAGTAAATAATTAATAGAGTTTGCAGACTATAGGTATGCTGAACACATATGTAGATAGAGGCGCCCTGTTTCCTCCTCCTCTCTGGGAGGCGGAATCATCTGATGGCCCACGAACAACAAGTGGGCCTGAATCCTTTCATTCATTCTACAATGCTCAATTTTATTCGCCACATCCCAACATTTGTATAACCATCTATGTTCTACTGGAAATGCAAATACTTGTCCGCACCAAGATAAACTCTGTAAATTCCGGACTATATAAGGAAAAAAAGCACGATCAACAAAATTAATTTCATTGTGTCTCTACGGGAGGAACATCAGAATGGAGATTTTGGACTCTTGCAGTACATTAAAGTGTTGCGGATGAAATTCTATGCAACAAAGTTGTAGATTTTTATGAACATGAAACGACATGGCATTATTTTCCCTGAAGTATAGCCATATTTTTAACCAAGCCTTGGACAGTCCTAAGCCTGTGAAAATTGGGAAGGAAAATGCGTTATATAAAGAATTTACACACCCCTAAGTCAGTCACCAAGTGTTGCTGAGTCTTGCCGCAAACATGCTCTTGAAACTACCAGAACCATACTGCAAACGGGTTGCCTTTTTTGACGCAAAAAGTTTACGATTCTAGAAAATAACCGCAAAGGTGCTTCCCCGATTTTTTCATGTTGTATTAGCTATAATGAAACATTTTGGACATTCTATAACTGATTTGGAATCGACGTGAACCGCAAAATATTGAGAAATATGCTTTGAATTTTGTGGTTCTGCTCAAACCCAACACCATTCCTTTTCTAGGTAGATTGAGGGAATTTCTAAATTAAGCTTTTTGAAACGGAATTAAACCAAGCCACGTACCTCTGATTTTATACTCAAGACATTTTGTGTTAGGACTTCCATGAAGTCTATCTCTTACAATTTCACACTGTTAATGAACTGGATCTCAAATATACAATACATTTGGGACATTATAATAAACGCGCTGCAACACGTGTTTAGAGAAACTGAAACTTTGGAAATTATGCTTTGAAATATGAGGAGAAAAATCCATATATTTTGCGTTACATTTTCAGTACATGTGACATTATTTAAATTATTTTCATATTCATTATCAAATCTTTTGGACCAACCCGTATATTTTTTAATTAATGGCAGTTTAATTAGATTGTAATAATCCGTTTATTCAACAATAAATTCTAATTGAGATACATGACACTACCGCGAAGTGACAACTAGGCATATACTGATTTTGAATATAAATTAACAAACTTTTGTTTACAAACGGGAAAAACTGATTCAGTTTTAGAGTTTTAGTTTGTGTAGCAAATCTAATAGTGCAGACATAATGATTTTCCAGTTTCTATTAGGGAATTATTTTACCACGGACATTTGAGCGTAGTGAAGGGATGGACTTTGTACATAAAATATATCAGATAGCACTTTCCTCTGAAAGAAATGGATTGCTACAATATAATATGACCACGGTATGATTAACGACTGAATGAATTCGAGTCTCTGTTATAGTTTCCCTTCCGGCACTACATATAGAAAAATATTTTTCTTCTCATTCTACAACCAGAGTCCAAGCCTGCAAGTAACTTTTGATATGCTGGATTGTTTTGTAAAGGAAAATACCGGCACATATTTTATTGGTGTTATAAAGAATGAACCGTAAATAATGTCATTAATATCAGGGGATTATTCTTTAAGATATTTCGAACAAATGAGTTTAATACAATTTTGCTCGTTTTTCTTCCTTTTTGAGATAAAAACTGTTTTATGTTAAATATTTCACATAGTGTTTCGGGAAAGGCATTGATTTAATTTCCAATATGCTCAGTCAGTTTAAGGGAGCAGTGTATTATGGAAATTATTTATTTATTTATATTTACTTAATAGATGTACTTCTATTGCCAGAGTTAAGGCCATAAGACCTTCTCTTCCACTCAAACAGTAAAAGAACAATAGCAAATACAAAAATCACAGCAATAAAGGTGCAATATACAATTAATAATAATAATAATAATAATAATAATAATAATAATAATAATAATATTAAGACAAGTTTAGTTACATAATAATTCTAAGTGTCAAAAAATATTGCTGCAACAATGTGAATCGAAGTAATAAATTATTAAAATAATAGAGAGAATTTATATATTAAAAATAAACATAAAATATTATAAAAATCACATTTTAAAGAAGATTACAGTCTAAGCACTCTATTTGACAACCGGCTTTTGAAAGTAGTCAA